>NW_026267170.1:1232526-1236956 GCF_000697945.3 Frankliniella occidentalis | reverse complement strand
TGAAAATTTCAGGTTTTTCGCCTCTGAAAGTTAGGCAAGTGATATCTGCGGTTACTCAAGACACATTGTCAACTGTTTTACACATATTTGCATCCGTTCCGACCGATATGGTTCCCAAAAAACACTTGAAATTGCTTCTTTACGCGCTTTTGGAGATTTGCCCCTGTTAGGTAGGCAACCCCCCGTTTTCCGGTTCCAGTCACGGGGTAGAGTTGGGCAACACTTCTTAAAAGTGACCTCTAGGTACCTAATAACTACCCCTAAGACGGTTTTGCTCTACATCGAAATGCAAGGTTGGTCCCATATTTGGGCCTTAACAGGCGTACTATAAAGCGGGCTTATGCAATCGCTGTCGTGTCCGTCTGTCTGTCTGTCTGTCGTCCGTGCAAGAGGAAGGAGATGAGCTAGAGGTCTCCAAATTTCAGTGTATCCCAGGGGTCACTCCTGGACAACGAAACGCCTGGTGCAAATCCTGGTAACCACCTCTAAGGGGGTGAAAGGGGTTAACAAAGAAATATAGGTTGGTCCAATATGGAGGATTTCTTTAATTTTTTTTCTCTATCATCTTCTAAGGGGTAACTCGTGAGAGTAGAGGCCTTCGGTTGAAAATTTTGTCCGTTTGACTCTATCTTGCACTGTTTGGGCGCTAGAATGCTTTTTTCGACAAAAATACGTCGAAAATGACCATGTTGCACATACAGACGTACAAGGAGGCGTTCAATCGCAAAATGTCAGAGGAACTACCCCCCCCAAAACGACACATACTGAATCAGTAACTATCCTCGGATTTGCCGTATCTTTCACTGTTTCGGCCCCAGAGATGGATATATTGAAAACAATGCCAAAAAGTCAGGTTTTAGGACTGTTTGACAAACAATATACAATCTACAAACTGCGCGGGTAATTTTTTAAAAAAATTCTTAAGCAAATAAGCAGAAAGGTGGGCTGTAGTCACGGTTTTGCCCCGTTACAGTCTCTTGTCATGTCCAAGGAGCAAATTTCTAGGGCCGCAGGCCCCCCGCCGGACGCTTTAGATTACTCAAATATGCAAGGTGATTTACCGGTCACATTATGTATTTGATTATGCACTTCGGTAAATCGCGAGACTGAAATGGTCAGGCCGAAGGCCCGATCATCGCCGCCGGCAGGCCAAGCAGGCCTGGCCCCTGCCGAACGGAGGTGCCGGCGCAGCGAAGTGGAGCTGGCAACTCCGTTTGGCGGAAGGGCGGGCCTGCTTGTTTTCGTTTCCTACCCCGTGTTTACCGGGACACCAACACTCCACCTTCCATGCCAGCAAGGTAAATTTCGACGCTCGTACTCATATAGTACAAATATATTTCGTGAAATCAAATAAAATTTTGCTACGGAAAATAGAAAAGAATTGCGATGTCTCCGAATCCTTCATATTTTTCCCGATAGAAAAGTGAGCAATAAATTTTCAGCAACATCATGTTGCCTCCCTGTTGAGGGGTCGCTCTCGGCCTCACCCACCGGGTTCGGTGTCGCCTACTAAGGCTTTGAGACTAAGATAGAGGTACTTCTTTTTAAAGGAGCTCAGCCAATAATAACTTACGGTTCATATTTCATCGACCGCGTATTGTTATTACGGATATACAAGGTGTGGACTCTTATAATTTACCCCGGTGTCGAGGTGAGTAGAGTATTTCCAGAGAATAGTCAGGCCACCAGAGACGCTGCGCCCCGAGGTCGTCTGAAGGGTGATTTTAATCCGTCGAAATCGAACAAACGGCTGTTTTTTGTAACTGGAACATGGAAAATATCGAATCTCCAAGGCAAAACGTTGTGTTTAGACAACTCGATCGTTCCGAATGATCAGCCCGGGTAGAGCGTCCCTGGGAGATCGAATGACGATGGGCCGTCCCTTGGGAGATTGGACGCCCTTATTAGGACCCGTCGGTATGAATTTCGATAAAATTGCTTTCAAACCTACGATGCAAGTGTGGTTTTCTAAAAATTAAAATCATGTTTGTCAATGTAACAGAAATAATGAAACATATGTGGGATTTTCCCTTTCTTACATCATGTTAAAATTGTAATGTACGAATAGGTGGTTTAGCAAACCATTCGTTTCCCCTGTGGAATTTTTGTGCAGTGACGTCACTAAACCATTCTGCACTGTGTTTTAGTATCTTACCCGGTAGAAGGAAAGCCGCAAAGCTGGGGGCGGCCGCCGGCCTGCCGCTCGCGGATGGCGCCGGCACATTTGATGAGCAGCTCGCACCGTCCGGGCCGCAGCAGCACGCCGTGGAAGCACGACTGGGCAATCGGCAGCCCTGCTAACGAGTTCGTAGGACCGAACGCAGATGTCGAAACCGTAGAGCGTTAGTTACCAGTAACTTCACGAAGTGGAAAGTTAAATTTAAAAAATCGAAGCAGAAGAGCGGAAATGGTTTCAATTCGTTACACTCCGCAGGAGAAAAATTATGTTATGGACTTATAAGACTTTTGATGTTTTGAACAACGGTTTAAAATGGTCACTTCTCACACATCGAAACGATGTCATATTTCACGGGGGACGAACCTCGAGGAGCGCAGGAGCAGTAGGCTAGCAGTGCCGCGATCACTGATGACGCTGTCCACGCGCCGAACTGCCGCGCCGACGTCCACATCCTGCTCCATGGACTGATTGCCGCTGACTAAAGAGCGGAGTTCCCCGGCGCCCAACACGCTGCTGCGATTTTTTTTTCTCCTGGACTCACTCCCATAGGAGGCCGTGTGCCGTGTGCTTTTGTTGTTTGGTAAGAGGGAAGGGAGCTGTGTGTGTGTGTGGGGGGGGGGGGGACTAGTCATAAAGAGGAATGACCACTAACTGCAGTGACGAACGTAGTGGAATGCAGGTGGAAGAGCTGCGGCAATAGTGACCGGTCGATTGAACAATGCTCATTAATTACTGCCTCCTTCAAAATTTTTTTTTTTTAGAAGTTCTTCAGAATTTGCTCATTGCGGAATTTTATGCTGATGCCGCGTTACAATGTCTGGACACGACCTTGACGGTGAAGCTCCGCGCGTGATTGAGAGGATGACTAAGAGGTTCCTCAGCACTCGCTGGCGGTCAAAGTGCTTCCGGCCATAGCCGGCGATAGGGATAGAAGCCAAAGGGGATTTGGGAATGGGGAGGGGAGGACGCAAAACCCATCTGTGCTATTTTGCCTGAAGGGTCACTGTTATCTTATTATGTTGTGAATATGTAGTTTAATTTGTTTTGTCATAACAACTAATGGCCGTTATAATTAAATGAAAGTGCCACCAAATTTAATGGCAATCTCATCACATATTAATAAATAGCAGGTGGCTGATTAACCCCCCCCCCTTCCCCAGGGCGTTTCACTTTAACAAAAAACGTTAACAGTTCTTGTTAACCATAAACGGACCCGTAGTTCAGAAAAATTTCCTATTCTACAGTTTCGAGCAATATTTTATGAAAAAAAGAAAGATGACTACAAGGCTGTTTTTGTTTATATATTGTTGCTGTTGTGACGTAGAATTTATGAACATATTACTGCACGTAGGTTTGTGAGAAAATGCGATATAGTATATATAAGAGCTCTGCAGTGGCATCGGATACCTACATGACGTCCGAAAGCGGATTGGAGTGAGAGGGGAGCTATGGCGCCACGCGAGCTTCTCACTCGCACTATCGCTTTCGGACGACCGCTTTCGCATGCCCGCTCGCTGTATTGTTCGTGTCCTTAATGTATCTTTTTGCGTGATATTTTTGTGAATTAGCCTATTAATCATTACTTTTATAATTGAACACAATTTTTGGCGTGGGCGCTGCCCAGCGCGTGGAGCAGACTACCGAGAGTGTTCATTGTTGGGCTGTTACCCAGACGCGGCTCAAAATGCAACAGGTGGTGTTGAACGATCTTCCGCCTCCCCCCCTGCGCCGCGGTGTCAGGTAGAAACGGGTCCGTTTAAAAAAAGAAACTTGGAGGGACGTATTCTAAAAGCAGATGATACAATTTTAAGGATATGTCTGTGTCCAATTTTCTCTCATATTTTGCTGTCATTTGTTTTTGGCTGTTACTTGTTATCTTGCGATTCGGCGCACTAGCAGCATAGCATAGAGGAAGAGCTAGGGGGCGGCGGGCAGGGGTAGAGCGGCTGGCATCCGTGGCTCAGTATTGTTGGGTATTGTTGGGAACGGGAGGCGCGAGAGGTGCCCAACTCCATAAAAATGTGTACACCGGATTACCAAATTGTAAAGATTACCAAGGATTACCAATGATTACCAAAGATTACCAATGAATACTAGGTAGGATTCGCTTGCATTCTAATTCGAAACAATAATTCTTTGTCCCGAGAAAGATGCATTTTTGTGCACATTTTATGGAATTCGTAATTCTTTATCTTGCAAGTTACAAACTTGCATTCTATGATTGGACAAATTATGTTTTTGTCCATGAGAG
>NW_026267170.1:1225885-1228231 GCF_000697945.3 Frankliniella occidentalis | reverse complement strand
TATGTTGTGAATATGAAGTTTAATTTGTTTTGTCATAACAATTAATGGCCGTTATAATTAAATGAAAGTGCCACCAAATTTAATGGCAATCTCATTACATATTAATAAATAGGAGGTGGCTGATTAACCCCCCCCCCCACCCTTCCCCAGGGCGTTTCACTTAAAAAAAAAAAAAAAGAAACTTGGAGGGACGTATTGTGATAGCAGATGATACAATTTTAAGGATATGTCTGTGTCCAATTTTCTCTCACATTTTGCTGTCATTTGCTTTTGGCTGTTTGTTACTTGCTATCTTGCGATTCGGCGCACTAGCGGCATAGCATAGGGGCAAAACCGCAAAATCGGAGACCTGGTCATGGCACTTTTCTTTTTCACCGAAACTGGCCGAAAAAAATGTTTTTGGTATCCTCGATGGTTGCCCTGAACGATTCTAACACACATTTATTTTTATATGAATCCAGCTCTTGTAAAAAAAAATCGACATTGCCTCTTTAGTCTGGTGAAGTTTGACCAAACCATTCAGGGTCTACTTCAGCCGTAAATATTACGAGTTTGATGCATGCTACAGAAAAAATGAAAATTGGTTCGTGTTCGGGACATTACTGGGAACCGGAAACCACTTTAGAATTTTCGTATCGCACAGTAGTTACAGAGAAAAGATCAGAGAAAATTTTTAGAATTTGTGTGTCCGTCCGTCATAAAAATGTTCGTTTTGTTTATGTAGGGCCTTTGCCCTTCGATATTTTGACTTGAGCTTTACCCTCTATCAATTATTCGCGATGATGAACATTTTTGGCCAGAGCATGTCTTGCGTTAAAATGGCTGGAAATAGGTGAAACGGGCGTGACGGACGGACATTCTTGCTTTCGTGACGGACGGACGCTGCCTCTCGGGGAATCTCAGAACTGTCTCAAAGTTCTCTAGCGCGCGGGGTGTCGGCGGTATCGGCTACTTGGAACACTAGCGCTTCGTGCGGCCGCCACTGCAGGCTGGTCCATCATCAGATGTGTCAAATCAACACATGTTTACGACATTGGCAGAGGTGTGCGTGGATTAGTAGATTGTGGGACGAGTTGTGATAGGGTAAGTTTCGTGATTTATAGAGATTCTCAATGACGAACGTACGTGTTTGTAGTGTTAATCAAGCTCCTCTGTTTACGTTAGTTACCGGATACTGAATACTGATTTAGGACGACTGACGAACGGACTTGTCGGACGAGGGCGCAGGTGAGTAGGAGGTCTGATTAGGTGCTCGAGTGCATGTCTCCCCTAGGTATGATGAGCAAGCGCTGGGGTAGTCGGGTCAGTTGTCAATGTGTGGGCTTGTCGCTGTCGCAGGTCGCAGCACCATGTGTTGCTCTCACTCGCATTTGGCGATATGCGCGCGGGCGCCTCCTTGCCGGTTGTCGCCTTTGCCCGGCACGAGCGACACGCTGCAGCGCGCTCGGCCAGCGGCCAGCGCTGCGGCTTGATCGGAGAGAAGGGGGGGGGGGCGGAGGGGGTATAACTTGTACTAGGACAGACAACGCACTCGATTCTGGTTCATTAATTCGAACGGACTTTTAGACCACTAACAAAACAAACTTCTTTCGCATCCGAAGGCTATGACATGGGGCGCGAAGGACGACTTCCCCAGACTGCCGCACAGAGGGCAAGCGCGTACCGGAGGAGGAGGAGGGAGCAGGGTCACGAGGAGGAGGACAAACGCAAGGCCAGAGAACGCAAGTCAGCTGCACGGAGGGCGTTGAGGAAGGACGTTAGGCGAAGAAGCTGATCGGAAACGACAATGCAGGCAGGCAAAAAATCTCAGAGCGCCATCCCCACCTCATGTATCACTAGGCCCTTATCGTACAAAGCAAACCTTATGCAAAGCCGTTAGAAAATGTGAAGTAAAGCTGCCATCGTCTTGTGACGGACAACGCGCTGTGATTAAGGAGCTCGCACGTAGGGTTGGCATGAGGGTGATGGACGCCGTCCCTCCGGTCCCATCTACACCGAGTGACGCCCAGATAAACAGGGAGGAGCTCAAAATTCAAGTGCAAAGTCACTATAGACTTGATGACATATCCTGGCAGTCACCTAACAAACAAGCAGGCCCGCCCCCTTCCGCCAAACGAAGTTGCCAGCTTCGCTTCGCTGCGCCGGCAACTCCGTTCGGCAGGGACCGGGCCTGCTTGGCCTGCCGGTGGCGATGTCACATTTCTGTCACGCGATTTGCTGTAGACCATAATCAAATGATGTAACGGGCCTTCGGCCCGCAAAGCCCGTCGTCCTTAAAATTTGCCCCGTAGACACGAGAAAGGGATGTAACGGTGAAAAACCGCGACTACAACCCACCCTTCTGCT
>NW_026267170.1:1213573-1214781 GCF_000697945.3 Frankliniella occidentalis | reverse complement strand
GGCAATGAAAATTCGTGCCCAATTTCATATTCGTATTTACAAGGGAAATCCATTTTCTCCAAAAATGACTATAAAAAGCATTTTTTCTGAAAAATTCCAAAAATGACCGCCAGTTTGTAATCGGCCTTAAATCGACATTTTAAAACTGAATACGAGCTGTGGATCATTTTTGGATTTTTCAGAAAAAATGTTTTTTTTAGTCATTTCTGGAGAAAATGGATTTCCCTTATAAATACGAATATGAAATTGGGCACGAATTTTCATTGCCAATCGTTTTGTATACGGTCACCCTACAAAACCCCCAAGGCGGAACAAAATCGGGGACTAACACTTAGATGAGTTCCCTTGTCAGGTGTCGTCCATTGATGTTCTCAGCACAAAATTACCCGGAAGCGATACCGCACACAGGGAACTGCGGTGACAGTGCTTATTCCGACACGGCAAATAGACATCTATAGATGATGGTAGATGGTCTACCGTCCGTCTATTCGGTCTAGAGACATGTATAGACGTCAATAGAGCATCTAAACTGGGTAAAAATTGTCCATATCTACGTATTGATGTACTGTAGACACATCGATAGACGGTCTTGAGGTTGTATATCTCACGAGGGGGATATCACTTGCGAAATAGTTCGTACACCTTCCCCCGAAATGCCGAAATAGAGCGAAATAAAAACGAAATAGACGCGAAATAGTCGGTGAAATAGTCGCGAAATACCCCTGAAATACTCCGAAATAGCGCGAAATAGCCTGAAATAATCCGAAATAGGCGGGAAATAGCCGAAATAGCGGGAGAAAAACCGAAATGGTAGGAGAAATACCACGAAATAGTCCGTACGCTACGAACCCTAGTGATTTCCCCCTCGATATCTCATCTATGTACTACTGTCGTTATGAAGATATCTATAGATCATCTGCCACCAGTCTATAACGTCTAGGTCTACCTTTGATGCAACGAATACTTCTAGTAGATATCTATCCGCAGTCTTAAAGGTCCACGTCTTAAAAAATGTGAGTTCTAGACATATATTAATTATCTTTTTACCATCTACCGAAAGACACTGAGGTCTAGGTAACTCTCCGAGTCATTTCTCATGCACCGTCTAGAAGAAGACCATCTATAAATGTGCATAGCCGTCTAAACACCTCTGTGGAAAGATATCATTTTCCAACACAGCTCCTCTTAGAAGCAACCGATGGGTGAGG
>NW_026267170.1:1209150-1213523 GCF_000697945.3 Frankliniella occidentalis | reverse complement strand
GTTTATTTTTGGGCCACTTTCGTGATAGAAACTCCCTCTAGCGCCTAAACGGTGAGAGATAGAGCAAAACGGACGAAATATTCGTCCAAAGGTTTCTACTTTGACAAGTTACCCCTTAGGAGATCGTAAAAAAAAAAACTGACTTTTTTGGCCTACCCCATTTTCTTTATTACCCCCTTTTAGCCCTTTAGGGATGGTTGCCAGGATTTGAGTTCTCTAGGAGTGGACCTTAAGATACCCTGAAAATTTCAAGTCTCCAGCACATCTCCTTCTAGTGGAACAGACAGACAGACACACAGACACACACGAGGTCGTTTGCATAAGCCCGCTGGATAGCTTTTTCAAAGCAGATGGGCGGGCTAAAAAGATAGGGTCATCGTACGCACAAAGGATGGAAATAATAAAACTGTTAAACAGTACATTCAAAAAAAGTACCTAATAATGTCTATTAAGGAAGCTTTTGCCCTCTTTCACGAACGAAACCCTTATGTTGAGCTAAAGATTAGCAAGTTTCAAGAACTTCGACCCATAGAGGTCGATATTTCGCGTAACTTGCCACGCAACGTGTGTCTTTGCAAAATTCATGAAAATATGAAATTTTTGTTAGATGCACTGTGTCCTCATCTTCAGCAGTCTCAATCTGATGGATGGTGGAGTCCAGAGCCTTCACGTCGTCAAAGCCTGCCAGGATGTATTCGCTGTCTTCGTCATCTTCTCTTTGAAGGCGGTTTATCCTTTTCTTTATATGTGGCTTGTCTGCAGCCTTTACTTTGGAACGTCTGCATGCAGTGGTCCAGTGATTTCGGAACCCGCAGTTACCACATATAGCACCAAATGCTAGGCATTTAGCCACTCCATGCTTGGTGTTGCACTTCTGACAATCAAACGTATAGTTGGGATCATTTGAGTCTTGGGTGTTTGCATTCCCCAGTCTCTGGTGCTCTGCGGGTTTGTTATATGGGTGGTACCCACCACGACTGCGACCTCTGCCTCTGTTATTCTGTCAGAAAGGCCTTCGGGTTTCATTTTAATTTTAGTTAATCCACCCCTCGCTTCATACAATATGTTTCAAAGTAAGTTATCAATTTAGAAGCACTGGGATTGGGCTTGTATTTATTAACAAAACCTTTGGAAAGCTGGTGAAAAAGATTTTGGCCTTTGCAATTAATCAGAACTTTCAGTTCCTGCAACATTTGCTCAACAAGAGAGTTTGCAACTTTACTCTTCAGGTTTTGCTTAAAATTCTTGAAAACATGCCAAATACAAAACTTGTGACAAAGCTGTTGAGAAAATCCGAGATTCATAGAACTGATGAGTGCTGTATCGAATCCTTGATTCATTGAATTAAGCAGCGCTGCATCATCATCAGTGATTGCGCAGTTCATATTAAAGTACTTGCAGTTTGTGTTGTCCTTCATAGCTTTCCAAAAATATAGCAAAGTATCTGCATCAGAATTACTCGTCGTAATGAGGTGACCTACTGGCCAGCCTTTACGGTTGTCATCCAGACAACAAGAACAGTAAGTAACTGGTACTCGTACGGGTTCGTGCTATGAGTTTCATCCACCCCAACAATTTTCCCAGCCAGCTCTTTCATAAGTGTTTGTTGTCGCTTCGTCTAAATACCAAGTAAAAATAATTCATTAGATTGGGGTAAATTGTCGATTTGAGGCCATGTAGTACAGGATTTCCATAGGGTTTATAAAGTAAGATGCAGTCTTCTTCATCAATTAACTGCTTCACAAGCAGCTTTTGCGCTCACAGCTTTCACGTCATCTTTGTGCAGTCCCAGAGCCTCTCGCCTCTCTCTAGCCCGTTCTCTAATTCTTTATCTTGTAAGAAGGTTGCTCTTTGAGTTAACTGCAATTGCCAACATTGTCCGAGTTCCGAGGTGTGCTTTTTCTTACATTGTCAAAAATTGTTGAAGGGCAGACTCCCCATGCTAATTGCTGGTTGATAAATCTGTCGAGGCTGCGGGGCAGGGGCTGATGGTGAAGATCTTCAGCCTAACAAATATGGTTGTGGGTAGGGAAGTACTCCACCTCAATGACACCATTTTAATTTTTCCACACTTAACTTTTGGAGATACAAAAGTGCCCTACCTTTATCCGCCCTATGGCACTGCGTCGCGGGGTCTTTCTCTCAGAATGGCACTTTCCTGACCCATCGCTGATAGTAGAAATGTTTATTAATCGTACTATTTGCCTGACCTTTCTTCTGACAGAAATAGGGAAAAGTAATCACTTCTTCTTGCTCCTTCCCTTCGTTAAACCGCTCAATGGAATCAAATTTAAGATGTTGCACTTCATTTAAAGAGACGTCCTTGTGCACAAGTTGTAAATGTTCGGTGAAACTAATGTTGTGGTAGAAATCCAAACCCCATTCTTCTTCGCATAGAAGAGGTACATTTAACAGACTTGCTACCAGAGCAATTCCGCAAGTGTGATTTTAAATTATCCTTCCGGTTGAAAGTAGATGAACAGTTAGGACAGGTGTGCTGTGGACCATGAGGAATAGAACTGCTACTACATATGATTTCATGCCGGTTACAATTGCCTTTAGTTTTGAAGGGAAGTCGACAATACTGGCAACTGTATTGATCTGGTAATCTTAATAACGGCGCTTTTTCTTCGAAGGATGAAAAAACCCACAAATATTTACAGAACTACTGAAACTTACTCTAATAGATAGGTTCATACATAACCTTCCGAGGACTACCTACTTTTCTGGCAAATATTTTCTTGCCCAGATACCGGTCTAGCCTTCTTTAAAGATAGAGATCTTTTTCCTGGTGAACAGTAACACAAATGCAAAAGCATGAAGCCCACGTCTATAATTAAGGAGTCAGGAAATCCATCAGGGCATACTTATTATAGACACATTAACACAACGAGTTGAATTCATGTTTGTAGTACAGGAACGAGACAATAAGATAAGTTCTGGAAAAAAATCACACAAAAAAATTTTAACAATGCATATGGATAGGGATTGGATTTTAATCTGAACTACCTTAAAATATATTATACTTTCCGACGATACTGACCTTTCCCTAAACCAGATGAATGAAAGGGGGTCTCCAACATCTCAAAAGAGTACACTGTTAAAAAAAAGTCAGAACTTCACGAAGAATTGTACGTGAAAAATGTTTCCAGAACTCTTCGCTAAATTTTAGGGATTTAACGACATTTCTTTGTAAACTATGGGCCAAGAAACTTCGTGAATTTACAACAAACTGTTGGTTTCAATTTTATGAGAACGTTTCCAATTTCACAACAAAGCATCGTTTTCTTTACATCTTAAAACTGAATGGTATGATGTTGAAACAGTTTTGTCCACTGGGATGCAATTGCAAGAGATAATATTGCAACTTAATTGTTCAATAGTACTGCTCAGACCATGCGGCTGAAACTACGGGGGAGGCCTACCACTCAAATGACTACTGAACAATTACCTAGTTCTATTTTCAATAACCCGAGCAACAAAGCACCGGAAATGACTGGGTGAGATGGTTTGTATTACTCACAATAGTATGATAAAGCCACTGGTTAAGTTCGCTCTTCTTCTCAGACCCCATACAGAATAGCATTCATTCCATTACTTGGTAGCAGCCTAGGCTAGGCTGGCACAGCCTATGGGCAGCAATAACCCCAAATCAACCCTCTGCTCAGACAGTGTTTGGATATAGTAAATTGGGTTCAAGCTTGTGTGTCGTTCCCAAATCGATGCAGACGACAAAAAGCGTCGACACGACTCCACTGTCATAACCAAGAACATTTTGAAATTAAAATATATCTTAAATCGTACTCTTGGTACATGCTACTCGCCATGTTTACTTTGAACTAACAACACTAACCTGCCTATAGAGGCTGCTGAGTTACTTGCCATCCTTCGCACTGTGTATAGTGGAAGTCAATAGGTTTTGTAGTGTATGTGCTGCCCTCTAGCGGCCTGTCTGCCAGATGATTCTGATTGTGCCAATAAGTTCTGTATATGCGATGAAAGGCGGCTATGGGCAGAGCTATGTTGTTAATTCAAAGTAAACATGGCGAGTAGCATGTACCAAGAGTACAATTTAAGATTTATTTTAATTTCAAAGTGTTCTTGGTTATGACAGTGGAGTCGTGTCGACGCTTTTTGTCGTCTGCATCGATTTGGGAACGACACACAAGCCTGAACCCAATTTACTATATCCAAAAACTGTCTGAGCATACGGTTCATTTGGGGTTATTGCTGCCCATAGGCTGTGCCAGCCTAGCCTAGGCTGCTACAAAGTGATGGGATGAATGCTATTCTGTATTGGCCTCTGAGAAGAAGAGCAATGTTACCCAGTGGCTTTATCATACTATTGTGAGTAAAACAAATCTTCTCACCCA
>NW_026267170.1:1196838-1203832 GCF_000697945.3 Frankliniella occidentalis | reverse complement strand
AGACCATCTATAAATGTGCATAGCCGTCTAAACACCTCTGTGGAAAGATATCATTTTCCAACACAGCTCCTCTTAGAAGCAACCGATGGGTGAGGGGTAGCATTTGCGCTCTCGAACCCAAAGGATGAGGGTTCTAATCCCAGCACTGGTGACAGATTCGAACGTCCAAAGCAAACCAAGGTGAACGTAGAAGAGCCATGAGGGAGTAGTCAGATGGCTCGAGAACAAGTCCAATTTTTTTAATTTTCTCGTAAAATACTTGTCTTTGGTTTGTCTGTTAGTAGATATCTATTCAACTTCGACTAAAAGACATCTACTAAATGTTGTAAATTAATGTGGACACTCGATCAAATGTAGACGTCTAGTAGTAGACAAGATTATACGTCTTATAGACTACTGGGGTCTTCAGAAAGATGCATATTAGACTTATAATAGACGTTTTTTTCCGTGTGGGACGTTTTGCAGTTCCGCCCCTATTTTCCAAGATGGCGTCATCTGGGGCCTTACTGGTATGTTGTACGGACTTGCAGTGTGTTTCATCGTCTTTCTCACACCAAAATTACCCGGAAAATTACTAAAGATGGGCTCTGTAGGACCTTTCAAAATGTTGAACATTTTGAACAAATGTTGAACAGGGTGCATCCTGTTCAAAATTGCTCCAGGTGGTCAAAATTGTTTAATGGACCTCGAATTCGGACTCTGAGATGCTGTTATATGCGAAAACGACACCCAACACGGGGTATTACGGTAAAAAGCCTTCTATAAGGATTTAGGCCCTTTTTTCCAAAATGGCGGCCTCTAGGGCCTAAATGAGAGGTCGTACGAACTCGGGGTTTGCTCCATTCGCTTTTTCACGTCGATATCTTCCGAAAAAGTGTCTGATATGGCCTCTCTTCGACAATTTTGAAATTTTCGTATTTTTGAACATTTTTTGAACATTTGCGTTAAAATTTCGGCTCCTATGGGTCCAAAATGAGTGTGCTGCGGGTCAAATCAAAGAGTAGGGTCTAAAGGACCCCTACACCAAAAATCACGCTTTTTGTCCTTTTTGCGGTTTTATTTTGCGTACCGCTTCGACTAAGGTACTTTACGAATAAGAATAGAAGGAATCCCGGCTTTTGGACCATCACAAGCCGCAGGTCGCTGGCGCGTAACGTCGCGATTTCTCGTGAACCAGATACTTGAGGTTCTCAGCTTTAAAATGATATAGAACAGTTATGATTTCTTTTCAGTATTACCGAGGATACGCGAGAAACCGTGCGCTTGATCATCGCTTTGTTATGGTCCGGGAGCAGACGTCGGCTGGGATTCCTCCCGTTCTTCTTATTCGTAAAATACCTCATTCGTTCTCGAGTTGTCGTGCGGACAGACAGACAAACAAACAAAATGAGTAATGGGCTTCGCTAATCGCTCAGCCAACGACAGCTATTCAATAATAAAGCATTCCGGTAAGGCTGAAATGCAGAAGAATGCGGGGAAGAAGAAAACGGAAATAGGGTACTCCGGGGCTCGACTAGACCGGAAGGAGAAGAACAAAATAGGGTATTCCAGGCTATCCAAAACGGAAGTAGGAAAAGAACAAACTTACTGACTCTTCTGTTTCCGTGATGGCTCTGATTGGTTGAGCTGATCACGTGTCACGACGGCGTTTCAGGTATGAAAAACCGTCAGGTCAGTTTCGAGCTCGCCTCCATATTTGAGAGGTTAGAATCGGGCCAAACTACCATGGCAATTTCTCATACTGAGCAGACGGAAACAGATTAATCGGTGAGTTTGTTCTTTTTCACTTCCGTTCTAGATAGCCTGGAACACCCTATTCGCTGGGCCGGTCGGGCGCGGGGAGCAGCGGCGTACTGCCCCCATCCTGCCCCGCTCCTCCCCGCGCCCGACGATTTTTGTTCTTCTCCTTCCGGTCTAGCCGAGCCCCGGAGTACCCTATCGCTATACTTTAACATGGTGACTTCCGTTTTCTTGTTCCTCGCATTTTTCGGCATTTCGGCTTTACTGGAATGGTTTATTATTCCCTGCATCAAATTCTAAATCTACAGTCTACATACTTTCATTTTCTTTAACAACTTCACTTCTCAACAAAATTTACAAACTGCAGGTATCCAATAACAAGGTAGATGAACGCCAGACCACGTCTCACGTAACAGGCTTCGCGATATCTCACAAAACACTGTTAAGCTGCGACGCGCCTGGCATACATCTACCTTGGCCTGCGGCGCTGACACCCAAGTCGGGTAGTTGGGAAATGTACACAAAGATACAGGCCTACCGCCCGTCAACGGCCCGTCACCTAGACTATGCATACATTCTTGTACATTTTTCGCTTACTTTCGTCAACAATACTCTCTCTCTAGCGCCTCAACGGTTTGAGCTAGAGCAAAACGGACAAAATTTTCGTCCAAAGGTTTCTACTTTGTTGAGTTACCCCTTAGGAAACCATGAAAAAGAATATTTTTAAAAAACGTCATTTTTAGGGACACGTTGTTTTCGATTTTATTTAAATCCTTTTTTTGAGCTGGAATGCTCATTTTCGAACTCGATCTGCCTTTATATGACACAAAACGACTGGCAAGTGAACATGCCTACCATGTGCTTACCAAACTATGTTTACATATGTGCTTTATCTGTGCCGGATCACTTTACTTTGGACAAATTTGAAAGGCGTCCTGAAGGTGAGAAGAAGAAACTGAAATGGTTAGCTGTGCCAAGTACACATATTTTGCTTTGAGCTTACTGTGGCAGTGTTTTCTGACGTCACAAATCTTCAAACATCAGCCTGGTACGGTGCGAGGCGCCTTGCATACGCATGCCTAGGCATGCGGTGCTGACACCGGGCTGGAGAGGATGCTTTCTGCAGCAGTACGAAGACTACAGCATGCTCTGTGCTTAACGGTACATATGTGAATGATAAAACAACTGAGTCTGAATCTACTGTTGACGAATCGGACCTTGGCGGAGCTTCGAAAGTTTCAACTGACAGTAAAACCAGTACACATGTATCTGAAAGTTCACCGTTTCGTCGACCGGAAGCCATAGCCCCACCACGTTGAGGAAATCCCTGACCGATCGGAACAGAAATTCATTTCCAAAGACACGCGAGAATCAAACAAAACATTTCATCGCTCAACCGAAGCTCTCGCAATGAAACGAGTGGCTTTTCTGAGTTAAGTATTCAACCGAAAACTGGTAAGCCAGGTTCCACCAACAATCTTTCGCATACATTAGCCCGGTATAATTACGCAGTTCTGCCGGCGCGTTCGATATTATCAAGCCCAACGAGTGTCCTGCGTCATTTCCAAAGTCGTCAAAAGAACGGAAACGGTTTTAACGCCGCACTTCTCAGTCAAACAATACGAGCATGACGTGTCAGTTGTCTATAACCAGCGGAGGTACTCCGGGTAAACGGCCAGTAGGTAGTTGTTTCGCTAAGACTGCACTGCTAAGCCACGAAAGGTATAACACTTTCAGAGCTATTCTGAGTTTTATCTTAGTTTGATCACGTTTTCACCGATCAGTGTAACTGACGAATTTGTTAATTGATCTGTATATTTCTGTCACTGGTATGAAAGGAATTGTCAAACTGGAACTATAAAGGTGTGTAGTCTCAAACCTTCAAAAGTAACTAAAGACAAAACTGAAAAAATCTTTATATACTCCGGACGGAAAGGAACGACTTACCACTCTATTTTTCAGTATAGTCGTGCAGTGTATATAGGGGAGAGTGGGGCACATTGCTCCACCATCAAGCTTCACGAGGATAGAGCAATCGCAGTGACTTGACTTAAATTATCCAATCCAAGACGTTGCCCCCTTTTCCCATAACTGAATTCCCAATTTATGAGGTCCCAAAATTTTGTTTCCCAAATCCTATTATCCCCATATGAAAATCCTAATCGTAAATTTCCAAGTCGATTTTCCCAATGAAACATTCCCAAAAGCCTTATTTGCCTTTCCCATTGAAACAGGAGAGGCCAATATGTGCCATTGTTGCTTTGTTTCGAGGAGGAGGCCGCGGGAGCCACTTGCCACACTTGTCTCGAGACAGCTGCAAGGGAGGCATCCAGAAATTATAACGTGACGTCGTGGGGGCTCGAAACTTCTGTTCGACAGTTATATATTTTATAGAGGAGATTCAAACAGGGGGTAAACATACTCTGGCACTGCAAGCGGAAAAAGGAGTGTAAGGCTACGGCTATTACTCAAACTATTGATAGGAAACTTGAAGTGATAAAGTCAAAAGAACACACTCAAGTGCCAAATCAAGAAGAAGTGCTTGCTGAGAAGGTCCTGCGCAACCTGAAGAGGATTGCCTCAGACGACGACCCACGTGTGACACCTGACTGGCTGTGATTTGAGTTTCATCAGCAAATTTTTTTTGTTGCTAGCTGGTTGTGGCCAAAAACCACCCGTCCCTGTACTCGTACCTGCATGGGCTTCAGAAAGAGCAGGCGGATACAGAGACCATCCTCCACGAGCGCGAGAAGAAGGAAGACTGTCAGAGTATCTGAAGACCGTGGGCCAACTTCACACTGTAGAAGAGTTCTGGGGTAGGCTGAGACTGATTTGGGAAAATAATACAATGGGAAATTAATAAAATGGGAAAAACAAAATTTGGGAATTATTTCTTTGTGAAAGTCTAATTGGGAATATAAATCGTGGGAAAATTTTATGTTGGGAATATGGGCTTGGGAAAATCGGGCTGTAACCATGCAAGAAGCCATACCACACTGACTGATTTTCTAAAAGGTTTGCCAAAGTTCACCGTGAACCATCAAATTGGGGAGGGGTTAAATATTTTTTAACCTCAAAATCACGTAAAAGTAAAACGTGTTCACCCCACAACTACTTTGTTAACCCTTTAGGGTGCCATGGCGTCACCTGACGGTATGATGTTTGTGCCCCTATAGCGCGAAAACCAAACCACTCTGACATTGAAATTTGTGTGTTACGTGGAGAGGAAGGTCTCGTGATCGATTTGATACCCTCGTTCGATAGTATCGCCCCATCGAAGTCACGCTACGACTTCTCAAAGATGGCGAGATGCAAGACATCGCCATAAACAGTGCCTTTTGTGGATGCGTCACCTAGGTCTGTTCGAAAGTTTTCATCTCAATCAAAGGTGTGTACTATTACGGTTCACGAACCGTAGAATACGATAGCCTGGCCAGATTTTTGATTTGATTCCGTCTTCATGAATCTATGGTGATTGCAAAATAGATGTCTAGTAACGCCATCGCACTCTGGCTGCTTTGTGTTACAGATCCAAAAAGATTTGACCAGCGCCATATCTAGACTTTTCTTTTAGTTTCAGTTCACATTTCACCATTGGATATTATCATTTTAAAAATTTTGAGCGTTCTAATCACTATATTGGTTGCCTACGCGGTTCAGGCGTTATCATGATAACTGCAGCAGCTACGTAAAAACCCTATAAATTTTACAATTATGTATGGAAACCGGGTCCCCAGGCAATTTTGGATAGGTAAACGCTTGTCTATCACGATTTTGTCCAGCGAACAGGAATCGTTCATGAAATATTCGCAGAATCACGATATAAAAGTAGTTTATATCACACTGGAAGTACGAAAAAAACTCATAAAAAAAATTAGAAATCAGAGGGGAACATTATATATGAGTAAATATTGATGGATTTAGGTCACATTGACGTGTGCTAGCAAAACAGTTGTCTTGGACCCCCGGGTTAAAAAGGAGTCTTGAGCCCACCTCCAAGACCGTAAGGTGCAATGGCGTCATGTGACGACAACTCGAAAAATAACTTAGAACATCCAGGAAAACGATGTTTTGGGTCCTTTTGTGTTATTTGGGACCTAAAGAGACGGAATATGAAGAATAATATTTTTTTTTCACTGCTGGCTTAGTTTGGCACCTTAGAGGGTTAAGAGGTGCAAAACACGCATTTTTGGTTGCAAACCAAATTTTGTGATGAAGCCTTTCTCTTGTAGCTGCAGATCGCACCCAGTGTGCAATTGGTTAAGTCAATCTAGTTATTTTTTAGAGCCATTCAATTGAATTTGCTACCCTTGGGGCAGTGTGCCGTCTTGCAACTGCCTTATTTTATTTTTCGAAATCTTGTCTCCTCTGGGTATTTTCTTCGTACAATTGGCGTTTCAAACAGTTCGCGCAGCGCTGCGGCGGCCGCCGCGCGAACTAGCGAGACCGTGACCGCACTGTCAGAAAAAAGCACAGGATTTTCACAGAAAAAAGTGCGTCAATTAATTACACAGCCTGTCTGTGCTCAATCCTGTGTGAAGCACGGAGCTACCACAGTATGTCAGTGCTCAATCCTGTGATAAACCACAGAACTACCACACGAAAGTTCTGTGCTTTCACAATCACAGTAAAATGGTGTGATGAAAAATTAGTAATAAAAGGCAGTAGTGGCGTGGCACGGTTCAAATAGTTCAAGTTCAAGTTCATATGTTTCGCTGGAGAAGGTCTTCTGCTCTAAGGGCCATGGAGGACCTTGAGCCCGAAGGCTCGTTCGCCGCAAGGCCTTTGGACACTACTGGTCCTTCGGAGGACCAAGCTTTTAACCTACCCTCAAAAATCTTCAATCTCCGCGCGAGCGCACGAAGATACACACTGGCGTAATCCTCCAGCATGTGGTTCCTGAAGCGCGGCGGGTCATCAGCGAGAGCTAAGAACGAACAGAGACGTCTCGAACCATAGACGAGTCACAGACTGAGGCGGTCAACAGAAAAACCCTGTGGTGTAGCCCACCACAGTCCGCACTGTGTTTTAGGTGTGGTTCCAGTTCTGTGGTCTTAGCAATGATTTAGCACAGGATTTCTTACAGTGCGGGCCGGGCCAGCGCATAAGCGGTGCATGGTGTTTGCGGTGTTTACATCGCTAGCTCTTAAACCGTTAAAGGTAAAGGGTTGGTCAAAGCGAGGCGATTAGAGACCAAAGTCCAAGCTTTCCACCGGTGTTAATTTTTTCCCGATCCGACCCATACAGCCCGAAT
>NW_026267170.1:1195472-1196788 GCF_000697945.3 Frankliniella occidentalis | reverse complement strand
GGCGCGAGAAGTCGCCAGCGCCGCCCGTGCCCACCAACAATACCCAACAATACTGAGCCACGGATGCCGCCCGGCCTGCCTGCTGCCTGCTGCCCCCTATCCTATCTCTTCCTCTATGCCATTCCGCTAGTCCGTTGAATTGCAAGAAAGCAATTGCTAAAAGTGACAAACAGCCATAAACAAATAACAGCAAAATATGAGAGAAAATTAGGGCACAGACATATCCTTAAATTTGTATCATCTGATTTCACGATACGTCCCTCGACGTAGCTTTTTAATACAGTATTGAAACTTGGCCTTAACTCGTACAAGTGTAGCATATAATGCCATAGATTCCATGGTTTAAAACGAAGGTTCTTTGGGAAAGAAACACATGTAGATATTCTCGGTAGTTACGAAGAACTGTTGGGATTTTGGTTCCCAGGAAAGTATCGTGATTTTCAGATCTCTTCGTATGGTAAAATTGTTGTAAAATCCCAATTCTTTTCGAACAGTGTAGAGTTGGAGTTAGTAGATTTTGCATCAGGATACAATTCTTCAGTAAGGCTGCTGATCGATGCATCGTTGAATCCAACATCTATCTCAGGCATCTGCACAGGTCTGCCGCCTGTTTGATCAACAGAAGGTCAGTGCTGGAAGTATTCTGATTTGAATGACATGGGTCCGGGAGAACAACCAGAAGAATTGATGGGATAAACATTCATCGAAGAACAAGTAGTATCAAGAATTCATCAGTTTATCACGGTATTTTAAGTTAAAGCTCATCAGTATGCTTACAAAGGTAATGTGATATAGTTCCCCCAAGATGTACAGGAGGTAGTAAATCAGTTACCTCACAGAGTACAAGATTTAAGGTAAGTGGTATGCATTAAATATGGAAAATCTTCTGGGGAGTATCATAATTTTTATACTAGGCAAGAAAGGGCGAGAAAAGCATTGCGGTGGCTACAGAACAACAACCCCTTATACAAAGATATTGGGATTTCGGAGAACTTAATGATGTTACCAGAAAATAGCTATGTTACTGATCAAATTGTTAGTGTGTCACTTGCAAATGAAATTGATGCTGAAATGAATACCGAGAAGGAAGATGAAGATTTAGGTGATAGCGTACATCATTCTGGAGTTCTACACAACGTATACCCAAACCAAGATGATGCTGTGAACGAATGTCTGAAGTGGGGTACAATGTCGAAGGATCCTGTCAATGAGAAGCATACTCCTGGTTTCATTCCACTTGGATTTCCGACACTCCATTCATTTGGCACAGCAGATTTAAATAGCTCAAGAATGAAGGAGGTAAAAACTGCTGATTA
>NW_026267170.1:1191876-1195422 GCF_000697945.3 Frankliniella occidentalis | reverse complement strand
ATGGGTTTCCCCTCATCCTCAGCCGTTTCCTTTTTGCTGCTCCAGGCACAGAGAATGTCAGTCACTGACAGATTGTTGTGCAAAAATATGAGGAGAGCAGATATGTGGGAACACCTGGTAAGCCCCCTCTGGCACTGACAGCGACCCTCAGTTAATTCATTTCCTTTAAAATCCACCTGTAAAATAAAGCCAAAACAGAAATTTAAAGAAATAGAATTATTAAAAAACTGACAAAAGTGATTAAGTCAACAAAAACAAAGGAGTGCTCGCCGAAACTTCTACATTAGTCTTCTTTTGACTCCTTGTGACAGTCCCTCCGCTCCGCCTTGCTTCTTTGTCGTAAGTGTACGACAGCAAATGTCTGGCCTCTACATGCTGTTCGCCTCTTTTTACTAGAAGGTTTTCTGCCCCACTTCCCAGAAATTTCACGATTGCGTGAAATTTAAAAACACTTGTGGCGAGATATCTGAAACATACACACACCAAACAGCCCAATAACCTGTCTTCAAGACAGTTTACAGTACTTTCGAGCCCAAATAAAAATCAACACATTATTTTCAATGGCTCATAAACGGTAAGTAACACTTAAATAAAAGTTGGTAGTCGATTTCAAGTGAAATCATCTTAAAATGTGATAAGACTGTCTCACACGTCAGTTTCCAGAGATGGGTCACACCGCTGCGATAATCCCGAAGGGCGCGGTGGTGGCCGAGCTGGTTTTAAGCCCCCCAGAGTCCTGGGCGCAGGAAGGATCAAAAGCTGATCGGGCGGAGAACAGTCAGTCTCCGAACAGCAGTTACCCCTTCAGCCCCCACCTGATAGACCTACCTCCTAGGTCCACATTGCCTGCGGACGAGCCGCTCCCGGCCCCCTTGCAGGCAATGGTTGACATGTGTCAGGGAATCACCGAGAGCGAGCAGACAGCTGCCCTGGTGCGAGAATACTCGGACGTCTTCTCACTCGACGGCAAAATGGGGAACTGCGACTGGGTTTTGTTCGAAATTAACACGGGGGACCGTGGCCCGGTGCGCCAAGCAGTTAGGCCCGTACCCATCCACCACCGTGAAACGGAGAGGGGAATATTTCAGGGTTATCTCGAGGGGGCCCCCACTTCAATTTAGGATTACGTGATTACAGGGACTGCACGTGAATTTTGAGGGATTACACATAAATTTTGTTGAAATTATGGCTCTAAAACCATTAAATTTGGACAATAAGGTGAAATTTAGTGATAATAGTTTAAAACTTGGTCAAGTATTACACGGAATACATAAGGATTACATAGGGATTATACACCCTCACCTGTACACAGGATTACGCGAGTGGTGGCCCCCTCGGGTTCTCTGAGGCACAACATTGTGAGACACTCGACTTCGGATTGGAACTCACCCCTTGTCATTGCCCGAAAGAAGGACGGGCAGATAAGGGTCTGTGTCGACCTGAGGGGAGTGAATGAGATCACGGACGTGCCTCGGTACCCCACCCCCCTCCCCGTATAGAGTCCATCCTGGAAACCCTTCAAGGCAAGAAACTTGCCGGGTGCATTGATCTGATCTTAGGCTTTCATGCAATGCAAATCAACCCCAAAGACCGCTACAAGACGGCGTGTTCGGTCCCCGGCATTGGCCACGTTGAGTTCAACACCCTCCTTTTCGGAGCGGCGGGTGGCCCTGCACGTTTCCAGTTCCTCCTGGAGAAGGTCCTGGAACAGATAGGGTTGACGCCGATGATGGACGACGTCGTCTATGGAGGCGCAGACTTTGCTGAAACCATAGGCGTCATGAAAACGATTTTGATGCGCTTTAGGCAGGCTAACCTCAAGGCCAAGCCGTCTAAATGTAACCTAACTATGACCGAACTGCGGGTTTTGGGCCACGTCTAAACGCCAGAAGGCATCCAGACGGACGAGGAGAAAATCCAGAAAATTCGGAGCTGGCCGAGACCTCACAGTGTGAATGAGGTCAAGGGTTTTCTTGGTTTGGCCCAATTCTATGCAAAATTTATAGACAAATATTCAGAAATCGCCACACTTCTCCACCGTCTCACATCGAAAGCGAGCAGGCTTGCTTTCGAGTGGACGGATGATGCGGAAACTGCATTTATCATGCTGAAGTCGGCCCTGACCACGGCGCTCGTGCTTTGTCAGGGGCTCGCAGGCGGTTTAATAGGCAACTTGCCTTCCCACTCCCCTCTCGATTGATTGTGAGCCGGTTTTGTTTTTCAATTCAAAGCGAACCAGATCCCCGCCCCACGGCGTCCCCATGTGACGCGAGCCCCCCTGGCGGGCGCGCTGAGCGGAACACCCGAAAAGTTGGTTACCGAAAGTAGTTTCACTCTGCACTGAGAACAGTACAGCGCCTGCGAAGCTAAGGGTAGGCCAGCCCGCGTTACACGCATGCACGGCAGCAGCGAGATGTTGCCTACCGTCTAGGCGCTATGAGGCCTTGCATTGCCTGAACCTCTGCAGTTTCGTAAAGGCAAATGACGGGCGAACTCTCTGGATGATCCAACTACAATAAGCGCGATACATTAAGTTAAAGAACAAGTTTATTTGCTAGCAGAACACTATTTAATTTGTTTGTCTAACGTCTCCTTTGTCGTTTTTTTTAAGGAAACTTGGTCCACGTAAGCGGTATACGCTGCAGGAGAAGGAGGCCATTGTGGCCTATGTTATTAAGAACATCAAAGAATACCATAATGAAGAGAGTAAAACGTTTTGGTCTGGAATGTCTCAGGTGAGTTTTTGTTAACAGTACATAGCTATTTATTTTCATAAAATATTGCTATATTTCATCCATTTTAAATTTTCTGACTTCGTCTGTACTCGTCAAATTATTTCAATTTGCCATCCGACATGACACCATTTTGTTTTCTCAGCCTGGAGTATTTGCTCACTTTTGTTAACCACATCTTTTTTTTTAATCTAGAACTATGGAATTCGAAGTGCCGACGCTCTGCGGCAGCAATTCACTGCAATAGTGCTCGCTAAGAAATTGAGGCCGGAAATGGTGTAGCAGCTTGGGTGTGATAAACTTTCTCCTTATTATTCTATGTACTTTTTCTTTTGCGCAAATGCTTTAAATTGTGGTGCTAATTTATTTAAAATTTTACTTTCAGAGATGCTTAAGACAAGTGCAAACGACGACACACAACAGAAGTAAGCTGTCCTTTGGGGCCAAGTGCCGCTTAATGTGCAACTTTCTGTATTTTTCTTGTTGGGGTATTTTATTAACTCACTTTCTTTCACTCATCTCCAATTATAGAATGAAGACCAAACAGTCGTGTCGGCTGCTGCAGCCCAACTGAAGGTGAAGACGACCAACTCCGTGGTGACACGGTCCAAAAGGAAGCAGACGGAAGCAAAAAAGCCTCCCAGCATCCAAGAGGAATAAGGGGACGAATTCACAAGTAAATATCATACTTCGATATACAGGGTGGTCCACAGACCCCTTCCTTTACTTTGCTTATTCTGTACCGCATGCAGGCGTGCGGGCGGGGCCGTAAGGCGCCGTCGTGGTGAGAAACGGTAGGCAAGCCCACCCACAC
>NW_026267170.1:1187753-1191259 GCF_000697945.3 Frankliniella occidentalis | reverse complement strand
GACCGTAAGGTGCAATGGCGTCATGTGACGACAACTCGAAAAATAACTTAGAACATCCAGGAAAACGATGTTTTGGGTCCTTTTGTGTTATTTGGGACCTAAAGAGACGGAATATGAAGAATAATATTTTTTTTTCACTGCTGGCTTAGTTTGGCACCTTAGAGGGTTAAGAGGTGCAAAACACGCATTTTTGGTTGCAAACCAAATTTTGTGATGAAGCCTTTCTCTTGTAGCTGCAGATCGCACCCAGTGTGCAATTGGTTAAGTCAATCTAGTTATTTTTTAGAGCCATTCAATTGAATTTGCTACCCTTGGGGCAGTGTGCCGTCTTGCAACTGCCTTATTTTATTTTTCGAAATCTTGTCTCCTCTGGGTATTTTCTTCGTACAATTGGCGTTTCAAACAGTTCGCGCAGCGCTGCGGCGGCCGCCGCGCGAACTAGCGAGACCGTGACCGCACTGTCAGAAAAAAGCACAGGATTTTCACAGAAAAAAGTGCGTCAATTAATTACACAGCCTGTCTGTGCTCAATCCTGTGTGAAGCACGGAGCTACCACAGTATGTCAGTGCTCAATCCTGTGATAAACCACAGAACTACCACACGAAAGTTCTGTGCTTTCACAATCACAGTAAAATGGTGTGATGAAAAATTAGTAATAAAAGGCAGTAGTGGCGTGGCACGGTTCAAATAGTTCAAGTTCAAGTTCATATGTTTCGCTGGAGAAGGTCTTCTGCTCTAAGGGCCATGGAGGACCTTGAGCCCGAAGGCTCGTTCGCCGCAAGGCCTTTGGACACTACTGGTCCTTCGGAGGACCAAGCTTTTAACCTACCCTCAAAAATCTTCAATCTCCGCGCGAGCGCACGAAGATACACACTGGCGTAATCCTCCAGCATGTGGTTCCTGAAGCGCGGCGGGTCATCAGCGAGAGCTAAGAACGAACAGAGACGTCTCGAACCATAGACGAGTCACAGACTGAGGCGGTCAACAGAAAAACCCTGTGGTGTAGCCCACCACAGTCCGCACTGTGTTTTAGGTGTGGTTCCAGTTCTGTGGTCTTAGCAATGATTTAGCACAGGATTTCTTACAGTGCGGGCCGGGCCAGCGCATAAGCGGTGCATGGTGTTTGCGGTGTTTACATCGCTAGCTCTTAAACCGTTAAAGGTAAAGGGTTGGTCAAAGCGAGGCGATTAGAGACCAAAGTCCAAGCTTTCCACCGGTGTTAATTTTTTCCCGATCCGACCCATACAGCCCGAATGGCGGCCACTGAAAGGTCGGCCGGCTCACCTCTGCGGCCTTCCCGGGGCGGCGCGCGGCGCTCTCCTCGGCCCTAGCTCCCAAACCGTTACAGATAGATGGTTGGTCAAAGCGAGGCGAATAGAGGAAAAAGTCTAAGCTTTCCAACGGTGTTAAAATTTTACCGATCTCACCAGCGCAGCTCCGCCGGCTGGCCCGGGAAGTTTGCCCAGGTAGCCGCGGAGCTGGGCGCTGGGCGCGCAGGACTCGGCCCGTGCGTCCCCGGCTCATCGCTGAAGCCGGCCCGGAGCGGCGCGCGGGTCTTTCTTGGGCTCTAGCTCCCAAATCGTTTAAAATAGATGGTGGGTCAAAGCGAGGCGAATAGAGAAAAGAGTCGAAGCTTTCCAACAGTGTTTAAATGTACCAACATTTAAAAATGAAAGTTTTATTTGAAAAATCAAAATATTTTAAATCTCCCCAAAACTGAACCAATCGCTTCAAAACGGCTCTATATTTGACTAAACCTTTAGATGAAGCGTGGGCGTTAGTTAGGCAAACTCAGACGAATAAAACTGCATTTGTTTCAAACATAATTTTTTTGTATTCACGGGCGGCAACCTATTGTGGCGAGTTTGTCTATCAATATGTTGGCTTCGTTATACAGTATAGTATAGTACTATATAGTACAGTTTAGTTTGCACTCAGCCAATTACTGGAGTGATAGGCTCGGCCATTGCTTAGCCAAAAAGATGAAACTTGCAATAAAAATCATACACGCAATTTCCGCGCGATTTCACACTGTTGGCGAGGCGAGGCTTTGGTACTAATCTCACTTCATTAAACCCAAGAATTTACTTTCAGAAAACCACATGGTACTAATCTCACTTCATTAAACCCAAGAATTTACTTTCAGAAAACCACAATGGATCGGCATACTATATTAATAGTGTCCCTCGTAAGCATGGCGTGTGCTTTACCTTGCCCACCCAATATATGCGATATTGTTGAATGTGGCGATACTTCCATTCTGAGCTGCATTGGAATTTACAAACCAAACGGAGGATTCTGTGGCTGTTGTCCAATTTGCGTCAAAGTTATCCGTACGACTGGCTCTGCTCCTATTTTAAGTTTGCTTTAGTGTATTTTTTCTCAAAATTAAAATGATGACTTTATTTTTCAGCTCCTGGAGGAAAATGCAGCAATCCATTGTTTGGCGTGCCCACTGCTGAATGCGTACTTGGTACAAAATGTATAAAGGGGTATTGTAAGTGGTCGCTGTAAAACGTAATGCATTGCTTGTCTGACTGAAATATATCGCAAAATACAACTTTCTAAAATAATTAAAAAATAAATTAACGCTTTCAGTTTATAGGTTTGTATTTTACGCGAAACACTTCTTTGTACATCCAGGGGCGTCGACACCAAGGGGGGCAGGGGGGGGGGGCAACGATAGACAATATAAAAAGAAAGAAACTAGTAAATAAAACGTTAAAAACCCTTCTAAAATCGATCCTGAGGTGTAAAATAGAATCGTTCGGCTCTAGCTTCTCGCTCGCTTCGCTCGCGAGTTAACTGAACATGTTATGCTTTAGAGATGGGCGAACAGGCCAGTTCGAATTTAAACAAACTCGAACAAAATTGGCCTAAAAAATTTCGAACGAACACGTACAACTACAATTTTTTAGCAGATGATACCTTACAACCTTACACCTAAACATATCTAAACACAACTATACATGAGTAATGTAAGGTGTCATTGCTTTAACTCTTGATTAAGAAATATTAAAGAGAACGTAGCAAGCTGCGCTAGGCGGGGTCGTGAGGCGGCTGAGGCAGCTGAGGCCGTCGCTCGCGCTACGCGTTGTTGCGCCGAGCCACTAGCCGAGCGGAGCCAAGCCGAGCCGAGCCGAGCGGAGCCCGAGCCCCGAGCCGAGTCGGCCGCGCTAGTCTACGCTAGTCCTCCCCCTCCCTCGCACCGCTGGAGCCCCCGCACCGCCAACCTCCCTTCCCCCCTTCCCAACAAGTGTAAATACAGAAATATTATAGACTGGAATAGAATAATTCTTGACAAGGTATCATCTGCTTTCACGATCCGTTTCTGGTCGGAACTTTTTTAGCAGATGATACCTTACAACCTTACACCTAAATATATCTAAACATAACTATACATGAGTAATGTAAGGTGTCATTGCTTTAACTCTCGATTAAGAAATATTAAAGAGAACGTATAGCAAGCTGCGCTAGGCGGGGCCGTGAGGCGGCTGAGGCCGTCC
>NW_026267170.1:1185714-1187703 GCF_000697945.3 Frankliniella occidentalis | reverse complement strand
TGGTAACTTAATACATCCTTTCGGCGAAGTTTCCATTTCATTCTGGAAGGAAGACACGGCACTTTAAATTTCTTAAAGATTTCCCGAGTTGAATACAAGATTCCCGGATATTTTCCGAATTTTTTCCGGTCAATTTAAATTTCCGTATAATTCCCGTATTTCCAGAGTCGCTCGACACCCTGCAGAATGCAATAAGCAAGGAGGGAACTTTGCGAACACCTCGCCGAGTAACCAAAATATTGCTGCCGGCCGTTTTTCCCTGACACAGCGCTCAATTCCCTGACATTTCCCTGACTTCCCTGACACATTTTGTTTTCCCTGACATTTCCCTGACTTCCCTGACTTCCCTGACTTGTGGCAGCCCTGCATAGCTAGTTGGATCAAAGATCGGGCTGAAGATTCTGAAAGGATTCTACACACCACAGTGAAGTTGCTGGCCTGCAAATAGCTCTAACCATCTTAATACTTTACTGGGCAATCTGGTTTCGGAATGGCACACTGATTGATGACCCATGGAATGGGATAGGTTTAGCTACTTTTAATGTCATGTTTATGATATAATTCTAAATTCTATGTATGTTCTTTCAAGTTGTTTTTTCAACTGCACTTGTCAAAAAAATGTACAAACTAGCTATGTGTACGCCAGACCACGTCTCGCGTAACAGGCTTCGCGATATCTCACGAAAGACTGTTACGCTGCGACGCGCCTGGCGCACATATAGCTAGGCCTGCGGCGCTGACACCCGAGACGAGTGGATAGGAGTGTATACACAATTTTTTTATATAAAGGCTTTTCTACGGTTTGATAGACCATTTGGTCATTTTCACCACATTTTTGGCCAGAGATGCCCCCTTGCACCCAAACGGTACAAAATAAAGCAAAACGGACGAAATTTTCGTCCAGAGAGATCTACTTTGACGAGTTAACCATTCGGAGCCCATAAAAAAATATTTGAAAAACACAAATATTTTGCAGCCGTTGGTTTCTGATTTTTAAAAATATCAATTTTTGAGCTAGAATGCTTATCTTCGAACTCGATCTGTCTTTTTGTGATACAAAACGACCCTGAAATTCCCAGATCGCTATCTCAATGAGGTAGTCGAGGCGGTACACCGATACTTTCAAATGAATACCGCAAAAAGGACAAAAAGCGTGATTTTTGGTGTAGGGGTCCTTTAGACCCTACTCTTTGATTTGACCCGCAGCACACTCATTTTGGACCCATAGGAGCCGAAATTTTAACGCAAATGTTCAAAAAATGTTCAAAAATACGAAAATTTCAAAATTGTCGAAGAGAGGCCATATCAGACACTTTTTCGGAAGATTTCGACGTGAAAAAGCGAATGGAGCAAACCCCGAGTTCGTACGACCTCTCATTTAGGCCCTAGAGGCCGCCATTTTGGAAAAAAGGGCCTAAATCCTTATAGAAGGCTTTTTACCGTAATACCCCGTGTTGGGTGTCGTTTTCGCATATAACAGCATCTCAGAGTCCGAATTCAAGGTCCATTAAACAATTTTGACCACCTGGAACAATTTTGAACAGGATGCGCCCTGTTCAACATTTGTTCAAAATGTTCAAAATTTTGGAAAGGTCCTACAGAGCCCATCTTTAGTAATTTTCCGTGCAATTTTGGTGTGAGAAAGACGATGAAACACACTGCAAGTCCGTACAACGTACTAGTAAGGCCCCAGATGACGCCATCTTGGAAAATAGGGGCGGAACTACCAAACTAAGCACTGTCTTCGCAGTTCCCTGTGTGCGGCATCGCTACCGCGTAATTTTGTGCTGAGAACATTGATGGGCGACACCTGACAAGGGAACTCATCTAAGTGTTAGTCCCCGATTTTGTTCCGCCTTGGGGGTTTTGTTGAGTGGCCATATACAAAACGATTGGCAATGAAAATTCGTGCCCAATTTCATATTCGTATTTACAAGGGAAATCCATTTTCTCCAAAAATGACTATAAAAAGCATTTTTTCTGAAAAAT
>NW_026267170.1:1184204-1185664 GCF_000697945.3 Frankliniella occidentalis | reverse complement strand
GTTTTGTTCTTCTTACAGTCTGGAGGCGGGGCCGTAGTGTATAGAGATACGTTCGAGCCTGACACACAGTTACTCTTCGAGATGGGGGGGTAAGGTCGCTCATTGTAGAAGATGAGGAGCATTTTTCTTCGACCTTCGTGTGGGATAGCGTGAAGAAGCACGACCTCCAAAACATCCATGACTATCGGTAAGTTTTTCTCTGTTGAGTGTAATTCCTCGGAATGCCTCATCGTTTTCGAACGTACAGTGTAACATGTGTGTAATGTTTCAGATCTAATATTACGTCTAACTATAGTCCCAACCTAGACATGGAATGTATTTTGCGCGGACAGCGGACCTGGCAGGAAATGGCAAAGCTGTGAGTATTTTATTAATCTCTAGGCTGCCCAACTCTCTTCCCTCTTGGCTCACAAGGGAAGGTTTTCCGGTGATACACTCAGATTTCAATGGCGCTTCAATGTGTTGTTGTTTTCATCCCTAGATTAGGTTTTGCATTGGTTTTAGCTACCCGTAGGAAGTTTGAAGGTCTATTTCATGAACTTGTCTTCGTCTCACAATAGTCACTTATCTTCTTTAACTTTTAAATGGACCAAGCGCGGCCATTTTTGATCAGGGCCACCTCCTCAAAAACCTTGACAGTCTCAGAAGCAAGAGTATTAGCCAAATGACAACAAAGCGTAGGGTGCTCCTCGCCGGAACACCTTTCCAAAACAACTTAACACAATGTTAGAATAGATATCCATTAGGCCAAAAATACCTTAAAATTTCTGGTTTTCATTTTAAATTTTGGAATGACTACTTGCAGATCATACAATGATCTCCCTGGTGGCGCCTGGGCTGCTAAGTACCACAACACAGTTCAAAGAACTTCGTGGATCCAATCGCCGAGGGGCAGATCCTGGACGGCTCCCCGGAGCAAGTCCGGGCGGTGGTGGACAGGGCGCACGAGCTGCATGCATTATCTGCACAGGTCGTACACGTATGTACCCCCTTGCCACTTGTGTCACTTGTTTCACCAGTGTTTAATCGACGCCGCCCCCGCAAAACTGACAACTGACCTGCCTATTAAACACGAAAAACTCACGAGGACGTCATACATCAAAAGGACTAATTTGGTCAGGAGAAAAATCAAAATTTTGGCCCAAACTTAGTCATTTTGACGTCAAATGACTGAAAATGACCTATTCGTGACATTTTCGTGTTCTCTGGTCGATTTTAGTTCAAATCCACGATTAGAACGAGTTCTGTCCATTGTTAACTCGGCCCTCGGCCGCGCGGGGTGCTCGGACCGCGCCTGCCCTGAAGCTGAATCTATAGTACTTTTATCACAAAAGTTTGAGATAACTCAATTTTGTGATACCTCTGATTTAAAGCTTTTCAAGGCATGATTGGCTGAGCGATTAGCGAAGCCTATTACTCCAGTGATAATCAAAAAGTTTCTCGACTGTCTGTCTGTGTGT
>NW_026267170.1:1181299-1183277 GCF_000697945.3 Frankliniella occidentalis | reverse complement strand
TGGCCTATTAAATCGTAAAGTAGGCTTCATGTCACAGAATTGTAAAGGGGGATATACTTAAGCCACACATTACGGGTCGAACCACACCCTCTTTAAGGCTTTCAATTTTCAAATAACAATTTGTCAAAATTCGAACATTTAATTAAAACCGTTATCGAACAGCAGAAGTCTCATGTCCCTAACTTTAGAGTAATAAGTCCCCCACAGATGCTGTATGTCAAACTTTTGGACCGTAAGGCCGTGTTCCCGGGTATTCTCCCATTGGCTCGTCTCGGGTGTCAGCGCTGCAGGCCTAGCTATACGTGCGCCAGGCGCGTCGCAGCGTAACAGTGTTTCGTGAGACATCGCGAAGCCTGTTACGCGAGACGTGGTCTGGCGTACATGTAGCTAGTATTTGTGGGACCTGTGGTTTTTGATTTTATTAAATCCAATTTTAGAGCTAGAATGCTCTACAATGAACTCGAACTGTCTTTTATGATACAACACGACCCTGAAAATCCGAGGTCGCTAGCTAAATTAGTTCTCGAGTTATCGTGATGACAGACAGACAAACACACAGAAGACGCGAAACTTTTTGATCATAACTGGAGTAATAGGCTTCGCTAACCGCTCAGCCAATTACAATTCTTCAAAATTATTGGCTGAGCGATTAGTGAAGCCAATTACTCCGTCTAGTCGAAAAAAACTTTGACTGCACGAAAACTCGAGAACCAATTGAGCTAGCGACCTGGGATTGTCAGGGTCTTTTGGTGTCATAACAAGCAGGCCCGCCCTTCCGCCAAACGAAGTTGCCACCTCCGCTTTGCTCCGCCGGCAACTCCGTTCGGCAGGGGTCGGGCCTGCGTGGTATGGTATGTGGTAAAGTATTAGCAGTCAGCACGACGCTGAGCGTGGGTGCGCGCCGACAACAACTGTTGCTGCTGCTCTTGTTGTCGATGCGCACTTACGCTCAGTGTCATTCTGACTGCAGTTGCTGTTGTTGTCGGGGCGCACCTACGCTCGGCGTGTGCTGACTGCTGGAAGATATGTTGTTAACGATTTTCGACTGCGTCAGCGCCCTCTAGTGCGACTCCCTAGCCTGTGGTAGCCTGGCGAGCGCTCGCTCAAGCGCTCAAGCTCGCGTCCGACCGTAACTGACCTACCGTGCGCTGTTGTGCTGACCCGGCCTCATGCGTGCTCCTCTCCTCGTCCTCGCCTCTTGCTAGTGCATTTGACTGATTTGGCTTGACGGGACGGGGGCAACAAGTGTAGGAAGTGGGCGTGTCGCAGGTAGGTGTTTTTTTCTGTGGGGTACACGGTGTGACTGTGAATTGTATGGCTATGGTGTCTTTTACCCTCTTAGTTCACTGGACTGTCTTTCTATTTCAGTGATTTTGTGCGTAATAAGAAAGGAAATAGGAAATGGAATCAGCCGTGGACTCCATAGTCAAATTGAGTGACCCTAACGGGTTCTACTTTGTGCGCTGTGCGCAAGCAGATGTCCAAGAAGTTATATGTGGGTGTAATATCCTGTGAAAATTTCATAGCGAAGTTAACTGACAATATAGACCTTTTCGACGGTAGGGTGAGGGGGGAGGAGTTCAAAATAAAAAAGTTGCAGCCTCCAAATTGTTTTGAACCGCAACCACTGTCGAAACGGTCTATTCTCTAGGTGTTGTATGGTGTTTATGGTGACTTTCATTTTTCAGCTCATGCAAGGCAGTTGACATTAACATTCAGAAGTGGTGGAATAATTGATCACACCGCCCACCCCTACCCGATAAGTGCCTATGGCCCCATAGCAGTGCCCAGCATTAACAACGGTAAGTTATGCAGTAGCTAAGCTGGATTGGTTTTGCTGCTCGCTTCACGAGCGGTGATTAACTCTTGAATTGGGCGTACAAATTTTGTGAATTGAATTTAAATTGGCTTGAATAATTGGACTGAATCGAATTGGTTTGAATTTAATTTGTATTTAATTTTCTCTTCAGAATTCCAC
>NW_026267170.1:1177738-1178913 GCF_000697945.3 Frankliniella occidentalis | reverse complement strand
GACCGCTACAAGACGGCGTGTTCGGTCCCCGGCATTGACCACGTTGAGTTCAACACCCTCCTTTTCGGAGCGGCGGGTGGCCCTGCACGTTTCCAGTTCCTCCTGGAGAAGGTCCTGGAACCGATAGGGTTGACGCCGATGATGGACGACGTCGTCTACGGAGGCGCAGACTTTGCTGAAACCATAGGCGTCATGAAAACGATTTTCATGCGCTTTAGGCAGGCTAACCTCAAGGCCAAGCCGTCTAAATGTAACCTGACTAAGACCAAACTGCGGGTTTTGGGCCACCTCTGGCCGCCAGAAGGCATCCGGACGAGGAGAAAATCCAGAAAATTCGGAGCTGGCCGAGACCTTACAGTGTGCGAAAGAGGTCATAGGGTTTTTTTGGTTTGGCCCAATTCTATGCAAAATTTATAGACAAATGTTCAGAAATCGCCGCACTTCTCCACCGTCTAACATCGAAAGCGAGCAGACTTGCTTTCGAGTGAACGGATGATGCGGAAACTGCATTTATCATGCTGAAGTCGGCCCTGACCACGGCGCTCGTGCTATGTCAGGGGCTCGCAGGCGGTTTAATAGACAACTTGCCTTCCCACTCCCCTCTCGGCTGATTGTGAGCCGGTCTTGTTTTTCAATTCAAAGCGAAACCAGATCCCCGCCCCACGGCGTCCCCATGTGACGCGAGCCCCTCTGGCGGGCGCGCTGAGCGGAACACCCGAAAAGTTGGTTACCGAAAGTAGTTTCACTCTGCACTGAGAACAGTACAGCGCCTGCGAAGCTCAGGGTAGGACAGTCGGCGGTACACGTATGCACGGCAGCAGCGAGATGTTGCCTACCGTCTAGGCGCTATGAGGCCTTGCATTGCCTGAACCTATGCAGTTTCGTAAAGGCAAATGACGGGCGCACTCTCTGGATGATCCCACTACAATGAGCGCGATACATTAAGTTAAAGAACAAGTTTATCTGCTAGCAGAACACTATTTAATTTGTTTGTCTAACGTCTCCTTTGTAGTTTTTTTTAAGGAAACTTGGACCACGTAAGCGGTATACGCTGCAGGAGAAGGAGGCCATTGTGGCCTATGTTATTAAGAACATCAAAGAATACCATAATGGAGAGAGTAAAAAGTTTTGGTCTGGAATGTCTCAGGTGAGTTTTTGTTAACAGTACATAGCTA
>NW_026267170.1:1175691-1177388 GCF_000697945.3 Frankliniella occidentalis | reverse complement strand
AGCCGAAGGCCTATCTACGACTCTGCCATTTGCCCGACTAGGGTGTCAGCGCCGCAGGCCTAGGTAGATGTATGCCAGCATGCTTGCCACAAAATTTTCATTTCCATTTTCCCTGAGTTTCCCCTGATTTCCAGACCATTTCTCCCCAAATTTCCCTGAGTTTTAAGCACCGTTCCTGGTGAAGTACTGTGACAAACAAATACCCCTAACTTTAATATAAGACCGCGAGCGCAGCGAGCGCGAAAACTTTTGGGACAAAACACCCTACTGGGACGGCAAAATGTGTATTTGATCTACACAGCGAATAGACTGCAGTTTGGGGACCAGTCACACCAAATTTCCCTGACTTTTTTTTATTTTCCCTGAGTTTTCCCTGATTTCCCTGAGAGTTTTTTTTTCCCTGAGTTTTCCAGGTTTTCAAGGTTTTTCAGAGTTGTGGCAACCATGGCCAGGCGCGTCGCAGCGTAACAGTGTTTCGTGAGATATCGCGAAGCCTGTTACGCGAGACGTGGTCTGGCGTACATCTACCTAGTTTAATTCTAGGTACAAATATTGTTTACATTTTATTACCACAGAATTCTGCAATGACCGAAATGAAGTTACTGTTGAAAAGCCTGGCCGCAGGCCCGACCATCGCCGCCGGCAGGCCAAGCAGGCCCGGCCCCTGCCGAACGGAGTTGCCGGCGCAGCGAAGCGAAGCTGGCAACTTCGTTTGGCGGAAGGGCGGGCCTGCTTGTTAAATGTAGACTAGCCCGCCCGCAGACGGAGCCAGTCGAGAAGCTCGGTGGAGATGCGCAGCCATCGCGCGCTGGGTTACTTGCTTTTGCTTGCTTTTGCTTAGCACACAAATTGAAGTCGGAACCTTTTTGTTTGAGGCAATCCCCAGACAAAGGGAAAACCGGGCATCTGGCGGGCAACTATCGGGCACCTACCGGGCAAGTACTGGGCAACTACCGGGCAACTCCCGGGCAACTCCGGGCAACATCCGGGCAACTCCCGGGCAACGTCCGGGCCACTACCGGGCAACATCCTGGCAACTACCGGGCAACTACCGAGCAACCAGCGGGCAACCACCAGGCAACCACTTAGCAACCCTCGCCTGGTGATACAAGCGTGTTGCCCGGTGGCAGACACTTCATGGCTCATAACTAGGGACGGCACCCCACGGCCTGGGCAACTGTCGGGCAAGGGAGGACGGTCCCTGTCTTAATCGTGGAGGTCATACAAACCTGAAGTGTGACGGCAGGGGCTAGCCGCGGGGCCACGCGGGGCTACCTTCGCCTGCCCCACCCCTCTCCGTGGCTCATGCCCTACCCCCGCCCCAGTCGCACCCCAGTGAACGCCATGTTTGAACAGCCAGCTGGTCCGCACGGGGTAGCAGATCGTCTAGGGTACGCTGACCCCCGCCGCGGTTGCCTCAGCAGCAGGGGCGACGTAGGCCGCCCGCCCAACAGAGCGGCTAGCCGGTGGCCTCCCCGGTCTCCACAAGGCTGTTCAAATCACGCTGACGGTTGCCCGACGGTTGCCCTCACACGCCGTGTGGTGCCGACCCAAGCAGCCAAACAGCCCCCGGGCACCACGCTAGTATCACCAGCCGAGGCTTGCTTAGTTGTTGCCTGGTGGATGCCCGGTGGTTGCCCGGTGGTTGCTCGGTAGTTACCCGAATGTTGCCCGGATGTTGCCCAGGTGTTGCCCGG
>NW_026267170.1:1168271-1169866 GCF_000697945.3 Frankliniella occidentalis | reverse complement strand
GGGGCAACTACACAGGCGTACCGGTAGAGGGCGACAAAGGTGTCAGCTACAGAAAACGGTGCAACTTTAGTCGCTATCTGGGCATACACCTTTGCCGTACTCTCACCAGCGCGGCCTGAGGCGGTGTGTTTGAGGGGAGGAGGCGGCGGTGAGGGGGGCTGCGGTAGAGGCGGAGGACTTTGCCTCTCTTCTAGGCCGGCGTGCGGGGGCGGCGGCGGCGGGGGCCTTCCCCGTCACCGTTCGTCCGGCTTGCGGTGCTTGTCACACTTTTCAGGCCAGGCCAGGCCCTCGCATTCACTCGCAGCCCCCGGATCCATCCCAGTAGCACTGGGACGGCACCCGCTTGGCCGGCAGGCTATATTCGTGATCCGGTAGGGGATCGATCATCCAGAAAGTACGTCCGTCATTCGTCGTTTCGAACCCACTCCCTCTGCATGCTCCCATAGCGCCTGATAGGTAGGCAATATCTTGCCTGCAGTGCTTGTGGGTACTGCGGGTTGGCCTACCCTGCCTCTCGCAGACGCAAGGCCCCCGGAACTTGCCGAAATGCATTATTCTGAGAAAAACGGACGTACTTTCTGGACGATCCCGCGGCTTACCCCTGAGTTTATTAGGGCCTGAGGCAGCGACGGTCTGGGACCCGGGAGCCGTCACGGTTCAAGTACAAGACAGTTGAATATTACACTCCGCACTCCACCCAATCTTTAGACTGGACCACTACGGGAATGACAGTTCAGGTGTCAACCTTATGTTGCAACTGCTGAACATTTCACTTTACTTACAAAATGGATTTATCCGTGATATTTTTTACGACATGCGACATCATAACAACATCGTTACGGTTTCGCGGAAGAATTCATTTCATACATCAGGGTCATTGGAGACCACACGGTATCCTAACTTTAAAATCCACTGAGTTGTGGGCGAAAATAGACGAAATGTCTCCAGGTGCCCCACCCTCCCCTAGTTCTCCTGGTTGGCGTTCGCCTTGGTTTCAAAATTGAGGATAGAGTGATTGACCTGTTATATTTTATGTTTGCAGGGATCACATTGTGGCAGAAATTCATTCGATGGCTTTGTCAACAGACCTGCTTGTCCACTACTTTAGTGAAAATGGCGTCAGTGGATGGGTGTTGCGGGCCCTCGAATACGAGCTGCAGTCGGCAGATAGGATGAAGATCGCGCTGTTAGAAACTAAGGAAGATGTTGCGGAACTCCGCGAAGCAGCAGCACAGTAGCTGGAAGTTGTTTTGTTTTGTGAAAATAAATAAATACTGGAAGTTGCCGTGGCACCACCGTGGCGCGGCGACCCAGTATTTAGCTATTGTAGTTATTTTAAGAAATCAATAGAGCAGCATGAGCAGCATATGGTTTAGTAGTGTTCATTTTAATCATACATTGCTAATCTGAAATGCACCTCATTAAACCAATTTAACTGCACCCAACCACATATAGTACAAAGCTCTTCACATTATACACTGTAGAAAAATGATCGATGAAGCCATCTCTCAAAGATGCCATTTTTCGCCAGAAACTAGCGTGTTTACTTGCGTCCTGCCAGATCTTAGATCAATAAAAATGTATTGTTTTCCTTT
>NW_026267170.1:1166062-1167917 GCF_000697945.3 Frankliniella occidentalis | reverse complement strand
CAGCGCCGCGCCTGCCCGCGCGCCGCGCGGCCGTGAGCTGCTTGCCCCGGCGCACATGTATTGCGCACACCCCGCGGTCGTCAGTCGCAACGCCGCCCCGCCGAACTAGCAAAATACCGTCCAGCAGCCGCCAATGACCAGATCACGCACGCGCCGAGCGCACCACCGGCACCCACAAAATAATACAACATCAACCTTGACATCAACAGTGGTCATTTATTTTTATCCAGCACTACGCCGCCCGCGGGCACAGCCCGAACAGAAAGCGCCCAACTCTGCTTTCCAAGGGAGCCCGCACGGCGCCTGGGGTCCGCACTAGCCGGGCCCCTATGTAGTATCTTAGAGTATCTAAACAGTACTTTCTGAAAGCTGTGACACTGATGGTGAGCAGTTCTCCGCGAATGGGTCACTTTCGTGTCCACGCTCTATTTCATCGAAGTCTTAACCGATCTGAACGATTTATATTGCTATCTCTGCGACTTCAAACTAACTAAACACAAAACAAATGTTACTTCGACATCAAAGTCATCCCCTCAAAAGATATTTGAACGGAAAGGGTCTAAAATGTAAGATCCGTAACCATTGTGCATGTCCACAACTCCCGATTTCGAACTTAAACTTCTCTGTACGCCGAAAGGGGATATGAAAACTGATTTCCACAGGTGGTCTCGTGTTCTACACACATGAGGCTATGTTCTCACACTTGGCCCGTCTCCATAAAGTCACAGATGTCCTTACACGACTGGCTCAAAAAATGTCCTCCATGGAAAGGTAACAAAAGTCAGAAAGCCAGTTTTTGCCACTTTTCTACCGCAAAACTTAACATACGACAACCACGAAACTTCCCATAGATAGAGTTATGTGTCCCTTCACTAGACAACACTTCAAACGCAGGTGAGGCTCGTCTGGTTCGCCGCCTACACTGACTAAAACACCTAAAAACTGTTAGTGTCAAGCATAGAGTGTAAGATCCGTACACTCTTTTGCAAAGTTTCTATTGCGAATTTCGATGAGGTTCAAACGGGGTTATGTCCGTGTTGTCAGCCTGACTCAAAATACGTCTCGCCCTTGCCGATCGGTCGTCTCGTTCGTCTTAAATGTCCGATTTTATTTACCCTGCACCGCCATCACCAGGGCAGCAGAGAGCCAGGGAGCATTGGTCGCCACCCGCATCTCCACCGCCGCCCCCAGCGCCGCCCTAGGTGCTGGAGAGAGAGGTTGTCGTCGTGCAGCCTGCTCAACAACGCGCTGCCCTGCGCCTACAGCCGCCGCCCCAGCAACAACGCCAAGACCGATGGGGAGCTCCCTTGGTAAATATGCGAGCTGAGCGCGACCGCCAGGCAGAGGAGCAGGTTGACGACGACGGGCTGCTGCTTGCACACGGTTGTGCCGGCCGTGATGGCGCAGTCGCTGTGCCTGCTGCTGCGCCAGCAGCTGCTGGTCGTGGTGCTGCTGGCCGAGTTCGAGGGCGTGGGGCCGGCGCTCTGCTGCCTATAGTGCCCAAGCCAGGGCGCGCCGCGGGCAGGCGGACCCGGAGCTGGACATGCTCCTCGGCCAGGTACCTGTGGGGTTGCTGCAAGAACTGCAGAACCCTCCAGCGCCAAATCCTGCACCACCTGCACCCTCCACCCCTCCCACACAGAACGCAGCGTGGGCGCAAAACCTGGCAGCCCAGATGGACCAGTTTCCAGATGCTGCATGCTTCCGCATGCAGCGGGAAATCATGGAGCTGTTTTACAGGCGAATGCCACAGATAGTACAAGAAGACAACATAAACGGCGGTAATTGATTTTTTGGGGCATGTTCATGTTTCTTTTTTTATGAGAAATTGTAAATATTTTTTTTCAAATCATGT
>NW_026267170.1:1163277-1165252 GCF_000697945.3 Frankliniella occidentalis | reverse complement strand
ATCTACCTAGTTGTACATTAAATTGAAAAAAAATAATTAAATCCTCTCGTTGGCTGAGCGATAGCGAAGCCTATTACTCCAGTGATGATCAAAAACTTTCGCGTCTGTCTGTTTGTGTGTGTGTGAGTGTGTGTGTGCGTGTGTGTGTGTGTGTCTGCTTGTCTGTGCGCACGATAACTCGAGAACGAATTGAGCTAGCGACCTGGGATTTTCAGGGTTGATTTGTGCCATCTAAAGACAGATCGAGTTCGAAGAAGAGCATTCTAGCTCAAAAATTGGATTTGAAAAAAAATCAAAAACCACAGGCCCCTAAAATAATGTTTTTAAAAAATATTTTGGTAATGTTTTTGGCTGAGCGATAGCGAAGCCTATTACTCCAGTGATGCTCAAAAAGTTTCGCGTTTGTCTGTTTGTTTGTCTGTTCGCACGATAACTCGAGAACGGTTTGAGGTAGAAGGCTCAAATTTTATTGTAACTTTTTATCATAAAAAGGAAGAACTGTATTGATTTTGACCTGTCAAAAAAATCAAAAACAAAAAACCCTACATATTAATTTTAAAAAATATTTCTTTTTTCATCCTTCTAATAGGTAACTCGTCAAAGTAGAACCCTCAGGGCCAAAATTTTGTCCATTTGGCTCTATTTTTAACCGCTTAATCGCCAGAGGGCGATTTCCACACGAAAACGACCGCAAATCAGTTTAATGTTGTTTCTCAGATATTTGATGGTCTGTGATGGGGCAACTCGTCAAAATAAATTCCTGGGGGTAAAATTTGTGTCCTTTGAAGCCTAAGGCCTATCTTCGACTCTGCCATTTGCTCGACTAGGGTGTCAGCGCCGCAGGCCTAGGTAGATGTATGCCAGGCGCGTCGCAGCGTAACAGTGTTTCGTGAGATATCACGAAGCCTGTTACGCGAGACTTGGTCTGGCGTACATCTACCTAGTAGGTACAGGTAACGGGTTGTAAAGCGAAGCCTATTACTCCAGTGATGATAAAAAAGTTTCTGGCTGAGCGATAGCAAAGCCTATTACTCCAGTGATGATCAAAAAGTTTCGCGTCAGTCTGTTTGTCTGCCTGTCTGTTCACACGATGACTCGAGAACGGTTTGAGGTAGAAGGCTCAAATTTTATTGTAACTTTTTATCATAAAAAGGAAGAACTGTATTGATTTTGAGCTCTCTGGCTCAAAAATTGTCGTGTCAAAAAAATCAAAGACAAAGAGCTTAAACATTTCTATTCCAAATACTTCCATTTAAACATCTTTCTTAGAAGGAACTCGTCAAAGTAGAACCCCTTGGGCCAAAATTTTGTCCGCTTAGCTCTATCTCTAACCGTTTGTGCTCCAGAGGGCGTTCGTCACACGAAAATCACCCCATAACATTTGAATGGTTTTCCTCAGATATTTTATGGTCTCCGGTGGCGTAACTCGTCAAAGGAAAACCCCGAGGCACAAAATTTATGACTTTTGGGGCCGAAGGCCTATTTACGACCAAAGTAGAACCCTGCGTGCTTAGTCGAAGTGACGGGAGGTTGACGGGCCGGAGGCCCGTATCTTTGTGTTTATGTTTAGCGATACCCGACTCGGGTGTCAGCGCCGCAGGCCTAGGTAGATGTATGCCAGGCGCGTCGCAGCGTAACAGTGTTTCGTGAGATATTGCGAAGCCTGTTACGCGAGACGTGGTCTGGCGTACATCTACCTAGTTATGATTCATGAAGCAAAATTCTCACGGATGAAACACTTCGTTTATGTCTTAAATCTATGTGTTCGTCATGGATTTGGGAGCGGGAAGAGAATGTCGGCATTTTTACATTTATTTCGACTTTCAATTTCTTTCCAGCTTTTCCTGGGCAAGGTGTGAGGCCTCTTTCTTCGGCCACTGTTGAGGAGGTGGAGGAGCCTGCTCTTCCTGCGGCTACTGCTGAGGAGGTGGAGGAGCCTGCTGTTCCTGCGGCTACTGTTGAGGAGGTGGAGGAG
>NW_026267170.1:1154847-1163207 GCF_000697945.3 Frankliniella occidentalis | reverse complement strand
CTACTGTTGAGGAGGTGGAGGAGCCTGCTCTTCCTGCGGCTACTGTTGAGGTCGAAGAACCTCTTCTTACGGCTCCTGTTGAAGCTGACCTATCACCCAGTTATGTTATCCACCTGACCAGTCTCGATGAAGCGTACATCACCTTCGTGCGAGGTATGTAAATTTCACTCCTCACTGCTCTGGAAACTTAAGTGTTTACTTGAATGCTTGAAAAGGGAAAATGTACATTCAACTTTCCTAGTCACATTCAAGAAAAAGCAAAAGTGTATATTGATGATGTGACAAAGAAGCTAATTTTTTTACCTAGACGAAATGATAATTGGCTGAACGAATTCATAAAATTTTTGATGTTTGTATGGACCCGGGCCCGGGGGGAAAAACTTAACTTTTTCCTTCATACCACTACTTAACTGAAACTTAACTTTTACTACACAAAAGTTACTTCTAAGTATTCACAAAGAACTAAAAATTTCGGACAAGGGGTTCAAGATGGACTTAATGTTTACATAAAGTTAACATGTAAAGGGAGAGGCAATTAAAATGTGTCAGCAGTGTTATCTGAAGAGAAACTCCTTCATTATTTCTCAAAGTACATGTCAAAGAGTGAGATAAAATCTAAAACATTACAGGGATTTGTTCAAAAAATATTAGATGATTCAGAAAATGATCAAAATACGGTAAAGAGGCCATCAAAAGATTGTTTAAACAATCATGTTCAAAAAGAGACGATAGTGCTCCAGAAGTATGCCACATTTTTAATGTGACAATCTTTACAGCGCTGGCAGTAGAAATTTTGTTGACTAAGCGATTAGCGAAGCCTATTACTTCGTCTGGTCGGAAAAAGACTTTTTCTGTCTGTGTGTGTGTCTGTCTGTCTGTTCACACGATAACTCGAGAACGACAGATAACGGACAGTTAACAAAAGAAGATACTTTTGAACAAAATGATGAGGATGGAGAAATTGAAGTTAAAAATGAAAATTTACAAAACTTGGAAGCTTTTATGGTGGCCGCCCAAAGTGGTCCAAATAGAGAAGTTGCTGACATTGAACATGGATTGAGACAAGTTGATTGGCTGAGCGATTAGCGTAGCCTATTACTCCGCCTGGTCGGAAAAACTTTTCCTGTCTGTGTATCTGTCCGCACGAAAACTGAAAAAGGAAATAAAGCAGTCCGGTAAAGCTGAAATGCAAAAGAATGCGGGGAAGAAGAAAACGGAAATCGCTATGCTTTAACATGGTGACTTCCGTTCTCTTCTTCCCCGCATTCTTCTGCATTTCAGCTTTACCGGAATTCATTATTGAGCCAGCGTCCTGGGATTTTCAGGGTTGTTTTGTGTCAGTGGCTGAGCGATTAGCGAAGCCTATTACTCCATCTGGTCCGAAAAAACTTTTTCTGTCTGTCCGCACGATAACTCAAGAACGAATTGAGTGAGCGACCTGGGATTTTCAGGGTCGTTTTGTATATAAAAAGGTAGGTCGAGTTCGAAATTGAGCATACTAGCTCCGAAAATTGGATTTTACAAAAATCAAAAACAACGGGTCCCAAAAATGACGTTTTTTGAAAATATTTATTTTATGGTTTCCTAAGGGTAACTCATCAAAGTAGAGTCCTTCAACAAAAATTTTGTCCGTTTTGCTCTAGCCCAAACCGTTAAGGCGCTAGAGGGTATTTTTGACGAAAATAACCGAAAAATAAAACATTCCGGTAAAGCAGAAATGCAGAAGAATGCGGGGAAAAAGAAAACGGAAGTCGCCATGTGAAAGCATAGCAATTTCCGTTTTCTTGTTCCCCGCATTCTTCTGCATTTCAGCTTTACCGGAATGCCGAGCGGAATGCTTTATTGCAAAACCCTGCATGCTTAGTCGAGGTGATCGGCCGTTGACGGGCCGTAGGCCCGTACCTTTGTGTACATTTTCCCACTACCCGATTTGGGTGTCAGCGCCGCAGGCCAAGGTAGATGTATGCCTGGCGCGTCGCAGCGTACCTGTGTTTCTGAGATATCGCGAAGCCTGTTACGCGAGACGTGGTCTGGCGTACATCTACCTTGTCCAGAGGGTAACTCATCACAGTAGAGCCCTTCGGGCGAAAATTTCGTCCGTTTGGCTCTATCGTTCACCGTTTAGGTGCCACAGGGAGTTTCTGACGAAATGAAGCAAAAAAAAATTACAACTCTGCATGCTTAGTCGAAGTGACGGGAAGTTGACGGGCTGGGGCCCCGTATCTTTGTGTTCATAATAGGATGTTCCAGGCAATCTAAAACGGAAGTAGGAAAAGAACAAACTTACTGACCTTTCTGTTTCCGTAATGGCTCTGATTGGTCGAGCTAATCACGTGCGTCCATGGCCTTTCAGGTGTGAGAAACTGTCAGATCAGTTTCGAGCTCCCTTCCGTATTTGACAGGTTAGGATCGGAACAAACTACCTGGGTAGTTTCTCATACTGGGCGGACGGAAACAGATAAATCAGTGAGTTTGTTATTTTTCACTTCCGTTTTAGATAGCCTGGAACACCCTCTTGCGATACCCGACTCGGGTGTCAGCGCCGCAGGCCTAGGTAGATGTATGCCAGGCGCGTCGCAGCGTAACAGTGTGTAGTGAGATATCGCGACGCGAAGCCTGTTACGCGAGACGTGGTCTGGCGTACATCTACCTAGTTTATCTAGAACTTTGGAATTCGAAGTGCTGACGGTCTGCGGCAGCAATTCACTGCAATAGTGCTCGCCAAGAAATTGAGGCCGGAAATGATGGAGCAGCTTAGGTGTGTTAAACTTTCTCTTATAGTTCTATGTATTTTTTCTTTTGCGCATGTTGTGTATCGTCATGTTGGCACCACTGCCTGTCAAAGATTATAAAGGGACTTGCACAACGTTCTGAGGCTCTGCGGCAGCAATTCACTGCAACAGTGCTCGCCAAGAAATTGAGGCCGGAAATGATGGAGCAGCTTGGGTGTGTTAAAATTTGTCTTATTATTCTATGTATTTTTTCTTTTGCGCAAATGCTTTAAATTGTGGTGCTAATTTATTTAACATTTTACTTTCAGAGATGCTTTAGACAAGTGCATACGACGACCCACAACAGAGAAGTAAGCTGTCCTTTGGGGCCAAGTGCCGCTTAATGTGCAACTTTCTGTATTTTTCTTGTTGGGGTATTTTTATTAACTCACGTTCTTTCACTCATCTCCACTTTTAGAATGAAGACCACACAGTCGTGTCGGCTGCTGCAGCCCAAGTGAAGGTGGAGACGACCAACTCCGTGGTGACACGGTCCAAAAGGAAGCAGACGGAAGCAAAAAGCCTCCCAGCATCCAAGAGGAATAAGGGGACGAATTCACAAGTAAAAATCATACTTCGATATACAGGGTGGTCCACAGACCCCTTCCTTTACTTTGCTTATTCTGTGCCGCATGCAGACGTGCGGGCGGGGCCGTAAGGCGCCGTCGTGGTGAGAAACGGTAGGCAAGCCCGCCCGCACGCCTGCATGTGGTACAGTATGAGCAAAATAAAGGGAGGGGTCTGTGGACCACCCTGTACATAATGTGCAATTTTCTGTATTTTACTTGTTGGGTATTTTGTTCACTAATTCAATTTCTTTTACTCCTCTCCACTTTTAGAATGAAGACGACGATGTAAGAGATGCAAGTGTAGAGGAAATCTTGGACGACACCCACCCCAAACGAAACGTACAGGTAAATATCATACTTCGGTACATACATAGAGATGTCAATAAAGCTTTGCAGCTTCGCAGTTGATCATTTTATTTTATGCTTTTCTAAATTATAATATTATTTTCAGTTACCCAGGAGGACAACCCCAGTCTATCGATGGAGCGCATTTATCTGAAAGTGATAAACAGTGCCACGGAGTTGAGCCAGCTAGCGGAGTCGACAATCGACGGCCACCTACAAGAAATTGAGGCATTGAAGAGAGAATTGGAGCAAGTGAAGAGGGAAGAGAGCGGGAGCATCGGGAGGATAGTCGAGCTGGAGAAAAAGTGCGAAGAAGAGAAGACCCGGAAAGAGGAGGCGGAGAGAAAGGCCGAACAAGAGATGACCCGGTTGGTGGCAGTGGAAAGGCAGCATGCGCAAGAGAAGAGGTTGGGAAGACAGAGGCAGGTGGAACAGGCAACAGGACATGAAAGAGAAGAAATGAAGAAAGAAATTGAACGACTGCAGAAAGAAAAGGAACAACTAAAGAGAGAAAATAAAGATTGGAGGAAGAAGAACGACGCGACAGAACATGAAAGAGAAGAAATGAAGAAAGAAATTAAACGACTGAAGAACGAAAAAAAAGATTCGAGGAAGAAGTACGTAGCGGGGAAGAAAGAAAGAGACGAGTGTAAGGAGTGCGAGGGGCTGAAGAAAGAAAGGGGCGAATTGAAGAATAGGTGCGAAGGGATGATGAAAAAAAAAGAGAAGAATGGGGGGAGGAAAGAAAAGAGATGATGAGAAAGTTGACTAAGCAAGAGGACGATCTGGAAAAAGCAAGAGTGGTTTCTAGAAGAATGGAAAAGTTTATCAGCGTGGTGAGGGGAGAACTCCCCGATCCCTCTTTCATTCAACAGTCTCCCTTCGCCCAGCCCAGAAAGGACCATTTAAAACTACCATGAATTTGTGATGTAATAATGTAGAAAATAAGTTATTTAATAAAATAGAGAACTGAAAACCTTTTTACTTGTTCCTTCCTTACTATCCCTCCAAGCCACACGACGCTTGATCAACGCGTTCATGATAAGCATTCCGGTACAGCTGAAAAGAATTGAGCGAGTGTACCCATGGGCGTGGCGGTGCGGGGTGTGTTGTAGCGAGAACAAGGGGACTTTACATATTGGCGCGAGACGCCGAACAAGGTTGATATCCGCACCTCCGTTGTCGCGGCCCCGTGAGCCCCGAGGCCGCCCAGGCCCTCTAGGCCCTGGCCCCCGTCTGCCCCGGCCGCGGGCTCGGCTCGCTCCGCGAGGACGCGCTCCCCCAAGCGGGCCCGCGCCTCCTGCTGCTCGCCCCTCCCGCGCAGCTCCGCCGGGAGCACGGCCAGGAAGGCCACGCCGAGCGGGAGGCGAGACAAAATCCAGCTCTGCCTTTGGCCTCTCCGGCGAACAAGTCTCGGAAAATACTTCACTTTAAAATGAGGATTCGTGCGCACATTGTTTTATCACTTATGTCGACGATTCGTGCGCGCACCGCATAGAATTTTATGAGCATAATATTCGAGCACGAATATTGCGCGTAAAATTCCAAGCGCTGCGCGCACGAATCGTGGACATAGCGTTAAAATTATTATGCGCACTAAGATATATAGACGCTTACTTAAATCACATTTGTTCTCTCTCATACTCTTCGCCGGGGGCAATGGAAAGCAAACCAAAGCGTGAACACACTGAGGTCGCGCACCACTGCACGTGTTAACAGTCACACAACGTCTGAGTTAGTATTGAACCAACGGATTCGCCCGACAAACTGAATGATCGGCCAGGAAAAAAGTCCGCTTTTTCTCTTATTCGGTTGGGCGCCTGCGATAATCAGGGTACGCCGCACATGCACCACAGGCAGTAGGTTGCCTTGCCTACCTATCAGGCGCTCAGCGAGCTTTGAACTTGGCATATAACAGCGGATGAAGGTAATGCGGTACGCATGATCCTTGATACAAATTATGTGTATTCCCTTATTCCTGCTGAATTATTATGGAAGCACACTTTGTCTAGCCATCATGGTCATGGTGCTTATTACACGAGCTTCGGGAAGAATAGATATTTCCGACAATTCCCTGCCCCCTCGATAAGCGAGATACACTGGTGTTTGAGGGAGTGTATGAGAGAGCAACATCTGTTCACTTCAAAAATGTTCAGGATTTTATAAAACATTTAGCTTTTCGAATCTACTTTACCTTGGGGCGCATAACGCTCCTGGTGGTGCGCGCACGAGTCGTGCGCATAACATTCTGGGTGATGCGTGGTCCTGGCCCCTGTCCGCCCCGACCCCGACCTCGGGCTCGGCTCGCTCCGCGAGAACGCGCTCCCCCAAGCGGGCCCGCGCCTCCTGCTGCTCGCCCCTCCCGCCCCAGCTCCACCGTGAGCACGGCCAGGAAGGCCACGCCGAGCGGGAGGCGAGCCTTTGGCCTCTCCGGCGAATAAGTCCCGGAAAATACTACACTTTAAAATCCGTTAATTATCGTAGAATGCCATGCATGCTGGAAAGATTCCAAAGGAATCGTGGGATCGTCACTGAACGGCCTGTATTTCTTTTGTTCAGCGGGTGGCGCTCGGCAGCGCCCCGCTACGCCCGGGCCGCCCAAACATTCACTGTATATAAAAGTCAGAATTTCCCAAAAAAAATCTGTCCAAATAGTTTGGAAAAATGGTTTTTTAAAATATTGTTGAAAATGTAATTTTCCGGACATTTTAACAGAAATTTCCCAACAATTTGGAAAACAGAAAGGTACGATTTAACACGAAAACAGCGTTTTAAAACAACAAAAATAACGACTTTCAAAGAAATTTAGAAATGTTTAGCAAAATTTTCCAAAAAGCTTGGAATATAGTGTTTCCCAAACTGGTGTGATTTCAAAATTTCCAAAATGTTTGGGCTGCAAATTTTTCAGTTCATTGTTTGGAAATTTCCAAAATATATTTTTACAGTGTTGCGGCCGCGTAGTCCGCGGCGCGGGCCGACTGCGTTTTCCTTGCATAATACTTGTGGGCATTCGCAACGGTTCTGTCGGCCTGAAAACGCGTTCCATGGTCGGACAGAGGTTAAAAATGCTAATGAATGGTCTATTACGACTGTTCTTGCATGATATTTGTATACTGTTTCCTTCGAAGAACCAAAGTTTCAGAATTACTGACCGCATTTGAGCTGTTTGCGAATGTTGATCAGACTGAAATAACCACAGACTATGCTAAAATGTTGAGAATGTTTGTATTTCATCGTAATTCTATGCAATGTACCCGAAACAAAACGAAAAATTGCGAAAAAATCTGTAAGACTTCTGAAACATTCCATCTTGTGCTTTGCGGGTTGCCTACCTACCCCCCACGCAAGGACCCCCGTAAATCTAAATACTGTATCAAGTGTCAAAAAAAACGAAAATAAGAAGTTGTGTACCCAAAACCGCAGTCTTCAACAGCTAAAACGGTGGAATAGCACTTAGGGTTCAAAATGACCCCTCCGGTAGATCTAGGTATACGAAAATCCCGGTAGTTCTAGTGTTAAACAATCCGATTTCCCAGAAAACGTCACTTTTCCTTCTTTACGCACCTGAAAAACTCTCAACAAGAGTTGAAATGTTATTTATTTGTGATATTCGATGGTTATGTTGACATAACCAGCACTTATAACACGCTTTCCCGAGCGCATACACGTATTTCTTATTTTTAGACCATTAAATTTTTATTTTCCAGCTCCGTAATGATTTCTATCGCCTTAGCCTCGTTTTTCCGGGTCTAACGATACCAATCTCGACCAAAATGGACACGCCTAACGTTATTTAGGCTCTAAACCGTACATAAGACCGAGAACGTCTGCTAGCAGCCGCTTTTCGGAAAACAGTTGATGGTTTGTTATGTTCCGCGGCGGCCATCTTGGAACTTCTTCTTGTTCTTCTAAGCGCTGGAATACCTCATTGTCAAATCCAGAGGGTTGTTTAATATCAATGATGGAAAAGCACATATTGAGCTGAAGACTCAATCTTCGGTGCCCCATGACCACATCCAAAGGCCGTCCAAAGTAGTTATAATCTGGAACACATTGTATTGAGGCTAAGGAATTAATAGAATTACTCTTGTTTTATCAAAGATCTGCCTTAAAACACGACTTTTCGGGTGAAACCAATACGGCATCCGACATAATTTTGTGTCCACTAAAATTTCAGAAAAGAATTTATCAATCGCCCTATCTTTTTCTGTAAAATAAATCGTTGCCATCATGCAAAAAACAGTAGTCCCAGTGTTAAATGGATGTGCTAAATCATGAATGAAAGGAGACAAATTTTTCCGATTACAAATGGAGTTCAATGATTAAACAAAGAGGTGGGCCACTAACAGAAAAACAAGTCCAGCAAAATTGACTTGTCAATGACTTCAAATCCACAGAAGCAAACTTAAAATAGCTCACAATTTAAAAATAAAAGCGTTACAACTCTTAAAGTCAACAAGGTCGGAAAGGAGTCCCCACCAGTCATTGACCTCTCCGAGGTAGGTTGTTTTGATTGTGTTCACTTCGCACCATTGCAGTACGCAGTTGAATCTTTGTTCATACAACTGTATTTTTCTTTGCAGACTCCTGTTGGTGCTACTGCTTTACCTCTGTGCAAGAGGCGGCTGAAAAGGACTGACGATGACAATGTCAGAGGAGGTAACTGATATTTAAC
>NW_026267170.1:1146299-1149818 GCF_000697945.3 Frankliniella occidentalis | reverse complement strand
TGGTCGTCAAGGACTTCCCATGACCGAACATGCCCAGAGGTCGAGGGACCTTGGTCGGAGTGAACGAGACCTTGACGCTCAGTATTGCCCTCTTCGGGAACCGATCCTTGGCCGTCATTGTCCCGGGACCCATGGTCAACAGACCCTTGGTCCTCGAGACCTAGATCGAGCCCTTGATCAGCTTCACCGATGGACCTTACAATAAAGCGTCCTTGTCTACTGTTCGCTCGAGACCCTTGTCGCCTACTGCGATGGCTCATTTTGCTCAATAAAGAACTTACTTCAAATGCTGTTGTTACTGGTTGATTGGTCAGACGTGAGGAACCGGGATCAGGTCAATAGGAACGCCAAATCAGGAGAGCCGGTCGGGATCAGGTCAGAGGGAATGCCAAGTAGAGAGAGCCGGTGAGGAGCAGGTCAGAGTGGAATGCGGAAGCCGGAAAACCGGGAAAACTGGATTCAAACGCTTCTTATCCTTTACTCCTTCTCTTCTCCTTTCCGAACTACCGCTGCCACCACTTTACCTTCATAATGCCTCCTGACCGGCGTTACAAAGTGACACCACCTCCACGGCCGGTCCCCACTTCTAGTAGTGAAGATGAAGAGGCTGAAACTCCTCCAAAAATCATCAGATCCATCGTCCAAGAACCTGATCTTCGCCAACGGATCGAGCAAATTTCTAAAGAAAAGGGACAAGAGACAAAGAAAACATCAGCACCATCAACCTCCAAAAGAGAAGTAACAAGAACAGTTCGGCGTGTTATCAAATTTATTGTCAAACCTAAAACTCCCGCTGTTCCTCCTCCTGAAGTGCCAAATCCTCCTAACCTTTCGGCTCCATTGAAGTCCAAACCTATGAAGAGAAAGCGTTGCAATCGCTGTAAGAAGTATGGACACGTTAATCGTGATTGTCCGTTTAATCCCAGAAACATCAATTTGATACCTGCACCACCTGTGAATCTTCTGAGAGAACACATCAACAGCCCTCTCTTTGATCCAGACTTGGAAGATGACTTGGACTACTCAAGTTTCTGTTCTCCATTTGACGTTCTCTCCATTCATTAGTTTTACTTTCGTGTTTTAAATTGGAATAAATGTATCCCTGAATTTCTCACCCTTGAGTCTACATTCCAATGCTACCAAATTAGAATTTTCGGAAATACCAACCTTCTCCATGCATCGTCTGCTGTCTAGTCAACATGTCAACATCACTACTCTGGAGACTTTGCATCTCACTTCAAAATGATCTTCATCTCCGTTGACGTCTTCCTACTAAGCTGTACATCATGGATACACTCAAAGTTACGTAAGACAAATAATTAGTGTTAAGTCATAACCAGAAGTAAGCAGTCTTAAACTGCAGTGGTGTTGATAGGTCAGCTAGTTAGGTTAACTTCTTTTACACCACAGGTTCAGAAAATACTTAGTTTCAAACAAGTGTCAGAACGACATTTACTGGTCAAAGACCTCTTTCTTTCTTTTCAGATTTTCTACGCTTCAATCCAACAGCACCTCCTCAGCCAACAAACCGCTCAAGCCAATTCAACGATCCGCTCACTTCAAATCTACAATTTAAATGCTGTGAAATGTGGTTGATCGGTCAGGTCGTAAAGTCCTACCCTTACCCAAATGGGGTCACTGCATTTCCTTTTCCATGCGTTTATTAAGAATCAATTGATCACAATGAGGCTGTTTACCAGGTTGTACAATCCTGCGTATTTTACCCAAATGGGAACACTTCATTTCGGGTCAATTCATTCTTCCCTAAACTCTTTTAAAAGAGGGAGTAATGTTATGAAGTTGGTATTACTACCACCACCCGCGCATGCTCCCTGACAATCCCTTGTATCCTAGCAATAGGACCCTCATCGGTTGCTCAGTGTATCTCTGACTGTCCTTCGGAATACACCTCTCCCAAACCTCTCCTGCCTCCTTATTCCCTACACACCCGCTACACAAAAATATAGCAGTAGTAATTGCAAAAACTATGAGCTATAGCCTAACCGAACTAGTTTTTGCAATTGCTACTAACTTTTAGTCTATTGCCATAAGCTGTTCCGTATAGCGGTGAACGGAATTGGCCCAGAAAAGTCTGCCCTCTAGAGCTTCGCTCGCTTCGCGAGCTCAGCAAATTATTTCAAGAGGAGAAACGGCCAATGTAAGATTATTCAATTAATCCCTGAAAGATCGACTGTGCACATGTATGTGGCGTGATGGTGTGGGTGCAGGCCGACTCAGCCGGCGCCGCGCAGGTGCACATGGTCGAGCCGGACGACGAGGAGCCCCTCCCGGACCCCGATGCGCCTGTAGTGGAGCAAGTGCATGTTCTGCGGAGCCGGTCAGGCGCTTCATGCAGAGGCTGCGGAGCACTGCACGACCGCGCGGAGTGTCCGTACTGGCGTACGGTGTGCCATGCGTGTAAACGCACGGGACACATTTCGCGGGTATGCGAAACGAAAGGGGAACAGGACGCGCAAGTGCATTATTGCAACGAGACAAGTGGCTGGTCACAGGAATCGTCCGCAGATTTTTTCTTTAAGGGGGAGGGGAGGAAGTTGGTTGGGCCAGAGACAGGCGAGCAACAGCCACGGCCTCGGACGTACCCCCAAAGACAGTCAACGTAGCGGTCTAAGGACTACGCCAGCCCCTACCGGAGAGAGGCTGCGAAGTAGTGCTGCGGACGCAAACAGCCCCATCGGATTTCCGCGGCGGCGCGCGACAGCGTCGACAAAAGAGAGGACCGTCGAGAAGAAATAAATCATATTACATTTTGTTGGTATGTTCAAAACTTAAGGAGGGAGGTATGCCGTGTCGGCTGCTAGGGCTGGCCGCTAGCATGGTCGGCGGCTGCGGCCAGAGCCATCCGGCCGGCCAAAAGAGTGCGCTCGACGGCGACCGAGCCAAGCTGGAGAGCTCACTCTCACACTCACTCTTCGACAACCACCACTACTCAACCGGCCTCAACTTTAGGCCGGTCACTACTCAAGGGTATTGTTTAAGGGTCACTCGACGTCCCCGACCCCTACAGGGTTAAATATGTAATACTTTCACTTTTACTAATGTTTCAAATGGTAGCTGTGTGCGAAACTCTCGCCAGGACGATTTCGGCAAGAAATATTGCGGTGGCCGTGGAAAGGCCGGCGCTTAGCACAAAAACCGTTCCAATGGGTAGCACCGCCGTCGTATTCGGAGGTGGGTGCAGCCGTTGTGCCTCGCGGGCCTTGGCCAGCCTGCTGAGGTGCTCGTGCCGCGCTACCCAGGCCTCGATCAGGCCCGCTGATTGCAGCCTCCGGATGGTATCATCGAGGACCCCGCGCAGCGGCCACGATCGCCTGACGAACAGCGCGAACGATCGCTGCAGCAGGTTGTCCTCCAACTCGTAGCTGCAACTCGTCAGGCACTTGACGCCCGCCGCCAGCTTGGTGATCTGCACTCATATCAACACTGTTTAGATCTACTAGCTATATGTACGCCAGACCACGTCTCGCGTAACAGGCTTCGCGATAGCTCACGAAACAC
>NW_026267170.1:1136502-1141639 GCF_000697945.3 Frankliniella occidentalis | reverse complement strand
ACAACAGGTACTTTTAGTGAGTAGTAAACTTGAGATTACTATGTCGATTTGGAAGTCCACTATCAAACCAGGATTTAAAGAGGTAATCATAGCTCGAGAAATCTGACACTAGAAAGGCTTGATACTGGGAAGCGCTGGGAAGTCTGGTTTCTATTCATTAAAATACATTGTTGATTTGTTTTGGGAAACACACAACTGTAGCAGGGGCTGGAGGGGGAGCGGGGGCGCTTGAATGTATGTGTTACTACAGTTCACACACAAAACATGTGTGCTTCTGTCCCTCCCTATCCTCACTGCCCCCCCCCCCCCACCTACTTAATTTACCCTTTCCTGTAATGCCAAATGCTCATATTTCATTCTAACCAATTGGTGAAATTCTATTCAAAGCCTCTGATTGAAGTGAAGAAATCCCAGATATTTTAATTACTTTCAAAATACATTTAAACTTCTCTCCTTCGACAAGTATAACTCCGAGGCATTTGAAGGATCCGTTTCAAACAAGTGAATTAATTGAAACTTCTGTAATAAATTGTAACGTAGAATATTATTTCAATTATTTCACTATTTTATTGAATATCATTAAACATAATATGACCAGAGCCAAAGCTAGGCTATTTAAGAAAATTATATATATCTCGTTCTGATTTCGATTGGCTTATCCTACCCTGACTTGCGATAGTGGTTCTAATATTGTTTAGTCCCTTGCAAGTCCCCTGCAAGTCCGTGACTATGGTGAAAATGAGTTGTGTTTGATAAACGTTTTGACATTTCCTGTTGGAAGACTTCCAAGCATTCTACAAGTGAACATTTTATTTTGATAGCATACATAAAAATTAGAAAGGAAATCTTATGCTCAAAGCTGATCAGAGTCAACACGGCAAATTTATTGGTCTCTCAACCGAGAAAAAGTGCCAAAATCGACCAAAGTTCAAATTTGGCGGGGAATAACTCTTCCATTTCCATTCCAATCGTCTTGTTGTATAAAACATTTTCGTTTTCTTTTGTCGAGATGAACCAGAAACAATAGTTACCATTTCACATTTCCCCCAAACAACTACCCCCTCCTCCCCCCTCTCCAATTGATGTAGTAAACACGTAAACCATTCGAAATATCACTTTTGTTTCTTCTCACCGGACACTCGCGGAACTTCGTAGAGCGAGTTCCGCAACTCTAAAACTAAAAATATCAGACTCGGTGTGATATTCCGACAATTTAATCACTCGTGAGAAAGTAAGTAAGTCGTGAAGTGGCGCAGGAGCCGTTTGCGGTCTTTGCCCACTTGAGTGCAGTGCTACCAACATACAACCAACAAACCGCGATTTTCAACGATTGAACGATTGAATATTTCAAACTAAACAAATCCAGACGGTTAGATCAAATTCAGTAATCGCACAAATTATCAATGTTTGGGATAACCTGCTTTCCAGGATCGGTGCAGTCGTTCTTCACAACACCGCGCTTCAGAGAGACAGACAGACTCACGACGGAGACATCGCCTGAGCCCTCAGCGACTTGGACTGAGCTTAGCTCAGCGAAAAGACTGAAAGAACGCTCGAAAGAACAATCTTTTCGCTAATTTTAGTGGCAATACCCTAGCTTGAAATAAAAGGAATTTCACGGTGGCCTCCTGACCAACCCAGACCTTATCTTCGGCGCAATCCCAGCTTTTTATTTGGCGATAAATTATCGTACCTTCACGACGGCAAAATGCTGATCGCTGTTAAACCTCTCCTGACAGCGCTGCTCTTGCTCTGACCCCACGCAGAGGAACTGGCGTTCGGGAGGAAAACCCATAGTGTGAAGAGCGTCACTGTATAAATGAGAGGGTATTCCCACAACAACATGAGGATCGCCTTTGCTCAGATCCTGCAAGAAATAAATAAATGAATGGCTGTCTGTTAGCTCTTTATAAAGCAAGTCCCGCCAGTGGGTACAACTAGCGCACACTCTTAAGTTCCTGCAAAAGCAATGCTCTGCAAACCGACGCATCCGTGCAACACTGGAGAATCTGCTCTGGACGGACGAACAAAGGCGAATCTGTTTTGGACGGACGAACAAAGGCGAATCTGTTTTGGACGGACGAACAAGGGCGAATCGGTTTTGGACGGACGGACAAGGGCGTAACCAACACTTTGGCGATTTTTAGACTTGCACTGAGTCTGGTTTTGCGATACTATTAACACAAAACCATGTGATAACTGGTGTTTTGCGATTCGCACGCTAAAGGGCATGATAACTCCAAAAAATGTGATAAAATTATCACATTATTGTGATTAAATTATCACAAAAATTATTTTATTACGTTTTATTGATTTTATCACAAAAATGTGATACTTTTATCACATTTTTTGGAGTTATCATGCACATTAGCATGGAAATCGCAAAACACCAGTTATCGCAAAAATTGAGTAAAAGTATCACAAACCGGTGGAGCCTCCTCTTTCCAACCGCACTCACGAAAAAAGAAGTCTTAAATTCATCGTTTTATTGAAAAACCAAAAGACGTCTCTGCACGGCCGCGCGAGTACGGCTTGCAACAAGAGCGGATATAGACGGCCGCGCGAGTACGGCTAGCAAAAAAGGCGGATCTGCCTTCGCTACCGGCTCGGCAGCGCAGCGGCAGGTTGGCAGCAGCGCGTCGAGAGTGCAAGGGTAGGGCAGTGTCGTCTTTCAAGGAGACTTAGGTAGGTGTAAATCCCCGATTCCGTTTAAACTCGGTATATTTGCTTCTTATCCCTATAGATGACTATTGCGCGTCAAAATTTGTGCTGAAGTTCATATGTCAAAACTCCCTATAGGGGCCTACAGATCCCAAAAAAAGTAATAATTAAAATTTCATGTTAAACAAAATATTAAGAAATATTCCAACTCAGAATGTGCGGTTTGGGGGGGGGGGGGTAGTTCCTCTTCCATTTTTCGATTTAAAAACGCCTTCCATCAGTTTATGTCGAATTTCGAGACTTTTTCCATAAAACGCTCCTATAAAGTACCCCGGGATGTGGACTTCAGCACAAAAATCGACCGGCGTTCGTCATCTACATGGCTAAGAAGCAAATACACCGAGTTTGAACCGAATCGGGAATTTACACCTACCTAAGTCTCCTTGTTAGCCGGCCAGCATCTCCGACAATCTGTAAAACCTCAAAATGGCGGGGCAGGGCCGGAAAGGTCACAGAAGCGTGCAGGTGGAGATGCTATGTGTCTTCAAGATTGGTGGAATAGGCAACCCGCCTCACATACCATTGTGGCGTAGCAGACTGATGCCTACCCTGCGGGCGCTTTCCAGGTCTGGCTTTAGGGACTAATTTCCGATGACTGCGGTACAAATAATAGTAAACATTTGCATTGGCGGTACTTTGGTGTCCTTCATAGTCAACATTTTGTAATCGTCGTTGTAACTTCCGAACTCTGTGTGTTAGCAAAATGTCACTTTTACAAAAGCTGTTTAGAAATTTGCAGAGTTTAAAATGAGACACCTCCCAGTCCGATACCACATACATGCAAATTGTGAGAGGCCTTCAAAGTACATTTCTTGAATATCTCATAAGTTGGTTTTAGTGGATTCGCCCTTGTTCGCCCGTCCAAAACAGATTCGGCCTTGTTTGTCCGTCCTTCACAAATTCGCCTTTGTTTGTCCGTCCTCCACATATTCGCCAGTGTTGCACAGATGCGGCGAAACCTAACTATTTGGATCATTTGTAACTACTTGCCATATCTACGCCAGACCACGTCTCAGGCTTGTTACACCAAAGGGGACCATCAAATATCTGAGGAAAATTATTAATTTGTTTTGGAGTGTTTTCCGTGTAGGAAACTCCCTTTAGCGCCCAAACGGTTCGAGATAGTACCAAACGGACGAGACTTTCGCCTTTAGGCTCTTCTTTTACGACTTCTAAGAAAGATATTTGTCAAAGAAATATCTTTGCGGCTTATTTTGAGCAAGAATGCTGATGTTTGAACTCACTGAAAGTTACTCTACGTAACAAAACGGTCATGTGCAGATATAACAGTTGTTACGTTCAAGCTATAACATTACTGCTGTTACGCAAACCTCTTTGCGTAACAAATGTTACTGAAAAAACTTTGTGTAACAAATTTTATACCATCTGCTCTACGTAACAATAGTTACACAGTCCACAAAACGTAACAAGCGTTATTCTAGCCACAGTATGTAACAAATGTTATACAATCAACTTTGCGTAACAAATGTTATAAAGACCATTGGCACATCCCCTACATTTTCTTTGAAAACTTAATCTGTAGGCCATAGGCTCAATGTAAACAGCCAATTCACTAGAGTTGGACTGTTTTGAGTTCCTTTCCAGCTTTTCAGCACCCGCAATACCCTTCCTTAACCTTCTCATTACTGGGTAGGAGCTCAGCCTTGAACAGGCCCGCGTGACACTGGCACTGGATCCCATTTCGAGGTAATTTTCCTATGACAATATGTTGAACTAACCTCTCGGCAGCGGTGTCCTTACTCCCTGTGAAGTCGGCGTGCCACCATTGCGCGTACTCTGGGATACTTGGAGAGGTGGAAATCCGGGGCAAGGCACTTTAGTCCACTCGTCAAGCCGATTACCAACGAATGTCACTATCGGATCACCACAAAAAAACTTGAAATAGAAGTTGTCACTAGTCATGATCTTGCCCGTCTGCTCTTATCGCCACCTCCGACGGAACAACAATAAACATTCGGAACTGTGAATAACCGTTACTGCGACGTGTCGGTATCGGCGCAGTCCGTCTGCGCAGGCCGTCTGCGCGGAGCGCCGCCCGCGCCCTGTTGTTATGACATGGAGTATACTCTCTCCGTGTTGTTGCTTTGTCAGCATGGAACGAACTCAGACGAAATTTTGATCGTGTGTTTTGATATGTTAGCAGGTGATGTCACAACTTTTTCCAGTTGACAACGAAGTTCACGATCTGCATTCTTTCTCAAAACTCACAGGGAAAGAAAGCTAGTCGACAGGTTCTACAGTGTCTTTGTACTGACACAGCTGCAGAATCGAAGAAGTAAGGTTAAAGTCTCCCAGCTTCCAATGTGATGTTGAAGAATACAAGTAGAAAAACCAAGGAAAACGACTTGTTATGCTTGACATTTTGTGCTACTTTTTGTCAACCTGGTGAGTACTT
>NW_026267170.1:1133970-1136452 GCF_000697945.3 Frankliniella occidentalis | reverse complement strand
TTTTGCACCCTTTGGTTTTTGATTTTTTTAAATGTCAATTTTTGAGCTAGAATGCTCATCTTCGCACTCGATCTGTCTTTTTGTGATACAAAACGACCCTGAAATTCCCAGAGCGCTCTCTCAATAAAGCATTCCGGTAAAGCTGAAACGCAGCAGAATGCGGGGAACAAGGAAACGGAAATCGCTATCCTTTAACATGGTGACTTCCGTTTTCTTGTTCCCCGCATTCTTCTGCATTTCAGCTTTACCGGAATGCTTTATTCTTTCTCGAGTTATCGTGCGGACAGACAGACAAACAGAATGAAACTTTTCCGGTCAGTGGAGTAACGGGCTTCGCTAATCGCTCAGCCAACAAGCTTGGCCAAAAGCTATTTTTTGAAATATACCTTTAGACAAATCTGACCGTAGAATATTGGTAATGGTTTTCCAAACCTCCTAAAACTGGGTTCTGATTTTTACGGCCTTCAGGAATAGATGTATTAGACTGGAACTTCTGTTTCCGGGGTGGGAGTCGTTACAGCAAGGCGACCTGTTCCACTGACAATGTCCCATCCACTAATGTGACGTCAGGGAGAATAGCGACCGAGCCAGGTTGCAGATAGGATATTGTTGGAGGCACCCGTCGAAGCGCCCTCTTACACACGCAAATTATTATCTCAATAGCCATAGACTTGCAAGGGACCGAACAATATTATAGCCAATATCGCAAACTTAGGTGGGACAGGCCCATCAAAATCAGAACAACGTATATAATTTACTTAAAAAGACTAGTTTTGTCTGCGGTCATATTATGTCAGAGGAATCTAATAAAATATTGGGAGCATGGATATTGAACTCTATGATACCATACATTCTAGAACATTCAATTAAATATACTTCAGTGACTCGTGGTCCTTCAAATGCCTCGGGGAGATCTGATAAAAATGAATGGCAAGTTATACATGTCGTGGGAGGGAAGTTGAAATGTATTTTGAAATTACATTAAATATTAGGGTAATTAATTCCACTCCTACCAGGGACAATCTAACAAAATTTCACCTTTCACAAATAAATGGATTTGGTTAGAATGAAATTTTCAGAAAAGGGTAAGGGGGAGGGCAGTGGGGATAGGATAGGAGTGGGACAATAGCTCATGTTCTGTATGTGAACTGTAGGAACACATAAATTCTCCAGCCACAGTGCCAGTTGCGTGTTTACCAAACCAAATTAACGATGTATTCTGATGAATAGCAACCAGACTTCTCAGAAACAAGCCTTTCTATTGAACATTCAAATGTATTGTATTGCATAGTAGTTACTCAAGTTCCCTACTCACTAAAAGTATCTATTGTAGGGGGAGGGGGGGTACAAGGCATCTGAACTCTGGTGGTGAATACAGTTTACAGCGACCCAACTAGACCTGGCCGTGGTTGAAGGTCCGGCTAGCACGAAGGTTTGAGGGTGGCGTTAGGCTACTTCACTAAACTAAGATTGGGGTACTCCCTGCTAAAAAAAATCGGGGAGAAAATCATGAAAATCATTAAAAAGTTATTTGAAAAATTTAAAAAAAAAAAAAAAAACTTAAAAAATAACTGCAACAAAATCATAAAAAGAAAGACGAAACAAAGGGGAAATCAGAGGAAAATGACAGAAAGAAAAACAAACTTGGTGTATGCTTAATTTTGTCGTGAAGTACCCCTTGGGGGAGGGAGGAAGGGGGGGGGGTGCACGGTAGGTTGCCTGGTTGCGTAAATGCACATACAAGGGATCTTGAGACGAATTCGTTATTCCTTAGATGGCTCACTATAGAGACTGACTTATTGGAAGGGACCCCCTTCCCCCTCTCTCTGGCGTTCAAGGAGGTGAATCGGTTGCCTACCCTCACTGCAAAAAAATTTGACAGGTAATGCGGCTAATTCATTTTCCAGACACGTCTGTTATTCGAATAACAGTATCGCTGTAGTTTTAATGGTTAAAATTTGGTACAGGGAGCAATATACAGGACCACTGTAGAGGCAAAAGCGAACAAAACTGTCTACAGTGGAGCCGTCTTTGTACACTGTACCATGTAAAACCTGGGTTTTCCGGTGCTACAGCAACACTGTACTCCGCGTTCTGTACCCTAGGTGCAGTGGCTCTGAGCGGCATCTACAGTAACGCTGTAGATCGTTCCGTATCAGACTCTAATTTTTTGCAGTGCTCGTTCATTATAGTTTCATACGAAATTTGTTAGATCATCTCTTGTTTTAATGCACTTCGCTCAGCTACCCCGGGCATAATGTGAACGCACGGGGCCCTACGTTTAGTTTTCTTCATCGGGGGTTAGTTTCTTAGTTATCACGAAGTGTGGCTCGCAGTAACCACGAGGTGTTAACGTTGTTTTCAGCTTGATGGAAGTATGAATACGTAGGGTCCTGTGCTTTAACATTGTGCACGGGGTAGCTGAGCGAAGTGCATTAAAATGACACAAGACGTAAAAAATATTGAACAAAACTATAATGAG
>NW_026267170.1:1131217-1131574 GCF_000697945.3 Frankliniella occidentalis | reverse complement strand
TTCTAGCCTCCTTTTCCTTTGCCCTGCGTGGCTTGATATTATTTTGATAGCTCCTTTTTGAGCTAAAAGAGTGCTGTATAGCATGCTTCAGGTCATTCTGTACAAAAGTAAGAAATATGAGGAATGTCTTTAAATTCACTTATGCCTTAAAGTTCAATTCAGTTCACTTACATGACTTTTTTCAATGTCGGGATCAGCAAGTGATGGATATTTTTCCACGATGGCTGTACACAAATGTGTATACTCATTCTGTGTGAGGTACTCATCTCCTGTTACCTCTTTCACATGGTGCCTGATTTCTGCGAGAAGTATAATTTTGTTTCCTTTCGAGATCTTTTTATTTTTCAAAAACTTTTG
>NW_026267170.1:1130585-1131167 GCF_000697945.3 Frankliniella occidentalis | reverse complement strand
TTTCAGGTTTCCGCCTGCTGCTCTTTCTTGAACTTGAGGTCTATTGTGATAAAGAAAAGTCTGTATTAGTTCATGTGCTTTATGAAAAATGATTCTTAACCGTTTTATAGGTTCATACTTACACCATCATCTGTATCCTCTGAATTGTCATTTGAAGCCTCATCTTCACTATTTACTATTTGTGATGTATTTGAGGTATCCTAGAATTAGTAATATGAATTAATTACATAGTTCTTACTCTATCTCACAGGAGAGCAAAGCAGAAAGGAAACTTTGTATACAAGGAGTGTTAACTAATATTTAGAGCTATGTTATTGCTGAACATTTCTGTAAAATGCTTGCAAACTATTTTCTTTGATACATTGGGAAAAAAATTGAGCTAAGTACCGTATAGAATAAGTTTGTATTGCAAATTTATGCACAGTTATGTACAGTTGTACAAACTGTGTGCATTTTAAAGAAATAGTTTGCACGCTTGCAAAGCAGACTAGTTAGTATTACAACTCTTCTAAGTTCTTTGCAAGCATTTAGCAGTGTAGAGCCGCTAGCACATCACAGCAAACAAATTTTATTAGAGATTCA
>NW_026267170.1:1124338-1125570 GCF_000697945.3 Frankliniella occidentalis | reverse complement strand
TAGAAAACAAGTTGTTTAATTTCACTGGTAAAAGTAAATGTGCATATTTTATTATGGAAAATAGTTCAACACCATGAAGTGTGCAGTTTGCACACTTTGAAACTGCACATCATTTGGTGTGGAACTATTTACATTTACACACTGGTAAAACAGATGCCCGTGTCCAAGTTACCTCTAGATTGCGGGGCGTGAATCGAATGTAAACCTCTTTGTAATCCAAGTCCAAGTCTTCTGGCAGTTCTACCTGCCGCTTCCACGCCGGGTCATGCACATAGTACAGAGGCAAGAGCCGCTCGAGGCGTTTTGTTAGTGCCTCGTCTTTACCACAAAATCGTAAAAATTCTGCCTTTAAGCTTTCAGGGGAATTTTCATCCAGATGAAATACCAATTCCCTTTCATCAACGTGAATCAGTACAGTAGTCTTTACTGACTTCTCCATGGTGCCCAATCCGTTCTCCACGAGCAAGGTCTCCACGAGGCACAAGAAGCCCGAACTTGACTAAGTTTTTCAGAGACACTTCATGACTTTAAACGTATAGACTGACGTGCGATTGGTCGTTCGCATGCCACGTGACTCGGGAAGGGTGGGTAGGAGGTGTTTAAATGTCGGGGAAACTCATTAGATTCAGTCTCAGAACATTTGTTTCTATGGGTACAAATAGTAAAGGAGCCATAAAATTTTTCCCCTGGGCTTATTTGATATCATAGGAGCCATAAACCCGCTACTAATCCCAACGTGCTGTGTCCCGGGCTGACAGTACTGTACTAGTACAGTACTCGTCCGAGTGTACACCGACCGTGCCGGGTAATTTAAAATTACCCCAGTTTTGTTTTATATTAACTATATCTGAATGACAATCCCTGTGATCACATGAGCCATTACTGCCACTTTGGTCATTCCACAAAATCCCGGAAGCTTGAGATAAAAATGTCGGCAGGAAATGTGAGATAAAAATGAAAAACTTTCATGGCGTGTAAAATTGTCGACCTGTCGAGCAGAGCTTGAAATAGCAACACCGGCGCCGGGTGTGCGACTGCGAGCCGAGTGCTGCTCTGCAGGCTCTTATTGCTTCGTAGTTTTAATGTAATTCGGAATTTTTATAAATCGGCGATAGAGAACAAATGTGTGTGCTTGCGTGGGTATAGATCATCTGTGAACGACTTTTGAAATGGCTGCGGTATGTATTCAACGAACGAAATGTTGAGGTTAAGAATAAACGAATAAAACAGCT
>NW_026267170.1:1118372-1120053 GCF_000697945.3 Frankliniella occidentalis | reverse complement strand
ACTAAAGATGGGCTCTGTAGGACCTTTCAAAATGTTGAACATTTTGAACAAATGTTGAACAGGGTGCATCCTGTTCAAAATTGCTCCAGGTGGTCAAAATTGTTTAATGGACCTCGAATTCGGACTCTGAGATGCTGTTATATGCGAAAACGACACCCAACACGGGGTATTACGGTAAAAAGCCTTCTATAAGGATTTAGGCCCTTTTTTCCAAAATGGCGGCCTCTAGGGCCTAAATGAGAGGTCGTACGAACTCGGGGTTTGCTCCATTCGCTTTTTCACGTCGAAATCTTCCGAAAAAGTGTCTGATATGGCCTCTCTTCGACAATTTTGAAATTTTCGTATTTTTGAACATTTTTTGAACATTTGCGTTAAAATTTCGGCTCCTATGGGTCCAAAATGAGTGTGCTGCGGGTCAAATCAAAGAGTAGGGTCTAAAGGACCCCTACACCAAAAATCACGCTTTTTGTCCTTTTTGCGGTTTTATTTTGCGTACCGCTTCGACTAACACGTGGGATTACAAAAGGGTAATAGTATAGAAGAGTAACTCACAGTCAGAGGCGACGAGTCACTCTTCTATACCATTGGAAAGGGATTTTTGATTTTTTGGGTCTAATCCGGAACACTTTCAATTTATTGGCGCTCGAGTCTGATTTTCCGGAAAATTAAATATACAGACGTCGCCGCTAACCTTCAGACGCGGGACGCGGACTGTGAAGACGACAGGCTAACTTACGTTTACGGCTAGTCCTGACATAGATCGGGCCGGCTGGGGTTTCTACAACATTGCTCATGAATCAAAGACTACGCCTGATTCAAAATATCAGGCTTTCTTTCTCTACCGTAGCTTAGATCAGTTTCCACGCTTCTCCAAAAATGGCTTCTGCTCGGCGTGGTCCTACCCAGAAAGGGGACTGAGTGCCGTCTCCTGCGAGGCTACGTACCGGTGAGGCACTCGGGCGGACGGGCGCGGTTGCCAACAACAATGGGCAGTCCAGAGGGGCGCAAGCGGTTAACAGTGGTACCAACAGAATGTAGGAAGTTGGTGGCTGCCCGCCCTCCTATGAATTTCCCTCCTATTTACCTATAAATCTTGCGTTGAACGTTCCTAAAAGTAGCTGAAAGCTAAGGCAAGGCCAAGCAGGGTCGGCTTCTGCCCTGCCGCAGGAAGTTACCGACACAGTCAAGGGACGCTTGCTACTCCAATAGATGGTTCCGGCAGTGCCCGTTTAAAGAAGAATTAATGAAATCACCACCGGAAACAGATCTAAAATAATGGCTTAAATAAGTGAAAACTAAAATTGACAGTTACTCCAGACTTCATCGAGGTCATTCACGCCGAACTGCACTGTCAAATGACAATAATAAGCGCACTTTAAGTACTGGTTCCGGTCCCGACTTCTTCGTTTCTTCTCAAAAAGCGCACTGTCGAAACGGTCTATTGGCAAGCAGGCGGCCTGCTTGTACGCAGCTAACGACTAGGCGGTAAGACACGAAGCAACATGATCCATTATTCGCCTATCTCGCTTAGTTACTGATACGGAAACGGCAGGGGCGTACCAAGTGGGGTGCAGGGGGTGCGGGCCGCAACCCACAGAATTTCGCAGGGGTTGCGCAGCAACCCCCAACCCAAAATACTCGAATGATAACAAGTAGTGCAGAGCAAGTTTAAAATCGCGAA
>NW_026267170.1:1115277-1118322 GCF_000697945.3 Frankliniella occidentalis | reverse complement strand
CTAGGAAAGATTTGATTCAAAGTTCAGAAAAGATGATGCCCTTGATGTCGAAGAAGTTCACAATGAAATTGACTTCTTTCGAGGCCATTCTTTGTTTGAAGGCCTCCTAACAAATGAGAATTTTGAAAACTACATCAACTCACAACAAGGCCTAGTGAGACCTGTAAAAAAGGTGTTAAAAACTTCAGAGGTTATAAGGAATGGTAAAGTTGAAACAGTTGATGTTGACTATGGCTATGTTGTGCCCTTCCTTCCCTCTTTAGAGAAAGTTCTTCAATGCCCAGAAGTTTTGAACTGCGTTGATAATCCCCAAACGCCCAAAGAAGGGGTAATCACTTCGCCTCTTGATGCCTTTCATTACAAAAATCACCCTGTAGTAGTGAAAAATAAGAAGAATGGCGTTGTAACGCTTGGTGTGGGTATTTACACTGATGGTGTTGAAATGACTGACAGTGCCAGTAGTAAAGCTGGTGTCCACGGCATCACTTTTGTATATTGGACACTTTACAATCTGTATCCAGAGTTAAGGTCGTCTAACAGAGCAACCTTTCTGTTAGCTTGCTTCTCTTCTACTGTTGTTAAAAAATATGGATATGACATCATTTTAAAAGATTTTGTAGAAGCCATGAAGAGCTTGTCAAGTGAAGCTGGTGTAGTGTTTATAATTGAAGGAAAGATGAGAACATTCTTTGGTATATTTCTTTTTTCAAGTGGAGACAATCCTGCCTCCGCAGAGCTAGGTGGCTTCAAAGAGACGTCTCACTTTGCGTCTAAAGGATGTAGACAGTGTGAGACACCAACAACAGATATGTACAAGCATTTCGAAGAAGGAAAGTTTGTGCTACGCACCAAGGCAAGACATGCTATTCAAGTTCGAGAGTTAGAGGATTTTCTTGAAAATGGAGGGAATGAAAATATCTCTGTGAAGTATGGGATAAACAGCCGGAGTGTGTTGATGGATATTCCATACTGTGATGTGACCAAATGTTTGCCACAGGTAGGATAATGTTATACAAGTTAAGTGTTTAAACTAAATGTGACTAGTTACTAATCAATCCTGCACATTTCTAATTACAGGACCTCATGCATTGTGTCATAGAAGGCACATTGAAATTGGAGATTTGTTGTCTTATTTCACATGTCTTAGACAAAAAAGCCCTTTCTCTTGCTGTTATCAACCAGAGAATTCAAATGTTTTCAAAATATTTTGGAGATAAACCATCCCTAATTGAAGTGACACATCTGGAGAAAAAAAGACTTCGTCAAAAAGCATCTGAAGCTCTAGCCTTGGCTTTTATATTGCCATTTGCCTTAAGACAGAAGAACAAAACCACTGGAAAGATGGAGTCTGTTTGTGATGCCCCTAATCTAGAGTGTTATATTCTCAGGTTGAGACTACTTGATCTGGAAATGGCCTCTGAAGTGAAACTTCTTGACATTCAGCGTATAAGGGATATGACAAGAGAACATCATACTAAATTCCAAATTCTGTACCCTGACTGTATGGTCCCAAAACACCACTTTGAAGTTCATATGGGAACACACATACTTCTCCATGGTCCCTTACGCCAACAATGGTGTTTCCGGTAAGTACTAATCAAACTTTAAAAGTATTTTGGTCTACTCTAAAGTAAACATGCCCACCTTTTCAAGCAAAGTGCTATCTTCTAAGCCACAAAATTAAAAATAGATTTTAGGGAATATATCGTTATGGCTTGACTTTCTTAATTATCAACATAGAAGCTTTGGATGAATGTGAGGTGCTTTCTCAGAATGACCTAATTGTGTGTATTTGTTATCAAAATTTATCAGAACTTAACACGATGAACCTTTAGTTTTAAAATAGCTAGCCTGTGTTTAAAACGAACCTAAGGTACAAATGTATGGTGCCAAATGTTTAATTTTGTTCAGATAAATACACAAGAAATTCTAGAAACAAAAATTTGATTTAAAAATAAAATAGTTTTACTGTCATTTGCACCTAGATTGTTGATGTATAAGTATGAACAAAACTTCAAATTTGGCAACATGCGTTTGTATCTACTCACCTTATGGTCAGGTTGGCTATTTTAAAACTAAAATTTTACCGTGTGAAGTTCCAGCAAGTTTTGTTAAAAATACTAACACAAGAGTAATTCTCAGGATCCACTTCACACCTCAAATTTTTCTATGCTGAAAAGTTAGTCATGTCAATACTATTTAGTCCTTACAATCCATTTTTAACTTTAAGGTGAGTGAAGAAGATTGCATTTTCACTATCAGTGATAAATATGAAAACTTTTTCAAAGAGTAACAATACAATTTTTGTTTTACAGATTTGAAGGGAAACATTCATATTTTAAGAGACTTCTTCGAATTATCAGATGCCAAAAGAACAATGTTTATTCCTTATCATTGCGTCACCAACTGAAAGAATGTGGACTTATGATGTTAAGTAAGAAGGGTGGCATGGGGCCATACATCCGAAGGGCAGACTTTTATGGTGTTTCATACCCAAAGCAGGTAAAATCACTTTTGATTCACAAACATTCACTGAAACGCACCCTAGGTGTTAAAGAAAATGACAAAGTTGATATGCACAGATTTGCTGTGGTGAAAGGTGTCCGCTACAGGAGGAGGACAGCTTTTATTGCTTTCTTTAGTGAGCAAAATATGCCGCAGTTTGGTGAAATTCTGGCTGTGTATTCAAAAGAAGGAAGAGTGGCTTTCACCTACAAACAGCTTACTACTGATGGCTACAATGAAGAGCTGAATGCCTTTCCTGTTAAATATTCATCAGAAGTAAAGACCATTCTAGCATCTTCTCTCACTTACCATCATAAACTCTACTTCATCAAGTCAGTAGGAGCACAGTATATAGTAGTGCCATGTAAATCATTCCTGTTGTAGTTATTATTACTTCAACATTTTTATGCTAATTGCATTTTTATAGATCTGGATTATTTTAGCTTGATAGTCTATTCTTTTAATTAAGTAGCCTATGCTCGATAAGATCACTTTTATTGTTCTACTAAGGTATATTTCTCCTGTTTTTTGCAATTTCAA
>NW_026267170.1:1107434-1111892 GCF_000697945.3 Frankliniella occidentalis | reverse complement strand
ACAACAGGTACTTTTAGTGAGTAGTAAACTTGAGATTACTATGTCGATTTGGAAGTCCACTATCAAACCAGGATTTAAAGAGGTAATCATAGCTCGAGAAATCTGACACTAGAAAGGCTTGATACTGGGAAGCGCTGGGAAGTCTGGTTTCTATTCATTAAAATACATTGTTGATTTGTTTTGGGAAACACACAACTGTAGCAGGGGCTGGAGGGGGAGCGGGGGCGCTTGAATGTATGTGTTACTACAGTTCACACACAAAACATGTGTGCTTCTGTCCCTCCCTATCCTCACTGCCCCCCCCCCCCCACCTACTTAATTTACCCTTTCCTGTAATGCCAAATGCTCATATTTCATTCTAACCAATTGGTGAAATTCTATTCAAAGCCTCTGATTGAAGTGAAGAAATCCCAGATATTTTAATTACTTTCAAAATACATTTAAACTTCTCTCCTTCGACAAGTATAACTCCGAGGCATTTGAAGGATCCGTTTCAAACAAGTGAATTAATTGAAACTTCTGTAATAAATTGTAACGTAGAATATTATTTCAATTATTTCACTATTTTATTGAATATCATTAAACATAATATGACCAGAGCCAAAGCTAGGCTATTTAAGAAAATTATATATATCTCGTTCTGATTTCGATTGGCTTATCCTACCCTGACTTGCGATAGTGGTTCTAATATTGTTTAGTCCCTTGCAAGTCCCCTGCAAGTCCGTGACTATGGTGAAAATGAGTTGTGTTTGATAAACGTTTTGACATTTCCTGTTGGAAGACTTCCAAGCATTCTACAAGTGAACATTTTATTTTGATAGCATACATAAAAATTAGAAAGGAAATCTTATGCTCAAAGCTGATCAGAGTCAACACGGCAAATTTATTGGTCTCTCAACCGAGAAAAAGTGCCAAAATCGACCAAAGTTCAAATTTGGCGGGGAATAACTCTTCCATTTCCATTCCAATCGTCTTGTTGTATAAAACATTTTCGTTTTCTTTTGTCGAGATGAACCAGAAACAATAGTTACCATTTCACATTTCCCCCAAACAACTACCCCCTCCTCCCCCCTCTCCAATTGATGTAGTAAACACGTAAACCATTCGAAATATCACTTTTGTTTCTTCTCACCGGACACTCGCGGAACTTCGTAGAGCGAGTTCCGCAACTCTAAAACTAAAAATATCAGACTCGGTGTGATATTCCGACAATTTAATCACTCGTGAGAAAGTAAGTAAGTCGTGAAGTGGCGCAGGAGCCGTTTGCGGTCTTTGCCCACTTGAGTGCAGTGCTACCAACATACAACCAACAAACCGCGATTTTCAACGATTGAACGATTGAATATTTCAAACTAAACAAATCCAGACGGTTAGATCAAATTCAGTAATCGCACAAATTATCAATGTTTGGGATAACCTGCTTTCCAGGATCGGTGCAGTCGTTCTTCACAACACCGCGCTTCAGAGAGACAGACAGACTCACGACGGAGACATCGCCTGAGCCCTCAGCGACTTGGACTGAGCTTAGCTCAGCGAAAAGACTGAAAGAACGCTCGAAAGAACAATCTTTTCGCTAATTTTAGTGGCAATACCCTAGCTTGAAATAAAAGGAATTTCACGGTGGCCTCCTGACCAACCCAGACCTTATCTTCGGCGCAATCCCAGCTTTTTATTTGGCGATAAATTATCGTACCTTCACGACGGCAAAATGCTGATCGCTGTTAAACCTCTCCTGACAGCGCTGCTCTTGCTCTGACCCCACGCAGAGGAACTGGCGTTCGGGAGGAAAACCCATAGTGTGAAGAGCGTCACTGTATAAATGAGAGGGTATTCCCACAACAACATGAGGATCGCCTTTGCTCAGATCCTGCAAGAAATAAATAAATGAATGGCTGTCTGTTAGCTCTTTATAAAGCAAGTCCCGCCAGTGGGTACAACTAGCGCACACTCTTAAGTTCCTGCAAAAGCAATGCTCTGCAAACCGACGCATCCGTGCAACACTGGAGAATCTGCTCTGGACGGACGAACAAAGGCGAATCTGTTTTGGACGGACGAACAAAGGCGAATCTGTTTTGGACGGACGAACAAGGGCGAATCGGTTTTGGACGGACGGACAAGGGCGTAACCAACACTTTGGCGATTTTTAGACTTGCACTGAGTCTGGTTTTGCGATACTATTAACACAAAACCATGTGATAACTGGTGTTTTGCGATTCGCACGCTAAAGGGCATGATAACTCCAAAAAATGTGATAAAATTATCACATTATTGTGATTAAATTATCACAAAAATTATTTTATTACGTTTTATTGATTTTATCACAAAAATGTGATACTTTTATCACATTTTTTGGAGTTATCATGCACATTAGCATGGAAATCGCAAAACACCAGTTATCGCAAAAATTGAGTAAAAGTATCACAAACCGGTGGAGCCTCCTCTTTCCAACCGCACTCACGAAAAAAGAAGTCTTAAATTCATCGTTTTATTGAAAAACCAAAAGACGTCTCTGCACGGCCGCGCGAGTACGGCTTGCAACAAGAGCGGATATAGACGGCCGCGCGAGTACGGCTAGCAAAAAAGGCGGATCTGCCTTCGCTACCGGCTCGGCAGCGCAGCGGCAGGTTGGCAGCAGCGCGTCGAGAGTGCAAGGGTAGGGCAGTGTCGTCTTTCAAGGAGACTTAGGTAGGTGTAAATCCCCGATTCCGTTTAAACTCGGTATATTTGCTTCTTATCCCTATAGATGACTATTGCGCGTCAAAATTTGTGCTGAAGTTCATATGTCAAAACTCCCTATAGGGGCCTACAGATCCCAAAAAAAGTAATAATTAAAATTTCATGTTAAACAAAATATTAAGAAATATTCCAACTCAGAATGTGCGGTTTGGGGGGGGGGGGGTAGTTCCTCTTCCATTTTTCGATTTAAAAACGCCTTCCATCAGTTTATGTCGAATTTCGAGACTTTTTCCATAAAACGCTCCTATAAAGTACCCCGGGATGTGGACTTCAGCACAAAAATCGACCGGCGTTCGTCATCTACATGGCTAAGAAGCAAATACACCGAGTTTGAACCGAATCGGGAATTTACACCTACCTAAGTCTCCTTGTTAGCCGGCCAGCATCTCCGACAATCTGTAAAACCTCAAAATGGCGGGGCAGGGCCGGAAAGGTCACAGAAGCGTGCAGGTGGAGATGCTATGTGTCTTCAAGATTGGTGGAATAGGCAACCCGCCTCACATACCATTGTGGCGTAGCAGACTGATGCCTACCCTGCGGGCGCTTTCCAGGTCTGGCTTTAGGGACTAATTTCCGATGACTGCGGTACAAATAATAGTAAACATTTGCATTGGCGGTACTTTGGTGTCCTTCATAGTCAACATTTTGTAATCGTCGTTGTAACTTCCGAACTCTGTGTGTTAGCAAAATGTCACTTTTACAAAAGCTGTTTAGAAATTTGCAGAGTTTAAAATGAGACACCTCCCAGTCCGATACCACATACATGCAAATTGTGAGAGGCCTTCAAAGTACATTTCTTGAATATCTCATAAGTTGGTTTTAGTGGATTCGCCCTTGTTCGCCCGTCCAAAACAGATTCGGCCTTGTTTGTCCGTCCTTCACAAATTCGCCTTTGTTTGTCCGTCCTCCACATATTCGCCAGTGTTGCACAGATGCGGCGAAACCTAACTATTTGGATCATTTGTAACTACTTGCCATATCTACGCCAGACCACGTCTCAGGCTTGTTACACCAAAGGGGACCATCAAATATCTGAGGAAAATTATTAATTTGTTTTGGAGTGTTTTCCGTGTAGGAAACTCCCTTTAGCGCCCAAACGGTTCGAGATAGTACCAAACGGACGAGACTTTCGCCTTTAGGCTCTTCTTTTACGACTTCTTAGAAAGATATTTGTCAAAGAAATATCTTTGCGGCTTCTTTTGAGCAAGAATGCTGATCTTTGAACTTGATCTGTCATTATTATATGATACAAAACGACCCTCACGATCTCATAGCAGTGTTTCGGGAGATATCGCGAACCCTCTGTAACGCGAGACTTGGGCTGACGTACATATACCTTGTACTTTTAGCACCCTTAATCATTTACTTTGCCACTTTTCGTACCTGAAGTGTACGATACGGTCTATTTAACGGCCCCAATGCTTCAGCAGATAGCATTCCCTTGATCGCCACGTTCACGTTGAGCACAAAAATGAGCCAAGCAGCGATGACGTACTGCGTCGCTCCCGTGCTGGTGCGAACAGACCCCGGCACTTCACAGAGCAGTGCCCAAACAAATAGGGCTGATGTGATGTATTTCCCACTGGTGTGGAGAGACGGATCATCAATTAGCATCGTAAGAACAACACAGAATAATCGAGAGCTTGCTTGGCAGCAAATAAATAATATAACCAGGGATGGTTCGTAGGCGGGAACTAGTGGCCCCCCTGTGAGAGGTACGCA
>NW_026267170.1:1104831-1105711 GCF_000697945.3 Frankliniella occidentalis | reverse complement strand
ATCCTTCTGTTTCCGTAATGGCTCTGATTGGTCGAGCTAATCACATGCATCCGCGGCCTTTCAGGTATGAGAAACTGTCTTTGTATAACACAAAACGACCCTGAAAATCGCAAGTCGCTAGCTCAATAGAGCATTCCGTTAAAGCCAAAATGCAGAAGAATGCGAGGACGAAGGAAACGGAATTCACTATGCTTTTACGTGGAACTTCCGTTTTCTTGTTCCCTGGATTGTTCTGCATTACAGCTTTACCGGAATGCTATATTCGCCCTCGAGTTAATAATGAATTTGGAAAAATACTAACTGGTAGTTAGAAGTCAGGCTGCTTTAAACTAGTTATAGAGGAACAAACAATAAACAAAAACTGAGTTCAAATGTGCATAGCCCATCAGCCTATCACGATGTGGAGAAGTCGTACTTTACCTCTGACTTGTTGAACTGAGACCACCATAAGCGGCAGCAATGCAGGCACCCGAGAAAACCACCAGCACACATATGCCTGACCGCCACAACCTGTTTACAACATCACCCGTCAAGAACGCATTCAAACAAGAAAGAACACTATTAGAAATCTCTGTATATTGTTGGGGATAGTACTCATGAGAAACCGTGCATTTTCGTTCCAAAGCATCGTTAAATCGCATGGATTGTTTTCCTCGCCCCACTTTGGTTTCTTTCGACGCTTTTCGGGGTGCTTCTATTTCGATTGACTACGACAAACGTTGCCCGAAGTTGCCCCTCCTCGGGCCATGGCCCATCCAAATATGTAACTAAGCCCCGATGCTTTCCAGACTTCCACATCATTATGCTTTTCTTCTTGAGGTTCCGGTTGGCTTGAGGCGAAACACAGCGTTCCGGTTAAGCTGAAATGCAGAACAATGCA
>NW_026267170.1:1104210-1104781 GCF_000697945.3 Frankliniella occidentalis | reverse complement strand
GCGACGAGTCACTCTTCTATACCATTGGAAAGGGCTTTTTGGGTCTAATCCGGAACACTTTCAATTTATTGGCACTCGAGTCTGATTTTCCGGAAAATTAAATACACAGACGTCGCCGCTAACCTTCAGACGCGGGACGCGGACTGTGAAGACGACAGGCTAACTTACGTTTAGGGCTAGTCCTGACATTGATCGGGCCGGCTGGGGTTTCTAAAACATTGCTCATGAATCAAAGACTACGCCTGATTCAAAATATCAGGCTTTCTTTCTCTACCGTAGCTTAGATCAGTTTCCACGCTTCTCCAAAACTGGCTTCTGCTCGGCGTGGTCCTACCCAGAAAGGGGACTGAGTGCCCCGGTTCCGGCAGTGCCCGTTTAAAGAAGAATTAATGAAATCACCACCGGAAACAGATGTAAAATAATGGCTTAAATAAGTGAAAACTAAAATTGACAGTTACTCGAGACTTAATCGAGGCCATTCACGCCGAACTGCACTGTCAAATGACAATAATAAGCGCACTTTAAGTACTGGTTCCGGTCCCGACTTCTTCGTTTCTTCTCAAAAAGCGCA
>NW_026267170.1:1102141-1104075 GCF_000697945.3 Frankliniella occidentalis | reverse complement strand
CAGAATAATCGAGAGCTTGCTTGGCAGCAAATAAATAATATAACCAGGGATGGTTCGTAGGCGGGAACTAGTGGCCCCCCTGTGAGAGGTACGCACGAGGGGGCCACCACTCGCGTAATCCTGTGTACAGATGAGGGTGTAATCCCTACGTAATCCTTATGTATTCCGTGTAAGCCTTGACCAAATTTTGAAACATTATCACACTGGTAAAACAAGTGTGCAATATTTGCACACCAACGTGTGCAAAGTTGTGATTTTGCACATTACATGGTGTTTAACTCAAGTTGCACACTTGCGTGGTGTGCAAATTTTAGACGTTTTGTAAACGTTTAAATTCTGCACACTTGGGCACACACAGTTGTATGCTGTCAATAGGGAACCATACGGTGTACAGCTGCTACACGTTTCGGAAGTGTCGAAATTTTAAACACCAATTGACGTATAACAAAGTTAGACACCACAAAGTATCGAGAAAATGCACACTTGAACTTAAACGTCAATTGACGTGCAAAATTAAACACTTGTTTTACCAGTGCACTAAATTTTACCCTTTTGTCCAAATTTGATGGTCTTAGAGCTTCAAATTCAACAAAATTCAAGTGTAATCACTAAAATTCCGCGTGTAATCCCTGAAATCACGTAATCCTGTGTACAACCTCAATCAATGTGGTGGCCCCCTCGGGTACGCAGAGCTGGCCGCGGCTGGTGTTCCATGGGGCTGGAGACACCCTGTGCGAGACTAGGACTAGTAGAAAGCGCGCGGCAGCTCTGCGCACGGTTGTCGTTGTTAGCAACAGATTTTTTTAACTCAGAGCCGGCGAGTAATATAATTTATGAGCTCCTGCAAGCGTAACACTTAAAATGAGTCATGTCTCGCGGCGGTTCGAAGAGAATTGTGCGAGAAATTAATATATGAAAACTCGAGGTGGTGCGCGGAGTTTAATATGGCCGCTCCTAGCCTCGCACAGGGTGATTTTGGGGTATGGCTGCGCCCGTGGAACACCACAGCGCTGTGATTGGCTGCCGCTTGACTGCTCTGCTTACCTCTCACAGCCTCTCACAGGAGGGCCATTAGCAGGAACATTTCTGATAGGTAAACAACAGCAACAGGGAAGAGTAACATAGTCGAGGCGGTACACCGATACTTTCAAATGAATACCGCAAAAAGGACAAAAAGCGTGATTTTTGGTGTAGGGGTCCTTTAGACCCTACTCTTTGATTTGACCCGCAGCACACTCATTTTGGACCCATAGGAGCCGAAATTTTAACGCAAATGTTCAAAAAATGTTCAAAAATACGAAAATTTCAAAATTGTCGAAGAGAGGCCATATCAGACACTTTTTCGGAAGATTTCGACGTGAAAAAGCGAATGGAGCAAACCCCGAGTTCGTACGACCTCTCATTTAGGCCCTAGAGGCCGCCATTTTGGAAAAAAGGGCCTAAATCCTTATAGAAGGCTTTTTACCGTAATACCCCGTGTTGGGTGTCGTTTTCGCATATAACAGCATCTCAGAGTCCGAATTCAAGGTCCATTAAACAATTTTGACCACCTGGAACAATTTTGAACAGGATGCGCCCTGTTCAACATTTGTTCAAAATGTTCAAAATTTTGGAAAGGTCCTACAGAGCCCATCTTTAGTAATTTTCCGTGCAATTTTGGTGTGAGAAAGACGATGAAACACACTGCAAGTCCGTACAACGTACTAGTAAGGCCCCAGATGACGCCATCTTGGAAAATAGGGGCGGAACTACCAAACTAAGCACTGTCTTCGCAGTTCCCTGTGTGCGGCATCGCTACCGCGTAATTTTGTGCTGAGAACATTGATGGGCGACACCTGACAAGGGAACTCATCTAAGTGTTAGTCCCCGATTTTGTTCCGCCTTGGGGGTTTTGTTGAGTGGCCATATACAAAACGATTGGCAATGAAAATTCG
>NW_026267170.1:1094242-1094756 GCF_000697945.3 Frankliniella occidentalis | reverse complement strand
GAGTAAAAGGAGTAAAAGGTGGAACTGCAAGGATAACTTCTTCAAGTACTCTTATGCCCTTCATGTTTATGTGGGTCCTGTCCTCACGATTGTTTCTTCCCATGAACCTAAATTAAACTAGGCATTGTTATAGACAAAGAGGCTGATCCCTGGTCGCGGAAGCGATGTGCGTTTCCGTTGTTTTGTGATTTGGGTATGTTGGTATGTCATAGGGAAGTAATTTTCAACTTCTCTCCTTAATTTTTGTACCCGTTTTGCCCATTTACTCGACGCCGCTCCTCGCGCGTACGAAGTTTTCATGCGCAGGCTTGCCAACGCACAGACTGCAGCATAAGGCGTTTTAGAAGCAAGCGCTCATTTTAACCTTGACCTCAGTTATCTTTCCAACGGTAATAATTTGCTCGAGAATTAGTTTCGCAGTTGTACTCTCATCAGAACAACATATCTGTGACTCACATTAACCCTACAAACTTTACCATTGGGAAGGTTGGATCCCCATAAGTTGGGCCGTGAT
>NW_026267170.1:1093097-1094192 GCF_000697945.3 Frankliniella occidentalis | reverse complement strand
AATTAGGTGTACTGAGCAGTTACTGCAAAAGGAACATCGATTTTACTCGCTTTTAAACAAGTTGACTTTTTCCAAGTATTTCTACGTAGCACCATAACCTCAAAATGAAACGATATTTTAGCGTTTTTAAAATAATTCGCGATGTTTCTGATAAAATTATGAGAATCTACCGGGTTTTATCTATAAATCCTACAAGAAGAGTCCATACTGAGCTTTGACAATAGCGTAATTTAGTGGGACTGAGTTTTGGCAAACTTTAGCCCGTTTCGGCCGTTTCGGCTCACTGTGCTACCCCCACCCTCGCCTTTTTTGATTCTGGTGTTCTTCTTACCGCGTTGAGCGGAATAGCCTATTCCAGTTAAAGCTGAAATGCAGAAGAATGCAAGGAACAAGAAAAAGGAAGTCACCATGTTACAGCGTAGCGGTTTCCGTTTTCTTGTTCCACGCGAATGCGTTATTTGTCGTCGACGTCATGGTCAGGTAGTGCGGGTGACACCGCCTGCCCGCAAACCGTCTCAACGCGTTAGTTCTTCACGGACATAGATATTCTGGTTTGCAGATTCAGATATACAAGGTAGATTTACGCCGATTTACGCTAGACCACGTCTCGCGTAACAGGCTTCGCGATATCTCACGAAACACTTATACCGAGACTTATACGCTGCGACGCGCCTGGCATACATCTACATCGGCCTGCGGCACTGACACCCGAGTCGGGTAGTGAAAAACTTAACACTAAAATACGTGCCTACGGCCCGTCAAAGGATCGTCACCTCGACTAAGCAAGAGGGTGTTCCAGGCTATGTAAAACGGAAGTGAAAAAGAACAAACTCACTGATTTATCTGTTTCCGCTTCTTCAATATGACAAATTATCATGGTAGTTTGGTGTGATTCTAACCTCTCAAATATGGGAGCTCGAAACTGGTCTGACAGTTTGTCATACCACAAAAGCCGTAGTGGCACGTGATCAGCTCGACCGGCTCGACCAATCAGAGCCATTACGGTAACAGAAAAGTCAGTGAGTTTGTTCTTTTCCTACTTCCATTTTGGATAGCCTAGAACCGAGCTAGAATACCCGTACTACCTTGCAGACT
>NW_026267170.1:1092393-1093037 GCF_000697945.3 Frankliniella occidentalis | reverse complement strand
GCCCGCAAACCGTCTCAACGCGTTAGTTCTTCACGGACATAGATATTCTGGTTTGCAGATTCAGATATACAAGGTAGATTTACGCCGATTTACGCCAGACCACGTCTCGCGTAACAGGCTTCGCGATATCTCACGAAACACTTATACCGAGGGGGCAATAACTCCCATTTTAAGTGTACACATGATTCCCGTGATTCCTGGTGATTCCTGTTGATTCCCGTGATTCCCGTTGATTCCTCGGATTCCCGTTGATTCCCAGTGATTCCCGGCGATTCCTGGTGATTCCCGGCGATTCCCTGTGTTTTTCGCTGATTCCCGGTGATTCCCATCGATTCCCTTGATTCTCGTTGCTTCTAAATATTCAAATTTTTCATTTCCCCTGTAAAAATCGGGTGAGTGCGGAACGAGTGTGCAACGAGTGCCCGACTGGTGCGCTGGGGGTGCGCGCCGAGTGGTGGAGGCGGGAGAGACCCGCGCGAGTGACGTTTTTGAGACTTTTGTCAGTTTGAGGGCTAATAACTTCTCCATTTCGAGTCTGGTCGTCTCTGAGCATAAGACATTTTCTATTCAATTTGTAAAGAGGAATCCAAATGTGGTACTGAAAGTTGAATTTTGTAACTTCTGAAAAAAACAAAGTTTTCAAA
>NW_026267170.1:1089963-1091088 GCF_000697945.3 Frankliniella occidentalis | reverse complement strand
CACGGACCCCTCGTTAAAAAACAAAAATCGACATGCTGTTGCAAGCTTTTTTGTTTATAACTCTGAACTTCGATGAGCCTATATGCTAACATATGTTCTTTCCCTACTTCCATTTTGCACAGCCTACAACCGAGCTAGAACACCCTGTTAGGGTTGTACACTTTTTCACTTAATTTCGTCAAAAATACCCTCTAGCGCCTCAACAGTTCGAGCTAGAGCCAAATTTTGGTTCAAAGGGCGTGCTACCTTGAAGACTTACTCATTAGGAAACCATAAAAAAAAAAAAAAACAACAGTTAAAAAACATCATTTCTGGGACCTGTTGTTTCTGATTTTTAAAAAATCCTTTTTTTTTGGAGCTAGAATGCTCATCTCCGAAAAGGGTGTTCCAGGCTATGTAAAACGGAAGTGAAAAAGAACAAACTCACTGATTTATCTGTTTCCGTCCGCCCAGTTTGAGAAACTGCCATGGTAGTTTGGTCCGATCCTAACCTCTCATAAATGGGGGGGGGGGGGCTCGAAACTGATCAGACAGTTTCTCATGCCTGAAAGGACCAATCAGAGCCACTTCGGAAACAGAAAGGTCAGTGAATAGGGTGTTCCAGGCAATCTAAAACGGAAGTAGCAAAAGAACAAACGCACTGATCCTTCTGTTTCCGTAATGGCTCTGATTGGTCGATCTAATCACGTGTCTCCGCGGCCTTTCAGGTATGAGAAACTGTCTTTGTATAACAAAAAACGACCCTGAAAATCGCAAGTCGCTGGCTCAATAGAGCATTCCGTTAAAGCCAAAATGCAGAAGAATGCGAGGAAGAAGAAAACGGAATTCACTATGCTTTTTCGTGGAACTTCCGTTTTCTTGCTCCCTGGATTGTTCTGCATTACAGCTTTACCGGAATGCTATATTCGCCCTCGAGTTATCATGCGGACGGACACACACACACACACAGACAGAAAAAGTTTTTTTCCGACCAGACGGAGTAGTAATAGGCTTCGCTAATCGCTCAGCCAATAATTTTTGAACGCAAAATCGAAAAAAAACGGGGAAACGGAATAATGAATTTGGAAAAATACTAATTGGTAGTTAGAAGTCAGGCTGCTTTAAACTAGTTATAGAGGAACAAAC
>NW_026267170.1:1081415-1082722 GCF_000697945.3 Frankliniella occidentalis | reverse complement strand
GTTGGAGTCGAGGCCTCGGCGGCCCTGCGCCCTGGCCTGGGCCACCTTCAGGCCAGGCTTGGAGGAGTGTTTTGAGTGTATATTGTTTGTGGGGCTGGGAGCGCCGAATGGGGCGTGGCCTAGCGCACAGTAGTGATTGTTGGCGGGCGGGGGGAAGTTGGGACGAAGCATAACGCACCGCTCCCCCGCGCGCCAAACCTGCTGGTATAGACTGGATCGTCTAAAAACTCATTACCTTTTCTTTTTCCCGCATTGCTCTGATTGGTCATGCTGATCACGTGCCACTACGGCTATTCTGGTATGGAAAACTGCCAGATCAGTTTCGAGCTCCCGTCCATATTTGAGAGGTTAAAATCGGATCAACCTACCATGGTTATTTCTCATACTGAACATGCGGAAACGGATAAATCAGTGAGTTTGTTCTTTTTCACTCGGCCGCTCGCTGATGGCGCTACCTATTCCAGCGTGATTTTTGACGCTCATTTTAACGCTTTTGGAAAGAAATTTGATGTTTGGACGACGTTGCATCGTAGTGATGTGTGTTTAGTATGCATTGGAGCCCTAATGTATGCGAACCCAGCCTCTCCTTTCGATTAAACGGATCCTATAATCGGGCTGGATGCTCGTATGCTACTTATTCCTGCATGCTAGTTACAAGTTATTTTACGTGTTTTGGAACTCTGCACAAGCCCATTGTTAAGTCCATTGTTACAAAACCAGGACAAAATGTCGCGCTTGTCCGACTCTTAACACGTTCCCTGCAGAGACCACTATGTGGTCACGCTTCCATGTTTGATCCTAGGGACCAAAATGAGCCCCAAGAACGTGTTAAGAAGTTAATACTTTATTCAAAGAACTGTATTCCTTTCCCAGTGAGAAATATGAATCGACGTCGAAGGATTTGGGGAACAAAATGACGTTTGTTCGACTATTTTGACGTCGAATCGACATCTGAAGTGAAGTCAACATTGTCGGAGTACCCCTACTCAGACTTTAAGAGTACTCTTGGTGTGCATTGCAGTTTTGCTAGTTAATTTTGTGAAAGATCTTTTGTGGTGTTGTGCCATAATCATTCTTCATAGTTGGGTTACTCCCCTCAAACTGTTTTGAGTCTAAAGTCTGAACTGTTTTGATATTGCTGTTCTTTTTATGGGGGTGTAGGGTGTTAGTCCTCCAACTGAATAAAAAGGTAGGATTGAAGTACAGTAGTTCAATTTAATAGGAAATAAATAGTTAACATTCACAATAAAATAACAAAAAAATAATTATGTGCTGTGTTGTAACAAAAACATGATGCTACATAGGTA
>NW_026267170.1:1078116-1080472 GCF_000697945.3 Frankliniella occidentalis | reverse complement strand
GTTGTACTCTCATCAGAACAACATATCTGTGACTCACATTAACCCTACAAACTTTACCATTGGGAAGGTTGGATCCCCATAAGTTGGGCCGTGATCTCCCAAACTCCTGGGGTCTGTCTACTCGACTCGATTGTAAGGCTTCGCCTCTTATTTTTATTTAGATTCTTTATTTCTTATTGCTTTAAGGTTCAGCCAAATAGAATGAAAGAAATACAATTAGTGTACAGATTCCTTTAATTAAGACGAACTCAGAACATAAAATTTAAAATGCAACCTAGAGAAACATACCTTTCAAACAGATCCTCTCTAATCACCCCATTAGTTAAGTGCTTTCCCAGATCTACAACATGGAATCTGTTTGCAGTCAAAGTGAGAAGCGCTTTGTTGTAGTTTGACCAGAAGTAATGAGCTCTGCCATTGTCTCCATCTTTAGGGCAAAGTATCTTTGGGAGAGGTGGCACAGTAGTCACCACAGCACGGCAACAAGCTTTCACCTCCATGGACAAGGTTGTGCGAAGCGCATTGCACAAACCTCTGGCCTTCCTTAGAAGCTGCCTTGCCTGGAGAGAAAATGATGGATTAATTTAAGCATTATAAAAACAATCTCTAATACTGTTTGTTGCTTGTTGCAGATAAAAATATACCTTGCTGGGTTCTGCAGCACACATCTCCAAGACATCGTTTGTGCCAATCAACACCAGAACATCATAGAGAGAGTTGTCGGGCATATCATTCAGAAGCTGAAGTAGTCGAGTGATGGTCTACCAGAGCCGCATAGCCCAGCCGTCCTGGGGTATGGGATCCTTGATATGCCCCGTGGAAGCTTGGCTCTTGCCAACAAGAAGCGCAGTCCTTGACTATCACCAGCCACTGCCATGCCACGAACTTGAGGAGAAGGAGAAATCACATTCACTCTCACCGGGCAATCTTGGAATGCAGCAAGGATTCTGGGCAGAACGTCTTCAAATTTAAGTAAGTCCAACCCACAGCCTATTTGAGGCATTGAAAGTTCTGTCACACCCAGCGACAAGCTCAATTCCCTCAGATGGAAAGGGCAACTTAAAACAGAACTCAATGAAACAACTCTCTCCCAGTAATTTTTCTTCGTAATGAGGTAAAATATGTAGGTCTCCTTGTGTTTCAGGTATGCAACCTCACCGACTCTTCTTCCCTGGGCCAGCAGCTCATCCACACGGCCAAAGTATTCTTTGAATCCAACAGCGACTCCAGCACCCATGTGGAACTCTTCGCTTACTGAAAAATCACGAGGTCTTGGCTACATCAACATTGGCTTAAGTAGGCAAGGCAGCCTACCGGCCGATCACCGACGGAATTTCGACGTTCTCACGCCAAATTTCACATGAGGTACCATAAACAACAAACCAAACTTGAAATACAAACCGCTGATGAAAACTCTTGATGAAATATCCACAAAATACCGGGAGCGACACGATCTGCGACCAGACGAGCGAGACGACAGCAACACAACAAGCCTACGTTTGGCTGCAGCCGACGCCGCCGCACAGGTACTGCTGCCAACCTCACGAGCACGACAGGTGGCCACCGGGGCAAAATAATTAAAATGCGTAATTTTCTTTTTGTTGGTGAATGTGTTATTGTAGAATAGTGTACTCATGAGGGAAACGAGAATACTTTGTGGTACTTAATCTTAAAACTAAACATACGGGGGGAAACCGTCACCAGTTTCTCGTCTTAGGTTGCCGACCCTTGTGCACGGCTTCGTCGGGGCCGGCCTATCCTAGTCGGACCTCTGTCTCTCGTCCTCTGTGGCCCCGCTCCTCCCCGCGCCCGACGATTTTTGTTCTTCTCCTTCCGGTGAAGTCGAGACCCGGAGTCCCCTATTACTCGAAAGCGATTATTACGGTGAGAAAGAAAAGCATCGATATAACGGCGAATGGACGTCGAAGTTTCCAAAACTTGTGGATTTAGGGAGCAAGTCGACGTTTCTTCCACTAGTTCGGCGTCAAATCGACATCGACTTGACATAGGACATCAGATCAGAGAAAACAATTTACTTTATTTTAAAATTCTTGTTACTTTACCTGGCACTGACAGATAAGAGCTGGTCACTAGTGTCGGAACATTGGACTCGAACATGCACTCGGGCAGTCACATCGAGGAAAGGCGCTGAGGGCTGTAAGAGACGTACTCGATTTGATGTCAGGGCGTATGCGGCTAGTGCCACGTCTGTCAGACCACTCTGCAGCCGTCCAAGACTACCTTAAAGAAACGGAAATCCAAAAACAAAAGTCTACTATTGTCTGCCGAAGGACTAATAAATCTTTTAAGGCCACTCAAAAGTGAAAACGTGATCACGAAAACCAATGGGGTGGAA
>NW_026267170.1:1077037-1078025 GCF_000697945.3 Frankliniella occidentalis | reverse complement strand
TTAAGCTTGAGTCGAACAGTTTATCTCTTAAACTTACACATGGGATTTTTGATCCAAACCATATTTTTTATCATTACCTAATTTATCTCAGTAACTAGTGAATATCTCGTTTTGTTTTTAGAAGGAAAATCAAGTCAAACCTACAGTATTGAGACCCGAAAACGACAACCTTCTACGTCCAATGGACTTTAAGATCAAATTTTCACTTTACAATAGGGTATTTCAGAGCTGGAGGTGAAGAAGTAAAATGGAAGAACAAAACGCGCACTGCTCATGCGCAGACGCGGAGTTGGGGAAGCAGGGGATGGAGTGGGGGGCGTCTGCTCATGCGCAATGCGCGTTTTGTTCTTCCATTTTACTTTTTCACCTCCAGCTCTGAAATACCCTTTAGTCTTAATGTTCAGACTCTTCAATCACTAGCAACTTTTCGTGTGGCTCTGTAAATATTTGAAATACTTAAGTATGAGTAAAGGGGAAGGTAGGCTGTGAGCCGCGCAATCGCGGCTTCTTCCTAGCTGTGCGCCGGGCGCAGTGAAAGTGTTTTCTACACAGGTAGTATTTTCACAGTGCTTGTGTATGATACCTGAAAATGTCTCGTTGATTGGATCCCCATAACCAGCGTCCATTGCCTTATTCTTCTTCAGAGAAATGTTTCGGTAATGGGCGACAGACGTAATGATGTTTTCAACAATCATGTGTTCTAGAGACGGCGCTTTCGAAGTACCGCATAGCGTATCTGATTCATCGACGGCCATGTCAGCGTGCACTAAACAGCCATCCCATTGCCTATGACAGTAACGTAAGGAGATGTCGTCAAAAAACTGTAAAAAAGAGGTTACGTCGGTCAAGTAGAGCGGCGCACTGCATCTGCCCAGTACACCACTGGTTCTTTGTCTCCGCCCCTCACAACGGGACTCATACAATGTAAAATCTCGAATCGATTCATACTTTGAGGTTTGAACTGTTGACTGTATAATAAACGATTGCG
>NW_026267170.1:1071953-1074574 GCF_000697945.3 Frankliniella occidentalis | reverse complement strand
CTGTGGACCAGAGGGGGATTTGTTCTCTTAGCGAACGTGTTTGTTCCCTCATCTAACGCTTTGTTCCCGCAACTATATTTCGGTTCCAATGACTAAATGTTGGCTTTTGAAACAAAAACCAGTTGGTCATCGCATAATTAACTAAAATGTTAGTTCAGGGAAGTAATCCCTTTCTTCCGTGTATGCCGTACATGCGGTTGGCACGTATCACAGCACCCGTGAGAGCTACAAAAAAAAGTTGATAGGTGTACCAAGTGCACACTTGAAAAATGGTACATACCTTGAAACCATGTTGGGGTATACCGAACTGGTTAAATACTGGAAAGATGAGGCGTTCACCAAAGGGACGTGCTCAACCACGCAATCATGGGCGCCGAAGTCACCGCAACGTTTTGAAGCACTTATTGATGGTGTCATGCCGACGAGGGATACGGATATTGTTCTCGTACCGGCAGGCTTCTGAGAATAGGAGAAATGTTCAAGACACGACATACATGTTGACACACTACAGCTACTTAATTTTATAGTTCATTTAGTTACACTAAAAAACTGCCATGAGCGAAGACAGCCTATTCTAGCTAAAGAGTGACGTGATCAATTGAAGCTCAAATGTTATAGTTTGTCTTGATCAAAATGTTATTTTAGTTGATTTGTAAAGGTGTTGTTCTCTAGTACACAACAAAATATCTAGGGTACAACTGTAATTGCAGAGGCATTAAAGCTCACAAATTTTTACTGTGGTCCTCTTTCATTATGCACTGTGCGACTTTTCTTCTCTTGGAGAGTGAGTGTTATTCATGTGCACAGCATTAGAAAAATTTCAAATGAAGTCCAAAGACCCGTCAGGTTATCTTTCTTTTACATTTACAGAGTGAAGCAGTTATAAGGGCTGTAATCCTCTTAGTCATAATAATTGGATGTGATACATTTTAACCTGTTCAATGTTGAATCATGTTAACACTGGAACACGATCGTGTAGGGGATAACCTGGTGGGTTTCCTGTTCCCGGTGGGGTTTTTATTCAACCGGGTCCAACTATTACAGCTAGTTGGCTGAGGGATTAGCAAAGCCCATTACTCCACTGACCGAGAAAGCTTCATTCTGTTTGTCAGTATGCACGATAACTCCAGACGGAATTGAGAAAGCGATCTGGGAATTTCAGGGTCATTTGGTATCATAAAAAGACGGATCGAGCTCGAGGATAAGCTTTCTAGCTCAAAAATTGACTTAAAAAAAAAAAATTAGAAACCACAGATTGAAAAATTATTTTTTATCGAATATTTTTTTATTGGCTTCTTAGGGCTAGCTAACTCGTTAGAGTAGAGCCCTTTAGACGAAAATTTCTTCCGATTTGCTCTACCGCGCACTGTGTGGGTGCTAGAGATCATTTCTTGACGAAAACAAGGTGAAAATGACCAAATGGTCTCTTAAATCGTAGAAAAGGCTTCATATCGAAAAATAGAGTGTTCTAGGCCATGTAAAACGGAGGTGGAATAGATCAAACACTGATTTTTAGCCCGCCCTTCTGCTTTTTAAAGCATTAAAGCGGGCTTATGCAACTGCTCTCGTGTCCGTCTGTCCGTCGTCCGTGTAAAAGGAAGGAGCTGAGCTAGAGGTCTGCAAATTTCAGGGTATCTTATCGCCCTTCTGCTTTTAAAAAAGCATTAAAGCGGGCTGATGCAACCGCTCTCGTGTCCTGCGCTAGAGGTCTAAAAATACCGTGCTCGAGCGTCTGCTCGACCACAACAAGTTGCCGGTGACACAAGTTTGCATTTAGTGTTTCTTAATTACTGGACGTCGTTTGGCGAACATATTATTGGATATTATGATGTACCATAACCCCTTCCAACTATAACAGTTGATATTTCATCTCAGAGGTAAGTCGATTACATGTTTGAACGAAAACAATGTCAGAGGTTGCACTCGAGGTTATCCACCGTCGCGTAAAAGTAACAAATTTTAACTTCATCGGCAGTATTGTTGAAGAAAGACTCGTACGGCGCCGGAAAGCCCATGAAACGCGCCTCAGGATAGGATACTTCTTGTTTTGCCGCAAATCACGCGAGTATTATTAAAATGTAAAATAAGCTGCCGAATCCAAAATGGCTGCCGATCTCACATCAGCTTATTTACATAAATTGTAGGATATATTTTGATCAGACCGAATGGACACCTATCCTATTCGAAAGCTAGTTTAGTAATCTTGTTAGTTACGCACTCGTTCAACAATGCAATTGACTGGCTTACGTGAAAATTTGTTTTGTTTGCGCTCCGGCGGGGCCTCCGAGTGATCTGTTGGTTCACTATAATCAAATTATCTCGGCCAAATGAAACCGGAGGTGGATTGTAAAGGTACCTCGGTAAAGTTCGAACTCTGCCCTTTCACGCGATACCACTCATGCGGTTGGTCAAAATATCAAACAGCTTCAAAAAGTGCGGAAAAGACATGCGTGTGCTCGACCGGCTGGCGTGCAGCCGGGGACGCGCATGGTGTGCGGCCTGAGCGCTCCGTTTCTACCCCCTGTAAAGACGTACAAGGAGGCGTCCAATCGTAAAATGTCAGAGGAAGTACCCCCCCAAAACAACACATTCTGAAACGGGTCCTACCCTCGGATTTGCCG
>NW_026267170.1:1066885-1068413 GCF_000697945.3 Frankliniella occidentalis | reverse complement strand
ATTCGGTAAAGCACTTCCCATTGCGCTTTACCCGCCTCATATTTTTAGGTTAGAAGGTACTTTTGAGGAAATATGCGTATTTGCAAGAATTTTGACGCCTTTCTGGTTAAAAAACAATTCTGAAGACGGGCCAACTTCATGTCTACTTGCAAGGCTCACAAGCCATCACAAATACGAAATTATTTTAACGCGAAAATTCGCCAACTTGTGCTCTGCGGATGCACCTTAGAAAAGCATAAATTTTCCTCGTAAATAACAGGCAACTTCACGGGAAACTGTTTGATGTGGCGTAAACAAACAGAATGAAACTTTTTCGATAACGCTCAGCCAGTTATGTGATATGGACCATTTTGCGAGGATGACGATCATTGTTAATTAACGATTTACTTACAATCGTGAGAGCAGCTCTGGATGCAAACAACCAGCGCTCCGCTGCTGTGTCTTCCAGTCGTCAGATTACGTACGAAATAAGCCATGAAATCGGCTGGAACTTGTGAAGTAACATTGTCACTAACCCGCAGCTGCGCAGAAACTAGGACCGTATCAAGTAATACGTCTTGCAGCACAAGAAATACGGCAACTCCGGAAAATCTGAGTACACTGCGAAACACATAATGTGGAACGACACATATCAGATTTCGTACCGCTCAGCAGCGCGCCTGAGCGTCATGTGACGAAAAATACTGAGGACAATGGTTTGTGAGGCCCGTTTGCTAAAATAGCAAAGGTCGGGTCTTCACCTTTTGCTGTTGTAGTAAAAATATTTTTGTTTTCGCTGATTTAGCAAATTATTTTGCTGTTTCAGCAAACAGTTTGCTAAAACAGCACATTGTTTTGCTCTCTCTGCTAAATGTTTTGCTGTGACCATAACAGAGGAAAAAGCTTGTCGCTATGGTCACAGCAAAACATTTAGGAGGGATACCAAAATAATTTGCTGTTAAAGCAAAGTGTTAGCTGAAACAGCGAAAACAACAAGCTAGGCCCGCTCTGCCACCAAACCAAGTTGGCAGCTCCGTTTCGCTCCACCGGCAACTCAGTTCGGCAGGAAGCGGGCCTAGCTTCACCTGCCGGCGGCGTTTGGGACGGGCCTTCGCCTTCGGGCCGTCCCTTCTGATTTTTCATGGTGTACTATAGCTTCTATCGGAAAACGGTGCTTCGGCCCGTTTGAGTGGCGGCTGGCTTTGAACCATCTTCTTGCCAGGTATTTTTGCTGTCTGCTTCGTCATCAAAACTCAACAAACGAAGTATTCTTTTCATACGCTGAACATCTTTGGCTATGTGTGCCGCAGTTTGTAGAATACATGCAAGTTATGCCAAATCCCTTCTAAGTCATTGATGTAAGCTTATTATGGATCCAATAACACACCCATGCGTGTCCGCAATGATTTCGCTATAGTTACTAATGTAAAGGAAGCAGCTTGTGAAGTACAACAAAGCAACGGAATAAATTATTATTTTTGTTTTTGCATGGGAGTGTACACATTTGATTAATGATGTGCCACCATAAAATAAGCCCACTCTTCTGCTT
>NW_026267170.1:1062978-1066835 GCF_000697945.3 Frankliniella occidentalis | reverse complement strand
GCGATTTGCTGTAGAACATAATCAAATGATGTAACGGGCCTTCGGCCCGCAAAGCCCGTCGTCCTTAACATTTGCCCCGTAGACACGAGAAAGGGATGTAACGGTGAAACACCGCGACTACAACCCACCCTTCTGCTTAGGAAACGTTTTTTGGGTAGGGGGGAAGGGAGTTTCTTACCTCTTTTGCGGTTCTGGGCCGTCTTTTCCATTTAATTGTTCACTACAGCAATTTTTAACTTATTTTCGTCAAACAAGACCCTCTAGCGCCTAAACGGTTAGAGATAGAGCCAAACGGACGAAATTCTCGCCCAGAGGGCTCTACTTTGACAAGTTACCCCTTAGGAGACCATTCAATATTTTCTGAAATTAATAAATTTATTTTTGGGCCACTTTTGTGAGAGAAACTCCCTCTAGCGCCCAAACGGTAAAAGATAGAGCCAAACGGACGAAATTTACATCTCAGGGAACAATAACACAAAATTATTTTTATTGGACTAACCTCTTTCTGTATGTTACCCCCCTTCACCCCCTTGCGGGTGGTTAACAAGATTTGCACCAACCGTTTCGTTGTCCAGGGGTGACACCAATGATACCCTATAAATATCAGACCTCTAGCTCACGTCCTTCTTGGGGAACGGACAGACGGACAGACACAGGGGCGAATGTATAAGGGTAATTCTACCAAAATGGCACGGGTCGTTGTCCGCGAAAAAGTGTCTCGTTTATCTCAAATATATTGTTTGTCAAGCTTCGCCGAGGTGATTTTCGCGCTTCAGATGATTACTTTAGCTCTATTTTAACTATTTTAATCAACAACAGCTACGGGGCATAAGTATTTAATCAATAATTCGCTATCTCACGTTGTCCCCCTTCGTCACACCCTAACCTAATTTCAGCGTTTTCTTCAATACCAAATTATGCCAAGGGTATTTTACTGTTCGAGATGTTTACTTTCGTGTCATTTTCACAATTTCAATCAACAACAGCTACACACTATAAGTATTTCGGCCAAAAATGTCAAATATTGTCCCCTTTGTCACGCTGTCCTGGGCGTTCGGCGTGACAAAGGGGACTATTTGAGACATTTTTTGGCCAAAATACTAATAGTGAGTGGCTGTTGTTGATTGAAATATTGAAAATGACATAAAATTAAACATCTCGAACAGTGAAGTACCCTTGGCATCATTTGGTATTGAAGAAAACACTGAGATTAGGTTAGGTTGTGACAAAGGGGACAAAAGTGAGATTATAGTTAATTATTGATGAAATACTAATGCTCCGTAGCTGTTGTTGATTAAAAAAAGTTAAAATAGAGCATAAGTGATCATCTGAAGCGCGAAAACCACCTCGGCGAAGCTTGACAAACAATACATTTGAGATGAAACTTTTTCGCGGACACCGACCCGTGCCATTTTGGTGGAATTACCCATAAGCCCGCTTATATAGCTTTTACAAAGAAGAAGAGCAGGCTAAATATACAGGGTGGTCCACAGACCCCTTCCTTTATTTTGCTTATACTGTACCGTATGCAGGCGTGCGGACGGGTTGCATACCCGCACGCCTGCATCCGGTACAGTATAAGCAAAATAAAGGGAGGGGTCTATGGACCACCCTGTATGTTTGCTAACAGCAAAAGGCGAAGACCTAACAACCTTTGATAATTTAGCAAACTTTTATTTTTTTGGCGTGTGGGTGAGGTGAACCAGTTGTCAGGAACCATTTGTCACGTCACTGTGAAAAATACTTAGGGTAATGTTCCTACTTTGACCTAAATACGCATCTGGCCTTAGCCAATCAGCCAATCAGAAAATTGCGTGTCCAGTCCAGAGTATTGTGAAATTTAGCTACACGTAGGATCAGCATATTTCCAATTCTTTTACCAGTGTCTTTCCGTATCCACAGTAGAAATAAAATAACCAAGCGAATTGAAGTAGCGCACTTTCAAGAGCGATTGGCGATGACCGACCATTACGTTACCGATGTGTAATCATCGATTTTTTTCTTAATTTATTTTGTCATACCCTCTACCTTGTACTGAAGGTGGGTATCGAATCGGATCAGTCAACCGCTATAGTCGACGTGATCCTGCTGCGTCAGCGGACTAGCGATTGATGAAAGACCTAGAGTGTTTCGTTTGGAGGGCGGCAAAAATCTGATCCAGTCGTAAACCAATCGATTCCATCAAAAGACGCGTTTCATCGCTGAGAACTGAAAGAATTCGTTGTGCCCAGCCCAGAACTTATTGGAATATAAGAACAAAATGAGGGCTGGTCGGGGCTTGTTCCGTAAAGGAGCAACAAGTGGTCGACGCAATCAACTCAATCATTGATGTCAACGACGCGATTGAGTCAGCAAGTCAAATAAATTGCGCTCGGCACAATGTGTTGAGCGTTACTTTTAGAAACTAAATAACTTAATCAATCGTTCACTAAGTAACTGGTATTCTTGGTTCGGCAGCGAAATTTTTTTAATCGACTGAAGAGCATTTTGCACTTGGTTTGAGAGCAGCAAGGACCGACAAATAGGTAGTTTTCGACCATCCGCAACCGTCCGGTAGCCCGTCGGTCGCTGCGCGCGCTAGGCGTCCGCACGGTCGCTCCGGTCGGCCGGGCCGGTCGCTCGGGCTGCGACCGGCGACCAGCCGTTTCTAATGGGCGGTTGGCTAGCAGCAGCGTTGACCGCCCACTGGCCCGTGTGATGCTGTTTCTCACTCCGACCGCTGACCTTCGACGGCCGAATTGAGGCGACCGTATTTCGGTTCTTGGAGAGCAATTTCTCTTGTACTGAGATAAAAATTGATTTAAGTTCCGCAGAACCTTACCAAGTACAAGATCCGCTCAATTTAAAAACCATATGGACTTACTTGGGTATAAGGTTTTTAGTACCTAAATGAAGCCTTAGGTACCAGTACAGAGAGCAAAAGAGTTTGATAGGTCTCTTTAAACAGAACAATGTCTATTTTAACAAAACAATGTCTATTTTAACAAAACAATGTCTATTTTACTGATACACGTTGCTATAGATACAAAAGTTTTGTTGGGAGAGCGAACTCTTTTGCTAAAATTCACTAAAATATTGTTGGAAACGTTTCGTAAAATTACAATTTAAAATTGTAAAACCACTAACGCTATGTGTCGATTTGGAATTCATCAACCAAAAGGTTAGATTGTCATAAATTTTTAACATACATCATAAGTTTACGATGGTATTTTTCACAGTGAATGTGTACTTACGTAATCTCTCTTGTGTGCATAAATGCGTAAGCACGAATCACCCTTTACGACATTTCTGTACCAAGAATTTATATGGTGAATATGCTTCGGGCGCACGGCGGCTGAAGAAGCTGGCAAGAGGCACGTAACCGAGGAGTGGGGGAGCGCCGCGCTGCCTTCTTCTTCAGCCGCCGCGCGCCCGGAGCGGGGTGGCCTACATACTATTGTCATCATCAGCAACACTGAAGTACTGTACCTGACACTCAAGATGCGCCAACGATAAAAAAACATAATTAACATTCCTCGCAACTCGGGGTTCCAAATTTAAATTATGCTCTCTGTAGATTTCATGTAAACTTCTCTTGAAACTCTTGTTTTGATGTTAAACATACGCCGTCCACCCGTCGACATGCGTTGGTTTCTGTTTTCCTGAGCGATTTCGGCTGGAATGGATTTATGCGCTGACAGGTAATGACGCCAGACTGCAATATTCTACTTGACGCCAGACAACCATCGAGAATCAATACATAGCAGAGCAGTGAGGCGTAAGGTCGCACTCGAGGACGACCGTAAGGTTAGGCACTCAGAAGGACCGTCTCTAATCACTTACCAATCAAAATCAGGAATGAATTGGTATTGACGTAG
>NW_026267170.1:1060106-1062928 GCF_000697945.3 Frankliniella occidentalis | reverse complement strand
GGCATTTCTTGACGAAAATAATGTGAAAATGACCAAATGGACTATTAAACCGGTCTTACTTTTGGGGGCATTTTGAAGGCATTTTCGTATACCAGGTCTTATCTTAAAATTTGATCGTGCAGGTGTGATCTATCTCAATATTCAAACTAGTTGAGCTGCAGGGGCGAGATGGGTCATTCTCCAGAAAACGGGCAAAAACGTGTCCAGCACTTTTGGGGTTACCGAGCGGACACGTGCCCAGGAAACCACTAGGGGTGGGTTACCGAATGACCTAAAGAGCCCGGCAGGGTTACTTGGAGGACAACAAGTGTGTCCGCAATGTTACCGGGAAGACAATAGGTGTGTTTAAAGTTTACCGGAAGGACATTAAACATATCCGGAAGTTACCGGAAAGACATTAAATGTGTCCAGAAGTTACCGGAAAGACAGGAAGTGAGTCTGGAGGTTAACAGAAAGACATTTTATGTCATTCTGGTAACCTCTCGACACATTTTATGCCTTTCCGGTAACTCCTAGACTCACTTCCTGTTTTCCCGGTAACCATCGGGTAAGGCGGGTACACCACTCCTTTTATTCCTTCACCCCTACTGTGTAGAACCTTCCAGCGCTCCCACGGTCCCCCACTCCAGCGGCGTGTCGCCTAGCAAACGCGATCCAAACAAACCGAGGCGCGCTAGACCAGGTGTGCGCCCAGAGCGGGTTACATTTTCGACCTTAGGAGGAGAGTCCCCACCACTTGACCTTACGATGTAGACACACTGCAAATTCATTAATGTTCGGCCCAACAACACTTTAAGGGAGGGTTGGGTACTTTGATTCAACCCAGAGTATTAAAAATCCACATTGTTACTTTGTTCTTTGCCTCTGAAGGCAGTATAGGAGCACTGATCTTACCCCTTGATTTGGTTGTTTCACCGGGATTATAGTAGATTATAATAGTCTATGCAGAAAACGTAACCACAAAAGTAGACTCAGACCAATGTTAAGATGCACAAAATCAGGTTAAGTAGGTGTTCAATTTAGTATAGGGACGGTCAAATTATTAATACCAGATTAGAGCGATATCCTAAAATTTCGTTCTCTAGAGAGCGATGACTGGCCTCGCTCCCTGGAGAGCGAGAATCCTCGCCTCAGGATTTCCCGTGTGATCTATCATTTTCATTAGTAGTTTTTATTTCATATTTTTGAAAAAAGGGAGGGACACGATATTTAGTCCTTTACTCCTTTTTTTTTAGAAAAAATGTGTGATTATCTGGGCTATGAGGTTTAGTTTGTTGCAATAATCCATTGTATTTTTAGATCACAAACGAATGTTTCGAGACGTTTCCGAAGTACCTAGCAAAAAAAACTGAATTTTCAGAGCAAAAAGACCCGACTTTCCCGTTTTCAGGAGAATGGCCCAGGAGGTGTGTTTTAGCGGCACCTTATTCTGAGCCGACCATAATTTTTTAATCTTAAGTTTTTTTTCCGCCGTCTGAGGTAACTTACCACTCCTTTCTCTCTGTTCTCACTAGCCACTACTACTTTTCGCCAGTATCTCGAACACAGCTTAGAGAGAAACGTCTCGTTACTGCCATGAGCGAAACAGTCACTACTCTTGGATTGCTGCAGCAGTACCAGAAGAAAAGAGTCTCTGGATGCAGTGTCGCGGGGAAATCGCAGAACCTGCCAACATATTAAAACAAGTTGGTGTGCAATTTTAACACACAGCTTCGACCAGTAGGAGTCACCCAGAAAAGCGTATGTTCTTGAAACTTATAAACATGGAATTTGTGGTGGCTCTATATAAACACGAAGTTCAGCATTTATCCGTGGATGTAATTCAGCAAAAACGTTTTGTGGAACTCTTACGGAAAAATGATATTTCTCATGTCGAATCCGGTGTGAATATGTGAACAATAAACATATATTTGATCGCAAAAGAAACGCCTTTTCAAAAGGTCGTCCTTGCGGAACTGCCATCATTTACGCCTGATCGGCTGTGGGTGGATTTTCTGCTGTTAAGTCGGCTTTCACGTGATGGTCATTGTATACCAAGGAACAATTTCCACCGTGGTAATCATCACCTGGTTTAAGACGCAAGCCGGCGAGCCCGCTAGAATGTAGTTTGGACGGATACGCTCACTTTGCTCTTGCCCATCGCAAGATAGCGTAATGGAAACGTCAGTGCGGCTCAACAATTTATACAGAAACACGTCCCAAAATGCCGGATCGTCCTTTTCACGATCTGCAAACATAAAACACAGGGGAGAACGGCGGAGAATGTTACTTGTCTCACATGTTCTAAGAAACTGTAAAAATTGGAATGTGTTTTGTACAACACTTTCCTCTAGTGGTAGGTACACTGGTACAGTCGACCCTACGGGATCAGCACCACTTGTAAAGGAATTACCAGAAGAAACGCATGCAGTTCAACCGCGCGTTTCAGAACTCACGCAGTTGTTCACCCTACGCAAAACACGCGTAGTTCTACATTACCGCGTGCGCTGTGGCGAGCAGCGGGTTTCGGCGGGTTTCCTGCTTGATCCGCAGCGCAGCGGTCGGTACTAAACTACTGTTTCCAGAGCGCGGCGGCAAACTGCGTTAGTTCTGAAACTCGCAGCTGAACTACGCGCCCTTCGAAGCGCGCGTAAGGACTGCGTGCATTTTAGGATACGGTGACGAAGTGAAATAAACTCAAGAATTGGTAAGGCCCAACGTGTCGTCTTATGTCAGTTCCCATCGTCTACACTAACGATGAGTAGCGATTAAGCGATAGAAAAGAAGTCGAGATGGCTGATCGATAGGTAGTTTCTAGCAACACTTTTACCAAACGTAGATAT
>NW_026267170.1:1050290-1050986 GCF_000697945.3 Frankliniella occidentalis | reverse complement strand
ACAAATAGACCTTTTTGACGGTAGGGTAGAGTGAGAGGACGCGCCTCGCAATGTCTACCTCTCCCCCCCCCATCGATTTATGCGCTGACAGGTAAAGACGCCAGACTGCAATATTCTACTTGACGCCAGACAACCATCGAGAATCAATACATAGCAGAGCAGCGAGGCGGAACGTCGCACTCGAGGACGACCGTAAGGTTAGGCACTCAGAAGGACCGTCTCTAATCACTTACCAATCAAAATCAGGAATGAATTGGTATTGACGTAGGGCCCCTTGCGTTCACGGGGTAGCTGAGAGAAGTGCATTAAAATAACAGAAGACGTAAACATATAGAACAAAACTATAACGAATGCGGGTCCGCCTTGTAGGTAGGCAACCGATGCTGCTGCTATGGTGTGTCAAACATCACCAGCACTGGGTGTATAAATGCGTATAAATGCCGTGATCGTGGGTGGAAAGGTGGACTTGCGCAGCCCACTACCTGAAAGTCTCCACGCGGTGGGGATGAATTTTGCCACACATGGTTGGGCAACATCTACCCGTGCAACACGCCGGCTGCAAATTTCCCACAAATTAGTTACTGCCGTAGCATCGTGGGAGAAGAGGTGGGGTGGGTCAGTGTTTTCGATCGGGCGGGTAAGATGTGAAGTCTGCCCGACGCTCACAACGTAAGGGGCCATCCATAAAGGACCGTC
>NW_026267170.1:1048645-1049821 GCF_000697945.3 Frankliniella occidentalis | reverse complement strand
ATGTGGAACGACACATATCAGATTTTGTACCGCTCAGCAGCGCGCCTCAGCGTCATGTGACGAAAAATACTGAGGACAATGGTTTGTCACAGTCACGCAAAAGGGCCCGTTTGCTAAAATAGAAAAGGTCGGGTCTTCACCTTTTGCTGTTGTAGTAAAAAAAATTCTGTTTTCGCTGATTTAGCAAACGTATTTTGCTGTTTCAGCAAACAGTTTGCTAAAACAGCACTTTTTTTTTTGCTCTCACGGCTAAATGTTTTGCTGTGACCATAACAGAGAAAAAAGCTTCCCGCTATAGTCACAGCAAAGCATTTAGCAGGGATACCAAAATAATTTGCTGTTAAAGCAAAGTGTTAGCTGAAACAGCGAAAACAACAAGCTAGGCCCGCAAGCTGCCACCAAACCAAGTTGCCAGCTCCACTTCGCTCCACCGGCAACTCAGTTCGGCAGGAAGCGGGCCTAGCTTGGCCAGCCGGCGGCGTTTGGGACGGGCCTTCTGGGACGGGCCTTAGGCCCGTCCCTTCTGATTTTTCATGGTGTAACGGGGCTTCGGCCCGTTTGAGTGGCGGCTCGCTTGGAACCATCTTTTTGCCAGATATTTTTGCTGTCTGCTTCGTCATCAAAACTCAACAAACGAAGCATTCTTTTCATACATCTTTGGCTGTGTCTGCCGCAGTTTGTAGAATACATCGAGGGGGCCTCAACTCCGGCTATCTGATGTACACCCACCCGGCAACCTACGATAATCTTCGGCAATCTCTAGGTAATCTGCTGTCAAAGACATGCTTTTTGCCTACATTCAGGGTGACATTAGTGCGTTTTTTCTAGTTCCAGGCGGTTTATACCATTAAAGATTAATATTCGTCAAGCAATCTGGCAATCTGGTGTACACCCTACAAGAGAGTTGAGGCCCCCTAGGAATACATGCAAGTTATGCAAAATCCCTTCTAAGTTATTGATGTAAGCTTATGGATCCAATAACACACCCATGAAAAAATGTATAAGACTAGACCCAGAAGAAGTTAAATATACTTCCAGGCATACTCTGAAATGGATCCGAGCGTGTCCGCAATGAGTTCGATGTAGTTACTGATATAAAGGAAGCAGCTTGTGCAGTACAACAAAACAACGGAATAAATGATAATTTTTGTTTTTGCATGGGAGTGTACGCATTTG
>NW_026267170.1:1047042-1048595 GCF_000697945.3 Frankliniella occidentalis | reverse complement strand
AGGTCTATTGTCGAAACTACAACGTTTCGACGTCGATTCAACCATTTCCACATCGTTTTAATGTCATGGGGGTTTATTTTCACGAGTTTTTTTTCTCCCCCTTTTTGAGGGGTCATTTTTGGGAAAAACGACCAGACGGTCCTTTATTGATGGCCCCTAACTCGAGAACGAATTGAGCTAGCGACCTGGGATTTTCAGGGCCGTTTTGTGTCAAAAAAAGACAGATCGAGTCCGAAGAAGAGCATTCTAGCTCGAACATTGGATTTGAAAAAAAATCAAAAACCGCAGGTCCCACAAATGACGTTTTTTAAGAATACTTTTTAACAGTTTCCTAAGGGGTAACTCGTCAAAATTAATAGAGGTCTTCGGGCGAAAATTTCGTCTGTTTGGCTCTATCTTAAACCGTTTAGGCACCGGAGGAAGTTTTCTACACGAAAATGACCGCTAATCATTTTTGCGTTTTCTCAGATATTTGATGGTCTCCGGTGCGGTAACTCGTCAAAATAAAATCCCAAGTAAAATATTTTGTGACTTTTGGAGCCGAAGGCCTATTTACGACTCTGCCTTTAGCCCGACTCGGGTGTCAGCGCCGCAGGCCTAGGTAGATGGATGCCAGGCGCGTCGCAGCCTAACAGTGTCTCATGAGATATCGCGAAGCCTGTTACGCGAGACGTGGTCTGGCATACATCTACCGAGTCGTTTTTAGAGTCAATTTTTCAGCTCATTGTCTTACAACTCGATCTGTCTTTCTATGACACAAAACTACCCTGATAACTACCCAGACAGACAAACAAACGAACAAACAGAATGAAGCTTTTGCGGTCAGTGAAGTAATGGGCTTCGCTGATCGCTCAGCCGAGAAAGAGAGAGAGAAAGGGTCTAGCAGCTAGGTAAGATCTGGGTGGGCCTGCCGAAAGACGGTAAAGTCCGCCGCTCTAATGAGCCGCCTGAAAGGTAGGCATCTGTGCTACAAACCCCCTGTATATATGCACCCCACAGCCCATGGCCCCCCTGTCGCCACCCCCTTTATACCGCGCCTGATCTGCAGCCTCTCTCGGCCTGCAGATATCCCCTCCATTTGCCAGGAAAACACAGTCAACTTCATTTACATACTATCCACCCACCTGCCGCTGCCGCTTATTCTCGGCTGATTAAGAAGCTGCTGCGCCAACACAGCGAGTGCCAGTCGAGTGTTGCAGTAGGGAGCGGACTATACCGCCTTCGGCCAGGCACGCCATAACGTTTTCTGTCTCATTCTTGGGTTGACGCAACAAGATGGTCGTCGAAGTGCGATTTGATAGCTATGGGTCTAAGCTACATTCCGGCGCAAACCGTGACCGAAAATATTGAACGGTACTCGTGCTATAGTAATGTCTCTTTACGCGCTGGCCAGTTTTTTAAACGAACCCGTTCGGGACGTTTCTGCCACTCACTCAGAGGAGCGCAGGGGGGAATTCATAACGCGTCGTCACGAAAACCTGTTGCATTTTCATACAAAAATATTACAAATAGACCTTTTTGACGGTAGGGTAGAGTGAGAGGACGCGCCTCGC
>NW_026267170.1:1045850-1046095 GCF_000697945.3 Frankliniella occidentalis | reverse complement strand
ACACAAATAGCAGATTCTGACTCCGTCGCTTAAAGAAACAAGGTGTCCGTTGTTGCGCTACACTGAAAAAACAAAGGTGCGAATCCCTACCTTTAAAAGGCGCTAAGAAAGTTTAATGCCTTTCCAAAGGCACGAAAGTTTAGTGCCTTCGGAAAGGCACTAAATGTGACCTTTCACACCTTTAGCTGGCTAGCTTCATATGAGTTCCATACAAGTTTAGTGCCTTTGGAAAGGCACGAAACTTT
>NW_026267170.1:1043226-1044335 GCF_000697945.3 Frankliniella occidentalis | reverse complement strand
GGGGATTTACATTCGAAATCAAAGCGAGCCAAATTCACCCGTCACGGAGACCGTAGTCGATTCTACGTGGAATACACGTTCCTATTCCCCACTGCAAAAGGAATTGATTTTTACCGCCGTGCACCCTACCTCTACGCGTGTACCTGCCAGGCATACTATTGCAACAGTCGACCAAGGCCCTGGAGGGGGAGGGGTTCGCTTGAAGGGTGATGTGTGTTGTGTAGGGGTCAAGAGACAAAGTTCCCTAAATCGTATTATGTGCACAATTTCTTACCTAGATTCCGAGTTTTTACGCCCTGCGTTCTGAAGGGGGTGCGACACGCGGTCGCGACCACGTCCGTTGGGAAGCCTCCCTACGTAGTCTCCACTAAAACCGGCACGGTCATAGGTGGCGACCAAGGTGGTGGCGGCGTGGCTTGAAACACGACAACGACACCCGCTAATACCCACCGCAAAATATTCTGAAAGCTATAAGGTTGTTTTTGGTTTGTCATGACGAACAGAAACGTACTAGTAGCGACTTTGCTAGTAGGTCGCTGTCGCTGCAGGTTCGTCAAGGTACGTCAAAAGTGCGCATATGTTTCACTCTGCACCATCTGCCGAGCCGAAACCGAACATAGGTCGCTCTCCCGATGGCGTACCTAAGTCGCTACTTGTTCGCCATCAGTTTCTCTAGCAAAGTCTTTGCATGGACTTTGCTCCTTGCGCCATGAGAGACTTCTCTCGTGCTTGCGCACGCTCAGGAGACAGCGCCGCTACTCCTTGCTGGGGTGTCTAGTGTCTCGACATGCAGCGGGTGTTGGCTGCTGGACATACTCCGTGCTCCCACTCCCTTTCCCTCTCCCTTTCGTCCGTACTGTAGCGTCTTCTTCGTCCCTCCGCGCTTGGGCAGTGCAGTCACACCGACAACTCAGCAGTGTGCACTACAAGTAAAGGGACGACCTTTTTCGCTCCCAGGAGAGCGATATCAGTGAAGTCAATTTGACGACTCTTGGGAGAGCGATATTAACGTAGGGCCCCGTGCGTTAACATTATCCACGGGGTAGCTGACCGAAGTGCAGTCAAATTACCGAAGACATAAAAAACAGAACAAAACTATACCGAATGAG
>NW_026267170.1:1031772-1042301 GCF_000697945.3 Frankliniella occidentalis | reverse complement strand
GATGGGCCTATCCTACCTGAGTTTGCGATATTGGCTAAAATATTGTTCGGTCCCTTGCAAGTCCATGGCTATTGTGAAAATAAGTTGTGGGTTGAGTAAACGTGTTGCGCTCTTTGACCACTTGTGTGCAGTGCTGCCAACACACAAACAAACTCCGCGAGAGTTCAAATTAATCTATTGGATATTTCAAACTAGACAAATCCTGAAAGTAAATGCATTTGAAACTGCCTCAAGAAATGTCAATGTTTGAACAAACTCGCATTTCGTCATTGGTGCAGCCGTTTCGTAGTTCATTGAGTGAGTTAGACACAGACAGACTCAGGAGACGGAGACAACGCCCGACCCCTCAGCGACTTGAACTGAGCTTCGCTCAGCGATTACATCGCTCGTTTGCAATAACTTTCCGCGACATTTATGGTTACGAATAAGACTAATTTTGAGTCATTTTCGCCAACGGCGCTCGTTTAGGGTCGTTTCTGCGACATTTTCTGTTACGAAGAAGACTCATGTTGAGTCATTTCGCAGAAATCGCTCTCACAGAGCGATGACGCCTATACGTCGCTCTCTTCAGGAAAGAAAGGTCACTCTTCGTTATACAGTGTGCATTATGGCGGGGCGCTAGAAAAAGGGTTTTGAAATTGAGAACGCAACAGTGCGAAAACGTTGCCCTATCCGATGACGGATCCAACCCAAGTTTAAATCTTGAAATCGGTTAACATTTTCTGATCCCGCAAAACGTTCAAAGTTTCACATGGCGCTCCTGAGGCAAAGAGGCTATGAAGTAAAATTTTCCGATTTCGGCTTTCCAGCGAACATTTTTCAAAACTGAATTTCGGGAATGCAAACTACAAAAAAAAAGGCGTCTGATGATGTGCCTTTACACTTGCACTTACACGCATCCTGTAACTCACGGGCCAAAGGATCTCAGAACTGCCCACAGTTTGTAAGCGAGACGGTGAAGGTAACACTACCCTATCATCGAGCAACTGCTGTTAACAGATAAATTAATCTAGTAAGAAATTATGAGTGAACTCTTCAAAGTAAAACCCCGGTGAGCAGGATTTCTGACTTTTGAAGGCGGAGGCCTATTTACGACGCTTTATTTTGCCCCACTCGAGTGTCAGCGCCGCAGGCCTAGCTGTATGTGCGCCAGGCGCGTCGCAGCGGAACAGTGTTTCGTGAGATATCGCGAAGCCTGTTACGCGAGACGTGGTCTGGCGTACATATAGCTAGTTGGCTGAGCGATTAGCGAAGCCTATTACTCCAGTGATGATCAAATAGTATCGCGTCTGTCTGTCTGTCATCACGTTAACTCGAGAACAAATTGAGCTAGCGACCTGGGATTTTCAGGGTCGTTTTGTGTCATAAAAAGACAGATCGAGTTTGAAGATGAGCATTCTAGCTCAAAAATTGGCTTTTTAAAAAATCAAAAACCACAGGTCCCACAAATAATGTTTTTTTTAAAAAAAAAAAAAAAAAATACCCGGTTTCAAAGGGGTAACTCAGCAAAGTAGAGCCCTTTGGGCGAAAATTTCGTCCGTTTGGCTCTATCTTTAACCATTTAGGCGCCACAGGGAGTTTAGCCTTTCACGGCTATACGGACATGAGCCCACCCGGAGTTGAGCCCGGGCCACTGTAGGCCCAAGCAGTGTCCGATATGAGCCTAGCTGGACGTAGCCAGGACCAAAGCTGACGAGTCAGTCTCGGATCTAAGCTCATATCGGGCATTGGTCGGGCCTACAGTGGTCCGGGCTCAAGTCCGTATAGCCTTGTTCACGAAAATAAGCGAAAAAATGTTTAACCCTGCATACTGCGTCGAAGTGACGGGAATTTGACGGGCCGCAGGCCAGTATCTTTGTTGGCTGAGCGATTAGCGAAGACCATTACTTCACTGACCGAAAAAGTTTCATTCTATTTGTGTGTTTGTTTGTGTGTTTGTCTGTCTGTCCGCACGATAACTCGAGAATGGATTGAGATAGCGATCTGGGAATTTTAGGGTCGTTTTGTTTCAGAAAAAGACAGATCGAGTTCGAAGATGAGCAGTGTAGCTCAAAAATTGACTTTTTAAAAAATCAAAAACCGCAGGTCGCAAAATATTTTTTTTTATTTTTGGCTGAGCGATTAGCGAAGCCTATTACTCCAGTGATAATCAAAAAGTTTCGCGTCTGTCTGTCTGTCTGTCATCACGATAACTCGAGAACGAATTGAGCATGCGACCTGGGATTTTCAGGGTCTTTTTGTATCATAAAAAGACAGATCAAGTTCGAAGAAGAGCATTCTAGCTCAAAAATTGGATTTTTTAAAAATCAAAAACCACAGGTCCCACAAATAATGTTTAAAAAATTTTTTTTACAGTTTCCTAAGGGGGACCTCGTCAAAGTAGAGCCCTTTGGGCGTAAATTTCGTCCGTTTGGCTCTATCTTTAACCAATAAGGCGCCACAGGGAGTTTTTGACTAAAATAACCGAAAAAATGTACAACCCTGCATACTTAGTCGAAGTGACGGGAAGTAAACGGGCCGGAGGCCCGTATCTTTGTGTACATTTTAGCGCTTCCCGACTCGGGTGTCAGCGCCGCAGGCCTAGGTAGATGTATGCCAGGCGCGTCGCAGCGTAACGACCAGGAACTCAATAGAAACCAACTTTCAGGTAAATAAAAAAAAGAGAGAGATTTTTCTGTTTTTTCTGATGAATATTGGGAAGGAGGGGTCGAATTTCCAAAGCAAAATTATTGATGCTGATGGTTTAGCCGCAAGTAATGCTGTGAAGTTTGATGGTAAGTAATTCTTTTTCTTTATTATCTATCATGAAAACTATTTGTTGTGACATTAATTGATTTTATTTGTTTTCAGCAACCAAGCACATCGTTGACTTTGATGCGAAGTTACCAGAATCAGATGCATCGCCAATGAAGAAGCAGAAATCAATGTAAAGCAAGTGTGCGGTGTATATAGGTTTTGTAAGGTTGTACATTTGTACAACAAGTGATTGTTTTCTTTCATGTTAAGTCTTTTTGTTTTGTTTTTGTAAACCATTAGTAATTTGGTTAGTAGCATGTTCCTTCATTGTATGTTACTTAATGTTGTAGATGTTCTACGTATTCTATGAATAAAAAAATATTGAACATTGATTTCTACTAATTGATTCACATGGACTTGAACTTTTTCAAAGACTTCTGGTGATAAATAACAAAAAAACAAAAGAATTACTTATGAAAACACACAGCAGAGCAGCATCACACAAACAATTGCAATTTATTTTTAAAGTCTTTTTTTTTTTTATTCCATTGATTTATTTGCTCAACACCATGGCCTGCCATAGCCTAGTAAATGCGATTGCTTGTGATTGCAGGCGGGCACAAGAATATCAAGGATCCGCTGCCGGCTTCCCAGCGCCGCAACCACGCCATGATTGAGCGGATCGTCGGCCAGCACGACGTGTACGCATGGCTGAGGGCCGCCTCTTCAGTACTTGAGGGGCATAAGCTACCGGCTGAAGGTCAACACAACACGCATGCACCAAGAGAGTGATAATGAAGATCAATGAATTACCCTACGCTTAAGAAATAAAACATCTCAACATCCCCCGCAATATTTAAAATAGTGGACACATTAGTAAATTGGACACGAAAATATTGGACATTTTTGAATGGACAAAGTTGTATGGACAATGGAAAAATGGGGCAAAAATGAGTAGGGGAGAGTGGGGCACCTGGAGACAGTCGTGATATCTCGAAATGTTTGAATTTTCGCGCCATTGCGTCCTGACTGGAAGATGGCAAATGGTCCGAAAACCTCTTTCAGAAAGGACGGTGGTTGTCATCGAAGCGGTTGTGGAGTCCTTGGCTGTCAAACTTTATGTCTCCCCAAAACACGTAAAAGTAAAAATTTGATTTTTAGGCAGTCGTTTATCGACTGACTTTTACATTTGGTCAGAAGCAAGCCAGCCTTTTCCAGTTAAAGTACAAGCCAGCCAGCGCCCAGCCCCAGCCCAGCTAGTATATATGGGCGTGTGTGCGGGTTTGGTGTGGCATGTGTTTCTTTAAAGCGAATTGGTCAGTAAGAATTGTCCCAAAAATTAGATAAAAATATCAACGGGTTCTGTGATTTGTGAGCTTTCAAATGGCTCAAAAACATGTTGAGTCAGATCACAGGGGTTGTGATACCCAGCGTCATAACTTCGATGTGTCTCGCGGGGCACGTAGAGACAATTTTTGTGGGGCACCTGGAGACACCTTAATTTATGTCCGAATGTTTTTAAAATCACGTGATGATCAAAAACTAATGCCAAAAAATGTTTACAGAAATGGTCCGCAACTACAAACCTATGACAGACAGGGGTAAATTTGGAGAGGGCAAGATGAAGGCAGCCATAGAAGCAGTAAAGGGAGGCCTTTCATTGAGAAATGAAATTTTGAAATTTTATGTTGCCTTTAATTTAAGTATGTGACAAGATGTTACATTTAAATGTGCTAAAACTATAAGCAGGTGATATTTTGACTTTTATTTTGACTTTACTGTGAGTAGCATACCTAACAAAATGTTACTTGTAATTACCAAGGCAGAATTGGGCCATTCTTTTAGTGATATGGGGGAGGAAGGGGAGGGTGTGGGACATGCTATTTTGGCAATAAACTGCACTATTTTTAGTTGCTAGAGTAAAATTTGTTGGCTGTCTCCAAGTGCCCCACGGTTGTCTCCAGGTGCATCAGGGGTAGGGCACCTGGAGACATAGTGCATCCGGCACTCAACACACCACCATACCTAAACCGTTCAAAATTTTCCAACAAACAAAACTGATCCAGTTACTGCTAAGTTAGGGCTTTCACCTCGTCTCTCAAACGCGATCCTAACTTTAAAATCCACTGAGCAGTAAGTGAAAATGGGCGAAATGTCTCCAGGTGCCCCACCCTCCCCTAGGACGGAAAGGTGTGGACGAAAGTGTCATGGATGAAACGTCGTAAAACCAAATGTGTGGGGTACACCGTTATTCCGAATGCGGACAAGTCCTTAACTTCAAATAACAATCATCCCGTTACGGTTTGGACAGTATTTGGAACATATTGTGGGGGTCGTAAGGATTCCGTTCTCAGCCCACAGAATTTTTAAAAGGGTAGTAAAAAGTAATATATGTACGAAATCCAAAGTTTTATTGTTGGCACAAAATTTTTAACAGCATTTTTCTTTTCATTGGGCAAGCACTTGAATAATTATTATGTCTCTTCTGTGCTACACATACTATACATTTAAAAATATATGCTGTTTTGAAGGTAATCATACCTCGCCGGATTACATACTTGTAAAACAAACATAGGTAGGTATATTGATTTTGTATGTTTCTCACACTTTCTCATTCGTAATCTGAGGTACTTCACAATCTCAAATCAAGTTCAATTTATATCAAAACCATGGATTTCATCCTAAAACCACATTTCATTCATTTTTCATCACAAAATTATAACATATTTACTCTACAACGAAATCTTACTCAGGTGTCATACATATCTACTTACTTCAGAACAATCAGTCAAAGCACTCTAACAGCATAACAAAATCAGGTCACCGAAGACATTTACTTTACTTTTGCTGCTACTGCCGCCGCCGCTGCGCCGCCGATTGTGATAGAAAACAAGCTGTATTTTTGAGTATGTTTAATCGTTTTGAGAGTACAATATCAAACCCAAGTAGCAGAGATTTGTCATCAATACGTCAATATGACATCAAATTTTGATCAATTTTATTTTAGTCACTATGACGTTTTTTCCATTGAAGAACATGACCATTTTTTGATGTCAAAATGACATCATAGTGATAAGACGGAATTTTTAAGCAAATAATATTGCTGGCCCTTTTGCCGGCCCTTGACGCACTCTGCTTGATTGTCTCTATCTACTCTCTCAGCTTTGCACCGCCAGAATTTGACATGAAATGTTATCTGCAAGTGGGATTCGAACCCACGACCTTTCAATCCCAGCAGTGACTTGCTAACCCATGAGCCACATATGGATCTGAATAGCATTGGCTTACGTACTCCTAGTGGTTTAATTTAAACCCATGTTTACATTAGCTGATATCGTAAATGACGTAAACATTACAGTTTCTATCATTGTGCAAAACAGTCAAAAATTTGTCAGTTTTTAGTCTTGGTCAATAATTTGTCCATTCCATGTCACATTGTGGCTGCTGTGACCTGTTTGATAAAAATTAGGTCAATATTATGTCAATTTGATGTATTCTTGACTAATCTCTGTAACTTGGGAAAGCAGACAGGAGACAAAGTAGAACTTTTTGGATTGTTCATGGGAGAAATAAAGATAAAAGAGGACAGTCAAGGATGAGTTACCAGAAACCAAAGCTGCTAAAATTGAGTTCGATTTCTATTTGCAAAAATGCCTTGAGTCAGGCGTCAAGGGCCCCTATGGTTCACTGAACAAAACTTAGAGAAGGAACAGCAGCCAACAGGCAGAATCATAAGAAACACAAGTGCGTACCTATCTACATGTTGCATACATGTTATAGAAACTTTTAAGGATGTAAGGGATTCAATAAAATAATAAGTGTATTTTACACGAATTTTAAATACTTAATATTAAATACTTACTCTACATTTATATGTAGTATATACATTCAAGAGACATTTAAATTATTGTATGCTCAATTTGTTTGGCAAATTCAAGATAGATTTTATGTACCCTATTTTATGTATATGTACTCTACAGAGGCACCGATCCAGCGATATCCATCTGTTTTTGTCTTATTGCAAAACACAAAATATATCACATTTATTTATGTTTCTGATTACACATTTCAAAATATTCTAATTTTTGATCACAATTATTGAACAAAATTAATTACTTGCCCCCACTTTGGACTACCTCAAACACTGCTCAAAGGTCATATTAAGATTCCTAGTATCGTAGAAAAGCTTAGAGAACAACATAAACACTTGCAAAGTTTTGAGACTGGCTGATATATTTAAGGTTGAAGTGGTTGACAAAAAATAAGGACGGAGAGACAGATTAAGATTTTGAAAAATACCAGACTATAGAAGAAAACTGCTCCATTAAACAATGACTTTGGATAAGGAATATGATACGGAAAAATTCTAAACTAAACATGGACAAAATGTTTCTCTTCAAAACTAAAAGTTTTAGATTTTCGTGTTACGTGTTACTATACTCTTGGCATGGTCTTGATGCTGGATTGTATACACATTTTTTACTGTCCAGTGGAATTAATAGTAAGCCCTATGTGAACACAACGTGTGTGTGATAGTTCGAAATAAGTATTTAATTGCAAGACTGGAGTATAGCAATAATCATTGTTCTAAGGGGAAAACCCACAGCATTTTGGTCCCAAAACCAGTGAACTGTCAACGAAGCATTCTGGAAGCATATTGCTAATAAACTCATATTTCCGGACAATTCAACTGTTACACAGGTAGAGAAAACAAGGAGCATTGTGGGTGAGATGAGTAGTGGATAAAGGAGGGTACTAGGTTGAGGGAGGAGGGAGCTAAGTAAGGCATTTAAGAAAATAAAGAAGAAAAAACAGTATACCCGACGTGACTTAAGTTGTTTACCACCCAGATCAAAAGTCAGCCTTTGGTATGCGGAAAGCTGGGCGATGGAGGCTGGTTTTCACAAGATTTCGAATATCTGCCATCTTGTGCATCCTACTCGAGACCGCCTGTGCGCAGTGCTGTGGGGCCGCGGCTGTGGGAGGCGCAGGTGGGGCGGGTGGCGGCGCAGGAGAGTACTCGCCCATGGCCCAGAGCTGGAAGTGCTGCTGCGCAGGCGCGTGCCCGTTGCCGCACGTGGAGAAGGTGGTGTCGCAGACCGACTCTTCGACCGCCTCGATCCGCTTCAGTTTATTTCTCGGTGGTGGCGGCGGCCTCAGGACCGATGTGGCGCCCGGGGCCGGCGCGCTGGCGCAGCTCGCGGCCCCAGCCAACATGGACAAGCACTCGGGGCCGCCGGCCGCCGCACCGGACACGATGCAAATCCCGCTGTCACCGCTGACTGTGCTGTTGTCAGCCTGCTCGATGCTCGCCGACGACAAGCCGGCCGAGAGGGATGTCACTGTGTAGCCGCCGTCCACGATGATGTTGTCGAACTGTGGACAGGGCGAAGGGAACACCTTACAGACACAATAGGGGTGGGTCGGGGTTGTGTTTGAGTAGGCGGGCCGGACACTCACCTGAAATATGTTGCCATCCATCTTGAGCGAGCTGCGCCTGCAGGTGCTGCTGCTGCAGAGGCTGGAGCGGCGTGGCGGCGTGGGCGGCGGGGCGTGGTGGTGATGGGCCGACAGCCGGCGCAGCGCCGCGGCGATGGCCGGGGGCGGCGCGGGCGCCTCTTGCGAGGGCGACAGCTGGTCCTCGTCCTCCTCCTCCAGGCTGTCCCGGTGCAGCAGGCGCCTCCGGGACGCCGCGAGGCTGTCGCGCTCCCGGTCGAGAGGCGTGAGCGGCGGCGGCGAGCCGTCGTCGTCGAGGTGGCCGGTGGCGTTAACGTGCCGCGGCGTCTCCTGGTCGCTGCCGCTGTCCCCGGAGGCCCCGGAGCTGCCCAGGCGTCGGCGCCCGCTCCGACCCTTATCCTGCTGTAGCTGGTCGGACTGAAGCAGTGGGCGGCCGCTGCCCGAGGACGAGTCCGAGTTCTGCCGTATGCAGGTCTGCGAGCGGCCGCGCTGCAAGTTGTATTGGTTGTACTGCGCGGGGTACTTGTAGGCCAGCCTGACCAGGCCGCTGCCACCGCCATTGCTGCCCGTCATGGGCCCCGGGGACTCGCCCGCGCTGCACAGACTGTCCGCGGTGAGGGGCGTGTCCGTGCCCACGGGGCCCAGCGCGCCCAGCGCGGAGGGGCCGTGGTAGCCGGACAGCCCCGCGGGGCCCAACGCCCCCAGCGGGCCGCCGAGGTCGACGCTCACTCCCGCCGCCGTGGGCAGGTGGAAGCTTTGCACCGACATGCTGTCACAGTGCGACGACTGCTGCCGGAGCGGGTGGGCTGGGTGGGATGAGGCCTCCATCGATTTACTGCAACGGAACGTACCGGCGCCATTAGTATACTGATGCATGCACCTCTAGGAAAAGAAAATAATGTGATTTTAAGACTAGGAGGCCTACGAAAAGTCTCCTAAAAAACCTCTCCTAAAAAAACCTAACCTTTTTCTAACACTGAAAATACAGGAGTCACGCTAATTTCGTTTTTCCTGAGAGAGCGAGGCTTATTAATTTGAATGGCCGATGGCCACCGTCCCTTAAGAGGGGAGATGATCCAAAACCATTACTCCGATGAGCGACAAAATTCCGTCACTCTTCTTACACTAGACACACCACACACCATCCCACTAGTTGAGTAAAGCCAGCTGTTTTAAGTTTCAAAATATCAATTGACGAATTTTCTAGTTCACCCTAATGTGTCTGAACTGCAAAATTAAGCACTTGGTTTTCGAGAAAGTGCTAATTTCACTCCATGCAAGGTCCTCTAGCACCTGATAGGCAGGCAACATCTTGCCTATAGCGCATGCGTGTACTGCGGAGAGGCCGACCCAGAGTCTCGCAGGCAGGCGCCGAGCTCTCGCAATTTGCGGTTCTGTTCCACGATAAGGCTGAGCCCTCACCTGTAGCACGAGTCAGACCGGCCGTAGCTGTGGCCGTGCCCGGGGCTGTCCTGCGGCGCCCGGGGGATGTTGAGGTGCAGCAGGCGCGCCACGAGCTTCTTGGCCTCGAGCCGCACCTCCTCGTTGCGCAGCACGTAGATCCAGGGCGAGACGCACGAGTTGACGTGCGCCAGCAGCAGCACGATGGCGGGCGTCTGCCGCTGCAGCACCACGAACACAAAGTAGGGCGTCCAGCAGGTGAGGTACGCGCCCACCACGAAGAGGGCCGTCTTGACGGCGCGGCCCTCCTCTCGCAGCAGCAGCGTCGAGAAGCTCGCGTTGGAGCAGCGCCGCTTGTTGTTGAGCACGATGGAGCCCAGGGGTGGGTTGCGCCCCGGCCGACGGGGGACCTCCCTGGAAACGAGCGAGGGTGAGCACAACGTCAGACCAAACGTATTTATTATTATGAAACGCCATGCGCAACCGACGACGTCACGTTCGTGTGTAAATGAGTGCGCACCCCTTGTGCTCGGGCGTGCCGGTGTTGAAGGGCGGCAGGCTGAGGTCCAGGGAGCCGCCCCGCGACCCGGACCCCGCGTCCAGAGACATCTGGCCGCCGTTGGCGCTCTGCGTGGACGTGCACACGCTGTGGCGACGGGTGCGCTTGCTGTTTTGGTGCGCCGCCAGCGACATTTGAATGTACATGTAGACGATGATGTAGAGCGGGAGCGCGAAGCCTGTGCGGACACAAAAAGAGAGATTTTCATTTGTTAGGCGCGCACGAGGAAAGCGAAGTGTAGCGCCTACCGACTGTGCCCATTAACAAGAGCTTTCCTATTGAGTATGTCAAAGCCGGAGTGATGTTTGAGTAAAGGAAAGCCGAGGAAAGCTCATTGACTTGACGGCCTAGGCTACCGGCGACGCCGTTGTTAGGG
>NW_026267170.1:1029115-1030902 GCF_000697945.3 Frankliniella occidentalis | reverse complement strand
AGCTCAGAGGAACCATTGGCGCCGAACGTTCCCCAGTAACGCTGCCTCGCGTCACCTCGTAAAACATTTTGTGGCGCCATGTGAGTGAGTAGCCGCAACTCAGCCCACCTAAGTTCTCAGTGTAGACATTCGGCACTGGAGGTGACTCAAAAAGGAAAGTGTACTTTCCTGCTACTTTCCAGGCGTCCTCTATTCGGGGTCCGCGAGTCACGTAAAAACTCTCACCCTCTCCTGACACGACGAGGATACCTTTGCTTCTGCCCATCTTTACACACTCCGAGGGAAGGGCAGCAGGACCGTGACACGAACATCGGGCGCCACTCGAGGAGCGGACATCGGTCGTGCGACAGTGCGGGCAACCCTATACTATCCAGATGCACATAAAACTTGCGAGGAGCCGACCGTCGTATAGGGTACGAGTTTGGGGTTGAGGGGGGTGACGAGGGGTGAGGCTGAGGGCGCGACGAGACGGTTGTCCAATGAGCCGCGGAGAACCCACAACATAACAACACGACCATAACGGGACAAGGCCGCCGGGGCGGGGCGGGGCGGGGCGGGGCGGTGTCGCGGTCGCGAGCCGGATGGCCCATCCACTTCGCATTATCGGCCACGGGGCGGGGCTCGCGGCCCTTTGGCCCGGACGCGTCAGAAACACATTAGGCTCCAAAAGCGGGCCGCTGCTGCCGCCGCACATAATCCCACTAGTGAGGCCTCACTAGCATTCAGTCAAACAGACTCCTAGACTCCTCCTCGCCTCCTCCTTTTCGTTCTCCTACGCTTGGCGCCGTTCCGTCCCCGCCTCCCCCACGACTTCGCCTTGCCCGAGCACTCTGTCGAATTAGGGGGCGTTATGCAATGCACTCCCTGCCAACCAGATGCATCGGCCGCGGCACTTGGCGACCTTGCCCGGCGGGCCGCCGCGCACGCGGGGTGTACAGGCAGCGCCAACACCCCACCGGGCCCGGGCCCCCACCCCTAGTGGTGGCGGCGACGCCCTTCCCCGAACGCCTTGTTTTCCTTTCTCATTTCCCTCGCGCAAACATTTGCCACCGCTTTTTTTTTCGGTCTCCCAACGCCGCCGCAGCCACGCCATATGGCCGCCCCAAAATCCTATTTCCGCTTCGGAATCTTGCCTGTCGCTAAAACCTGTCCACTTGAATCAAACAAGCAAAGCGCAGCCCGCCGCGTGTCAACCCGATGACGCGCTGTGGCGTTGCGCGAGTAAATTGAAAAAGAATGAAGACGGCACAGAAAGCAAAGAGCTCTGAACCCCGCGCCTTGCCGCCGTGGTATGCCCGTCCGTCAGACCGTTCGGCCAAAGACCATAGAGGCGAAACTTTCCAATTCCATTATTCCTTTTGATCCTCATTCAACTTGGCGCGTAAAAGGGAAAGAAATACACCGAGAGTGAGAATAAAATGGTCACGCGCGCGAGCTTTCTCCAAGGCCGTTCTGCAGCCACGCGCCTGTCAGTCCCGCGCCGCTTCGTCCTGGTTGTCCTGGACCTCGTCCTGGACTGTTTGTTTAGGGAACGCGGGTGAGCACCGCTACGCCAACGCATGACGGCCCGCCGGGCCCGGAGCCCACCCCACCACACGGGCCAGCCGCTCGACTTTCTCCAACTTTCCCTCCTGCTTGACTATTTAGATACGTACACGTCCCGCGGACTCGCTCACTCACACTGATGGGGCGTGCGGCCGGCCTGCTGGGTAAACAGATAGACTCACTACACGGAACAGCACTCACATCCGCTGCACGGATCTGCTGCGCAGATCGGAGGGACTCAG
>NW_026267170.1:1024639-1028599 GCF_000697945.3 Frankliniella occidentalis | reverse complement strand
TCGGCACCTCGCCGTGCCGCACCCAGACCCAGGCTATGTGGGCCAAGTTTGTCCCCGCCATGTCCGCGCGCCGGCAAACTTCCTTTTTGGGGTCAGGCCGGGGGGCGGCGCGGGGCGGGCGAGGACAAGGGAGTGTATTACGGTTTGAAAGGTTGCGTCCCGTCGGGCCAGCGCGACGCTCCGCGCCACGCCACGCCCTGCTCCAGGCAGCGCCACCACCCTGGCCCCGCGGGGCATGGCACAGCCCCTGCTCGCAGCATCCGAGACACCTGCTACCCGCAGCCCCGGCGCAGCCCCGCCCATATTGTCCTTCCAACAGGATTGCCCCAGAGGCGGTGAGGCTGTCTGCCGTTTACCCCCCTCACCCCCCCCGTCCTTCTCCTTCGCGGGCATCGATGTGATAGCGGCGCACAAGCGGCACACGTGACGGGGGCGTGACGGCGGCGTCCGCACAGCGCCGTAATAGAGTCCCGCGCGACCGCCGCCCCGCGCCACTCTGCTCACCACGGTTCAGTACTCACTTTGCACAATTGAGGCAGCAAGGAATGGAATAGCGCAAGCGTACGGGCAAAAAATAAAAATGAGAAAAAAAAGAAGAATAAAAAGAGGGTCGAGGTCGTGCTCGCACTTCCGTTGCGGGGCACAGCGCGGTGGGGTGGGGTGGGGTGGAGTAGGGCCGTGGGGCGCGCGGGCGCGCGGCGTGACAGGAACAGCTTGCCTTCGGCGGGCTCTCATGGGGCGTGATCTGGCAATGACATTGAAATAAGAAGTGCGCTTGCTGGGGAGGGGCGCGGGCGTCGCCGTGTGCACTGACCTATGGCGAAGTGGATCCACTGCGAGTAGGGGACGAGCCTGGTCTGGAAGAGAAGCGTCATGAGCGGCGTGACCAGCCAGTTGGACACGATGAGGATGGTGGAGCGCTGGCGAGTGGCCATGCGGTGGTAGTGCAGCGGCGAGAGCACGGCCTTGTGGCGGTCCAGCGCCACCAGCAGCACGGAGAACACCGACACTTGCACGGCCACGCTCTGGGCGAAGCGCGTCACCTCGCGCAGCCACAGCTCCCAGGGCCGGCCCCACACCTCGTCCGCGGCCTGCACCAGCGCTGCCGCAGCCACGCCGCCGCCCTCCGACACCTGCGACAATCCGGAAGAAAGGATGTTTCAAAAACGTGGCGAAACAGTATTTCATAGCGTAGACGTTCGAAAGCATTTGACAGAAAATGTTAGTTTGAGATAGAGCCCTGACCGGTCAGGGCGGGTAAAAATGAGACGCGGGGAAGTATTCGTTAAATATTAGGTTTTCAGAGTAAAATCGGGTTTTGTTTTGTGTCCGTTAGTGACGACACTATTTGCTGCAAATTGTTGCCGAATGGCTAATGCAGGAGACACAGCGAGTGTATCGGTGGATGCGTCTCGAGACTACGCGTGCATTCATGCGTCTCAACAATTTGTAGACCTCTCATTCGCCTACAACAGTGTGTGTTTTCGTGCCGTCACTGACGGATGCCCGCTCTGAAATAGCCCTTATGTTAAAAAAATCTAAACCAAGAATCTATCTTGAAAGCAGATGATACAAATTTAAGATTTAAGAATAGGTCTGTCTTCTAATTTTCTCTCCTATTGAGCTGTTTAAGGCTGCTTGTTACTTGCAATCTTGTAATTCGGCGGACTAGCGGCGTAGAGGGGAAGATAAGGGGCGGGCAGAGCGGCCGGCGTCGGTAGCCCAGTATTGTTGGGCAGGGATGGGGCCTCCCAGTCCCAGCCCAGAACTCCCCTGCCTGGTGTAGTATTGTTGAAGGGAGGGGATAACGCGAAAGCAAAAGGCTTCAGCGCGACAGCCAGTCCCCCAGCGCCCAAAATTATTGTTGATGCTGTTTGTGTTTGCTGGTTTGCGCTAGGTCTCTTCTCCTTTAGTTTGCTTTCACTCTTTTACCATATCGAGAGTTAAAGCTGCTGATACCTTGATATTATTATTTATGTATAATTTTTAAGTTAAATCTAAAGTGTTTCAAGGTATCATCTGCTAAAAAGAACACACTACTTTTCTTGTAGAAAGGCGGGCGCCGGCGTGCGGTGTTCGCACAGCTAGGAGCACAGTTTACTGTAGTTTACCCACCAGGACCTCAGCTCTAAAATGGAACAGGCGGCCGGCCGAAAGGTCACCGACTCGCAACTGCTTACACGGTACCCGGTACCCACCTACACAAAATTTCATAACACCCCATAATATAATAAAAGACACTTCATATACCCCAACCCGTATAAAACGAAACATAATACCATAATACTCTGTACACGGCTCAACTGAGTCGTTGACTAGTGGCTACGATCCACGCTGTTCCCACCCACCTCTCTTCCGCGCACGCCGGGCAGTATGACAACGGTACACAACGGTAAACTCTAGGGTCTTTATAAAGACAAAGATAAATATTTATCAACATTTTAGTCTTTCGTTTTGAATGCCAGAAAGCTGCGTTCCTATCAAAAGAAACGCCAATATTTGGCACTCAAAGACACCAAAAATAGTTATTTTTTGGAGGGATGTCAAAATGTGGAGTTTAAAGATGCAAAGTTATGGCATTCAAAAGTAACGCCAAAACCAAGGGGGCGATAACTACATTTTGACGTGTGCACATGACTCCCCAAATTTTTGATTCCCAGTGATTCCCGTCCGCTTATATTCATTCCTTAGGGATTTTAGTGGTATAAAACGCTTGTTTCGGCTAATTTGTACCAGTTCGTCTAGTTTCCCATTTAGTTTCAGCGATTTCTGTTGATTTCGCGATCAATTTTTATGCTGATGATTCCCAGGGCAGGTGTACACATGATTCCCGGAGTTGTTTGGCACCTCGGCCAAAACATTGGTATGCAAAAATGCCACAGAGTTTACAAGTACGGTCTGGTATAAATGACTAACGGCTTAGTCTGAAATGCGGTAGGGGATTTGTGTAAAAGTCGACCTCACCCCACCCACTCGTCTCGTCATGTGTGCAGTAAAACCGAGACTAGTCAGGAGCGCTTTCGCCTTTGAAGCCCAAGGGGTACTTTCCAAGCGGGCGTTTTTGCCGTGTGCCGGGTCACGGGAGGACGCTAGAGAGAGACGTCCCGTCGCGACTGGGCGGTGATGAGGACAAACGGCGGAGGGGACCTGCGCGGGGGGGCAACTCACCTGGGGGTCGGCGGCGGCGGCCACGGCGGCGCTCGGCCACAGCAGGTCGGCGGCCGCCTGCAGGTCCGGCGGCGGCGGCGGCAGCGGCGGCGCCACCAGCAGCACCACCACGTCCAGGGGCGCGAGCAGCGCGGCGCACAGCAGGTTGGCGGCCAGCATGTTGTACACGTAGCGCGTCGAGTGGCTGCGCAGCGCGGGCCGCCCGCTCCAGATGAGCGCGCACAGCACGTTCACCACCACGCCCAGCACGCCGACCAGCCCGATGCCCAGCGCCTGCACCGCCGTCCACACGAAGTCCGCCGTCCACCACGCGCCGGCCGCGCCGCCCCGGCTGACTGCAGCAGAGAGGAAAAGAAACGCATTTAACAACTGTTGGGATTGGGAAACTTGAAAAACAAAATCAATACTTTCGTGCCTTTATGAAGACACCGAGTGTTGACTTTCGCGTCGCCTCGAAACACTCTATACACTGTAAAAATTTACATTTCTAGAATTCATAAAATTGCCTCAAAAGTTTTAGTTCCTTTGCACAATAATTGTGTGCCTTTATACAGACACTGAGTCCTGTTTGTTTTCGCTGTGAAATGGCCTCACATGAGTATGGGACAGGGACCGAGATTGGCACCGACATCCATCGCCTGTCCGAGGAAATAGCATGAAGCGATGGGGCTGCTCCTCTTTGTTAAGGCGGAACACGCTGGAAGCGTAGTCACTAATATCCTCAATATCCAACGTAGGGCCCCGTGCGTTAACATTGTGCACGGGGTAGCTGAGCGAAGTGCATTAAATTTA
>NW_026267170.1:1021571-1023755 GCF_000697945.3 Frankliniella occidentalis | reverse complement strand
GACAGCTCACGCGCATCGTTAGGTCAGGCAAGATGAACAAAATTCGGGAGAAAGAAGGACAAGGGGGAGCGAAAGACTGAGGAAGGGGGGGGGGGGGCACTCGGGGAAAACCTTCCTCCCGTATAATAATAATAGCCTTCTGCCCTCCATCGGAGAGAGAGAGCGGACGGAAGGGGCAGGGAGAGAGTGACTACATTAACGCTCCCAACCCAACCCACTCACTCTCTCTCTTCCTCTCGCTCGCTCTCCCCAGCCCCCCGGACAACTGGACGACATCCCCATCACTAATGACGGGTCATGACATATCGTAAAGCACAGTGACCCACTTCTGAACCAGGCCAGGGCGTGGCGTGGCCTGCAGTCAGAACCGGCGCGCCCACTAAGCCCCCACGTACGACGTGACAAGGACCCCACCCCAACCTCAGCCCGTCGTCCCCTCTCCCGTCTGCTGCTGGCTCCGGCTTGGGTACTTTTGCAGCTTCCTCAATGAATCGGGTAAAGGGCCTCTGCCTCTCGAGCCCGAGGCGGGCGGGGCGGGAGTAGTTCGTATGCTCGTTCGCTCGCGCCGATCCGACTTTCCGAAGCCTGATCTATGGGCGGCAGACTTGTTGCTCGCCTAGACGAGGTGCCCCGCCCGCCCCGCCCCACCCCGGGCGCTGCAGCGGCCCGGCTTTAGCGTGTAGTGACTCAGAAATAAATCGCCCGAGATTTACGAGGCGTTTGCCCCCCTCTTCCACCAACTGTGCCGTGCCGCTGCTGCCGCTACTTCTGCTGTTGGCTGAGGTCGCGATTACGACAAAGATGTTGACCGTCCGCCGCACCGCACGACAGCGTTGTAGCAATAGAGCAGGAGAGGGGAAAACAAATCACAACACATTCGTTTCACGTTTTCACCCACTATTATAAATCAGTCGATCTCATCCCTCTCACTCTCGCCACGGATTCACTCTCCTGTTGTCACTTTTTGATCTTTATCCAAGAAAAGAGCCATAAATCTCCGTCCCGCAATGAATGGGTCCGACACGCCCTGGTCGCGCGAGTATAGGGTCAGGGAGGTAGTCAGGCAGGGCGAGGCGGGACGGAGACTGAACCAGAGACCTTCAAAAACAGCAAGGGGGTATATATGTGTTTTTTTCGCAGGAGAGAAACAAGCAGGGGCAAAATACGTGTTTCCTCAAGAAAATTGAGGGGAGTAGCCGAAGCCAACCTGCGTCTGACGCCAGGTGCGGCGATTGGTTTGAGCGGTGGGGGGAAGGGGTGGGGGTCGCACCGGTGAGGGGGCGACATTCGTCTCACATGTTCCCCAATCGCTCCTGTGCGCGCCGGCGTGGTATTGGTGCGGTTGCGAGTGCGACTGAAAATGACGCACCATCAGTCGGCAGCGAGGGGTACCTAACTTGGTCCAGTCTTCGTACACTTGGCAAAATAATCAAATTATAATCATTCACAATCAACTCCAATCTTCCCAGTCTTTTCCAGTCTGTCTACTCTCCAATCTTTACAATCACCTCCAGTCAGCTCCAATCACCTCCAGTCACACCCCCAATCACCTCCAATCACCTCCAGTCACCTCCAGTCAGCTCCAATCACCTCCAGTCCCCCTGTCAACTCCAGTCAACTGCCAACCTCTGCCTGTTGTATTATAGGTGGCCTACCTAACGCGGCGTTACCGACGTCTACTTTTCTCATGTTGCAGCTTCTCCAGTCACCTCCATAGTCTTTTCCAGTCACACCTCCAAACACCTCCAATCACCTCCAATCACCTCCAATCATCTCCAGTCACACCTCCAGTCACTTCCAGTCACTTCCAGTCACTTCCTGTCACTTCCAGTCACTTCCAGTCACTTCCAGTCACGTCCAGTCACTTCCAGTCACTTCCAATCACTTCCAATCACTCCAGTCACTTCCAGTCACTTCCAGTCACTTTCCAGTCACCTCCAGTCCCACCAGTCATATGTAATCGCACACAATCATTTCCTTATCTACAGTCTCTACAGTATTTTACAGTCGTCCCAATATATTACAATCAACTACAGTCATTCCTATTTCCAGTCTTCGTACGCAATTTTGGTGAGTTGGGTACCCCTCGGTCGGCAGCGATACAAAACACATCCTCCAGAATACGATGTCAAAATGACGTCGAACTACCTCTCCCACTGTGAGATATAACTATGTTCATGCATG
>NW_026267170.1:1018850-1020941 GCF_000697945.3 Frankliniella occidentalis | reverse complement strand
CCCCCGGTCTCTCTCTCCCTCCCTCTTCCTCTCTCGAACGTCCGACGGACATGACGAGTGGACGACCGGGCTGGACTAGGGAGAAGTGGGCCAAGGGAGCGTCGGTCCTCGTGTTACAGGGTGGCGGGTCCCGCGGCGGGGCGGGATATCATTTCCAGCGGCGAGCATCAACACTCGCGAAAGAGAAAGCACAACCCAGTTGTCGGGGCCAAGGTTTGTTGTGGTCAGGGGCGGGGCGGGGGTGTCGTTGCAGTCATCACGGCAGGCCTCACTCATCTCGCATCTGCTTTCCCTTTGGTTTTTTATTTTGTTCACAGCTGCAAGGCAAGTGGGTAGGATCGACGGGTCGACGGGTAGATGTTGAAGGCGAAAGGGAGGCGGGAACATGAGTAACAGAGTGTTGCACCTGGGTCGGATGTATCAGCACAAATACCCCAGTGTTCAGGTTATTTGCATACCCTGCTCTTCTGCTGCAGGGAAAAAACGCTTGAAACATCAAAAATGTTGTAATTTTTACGAATTTTTTGTAATTAAGTTTGTTAGAGACATGAGTCCGTTTATGAACAACTAGAAATCGTTATTCAATGACAGTAAAGATTGTTCCAAAGAAACAAGAATGTCATCAAACTATGACTCACAGATTTTTTTTATAAAAACGTGTGCGGGCGGAGGGAGTACAAAGCCGCAACACTGCGGCGTTTGCTCTGAACCATACCAACAACTTCACCGGCAATTTCAAAATCTCGAAATTCGTTATCGAAGCCCAAACTATGTATGGTACATCCGCAAAATCAAATCAAAAAATTAAATGCTGGCACCTTACTCGCCTGGAACTGAAAGTGCGCTGTGTCGATGGAGCATCAGGGTAGCCACCCTTGTGCCTCTCCCTAAAGCCTCCGATGGCATTTTTTTGGGCGGTCGACGGGGCGTCGTGACCTTGCACTGATGCGGCCGAGGCTAAAAGCCTCCTAAAAATTTGATGACGCAGCAGCAGGAGGACCAAGCAGCTCTGAGCCTCGTCCGTTTGCCGGGGCGGTGGTGCGTGGCGCGGGGCGTCGCAGGACTATCTCGCCCCGCCCCACCGCGGACAGCTCACGCGCATCGTTAGGTCAGGCAAGATGAACAAAATTCGGGAGAAAGAAGGACAAGGGGGAGCGAAAGACTGAGGAAGGGGGGGGGGGGTTCAAAAGCATGCAATAATGACTTAGTTTTGAGGCATTTGGACGACAAAATGGGTGCACCGCAGAGCACCATGGTTCACCCACTCGGCCTCGGCGGCGCCCACTCACACGCGCGCTCCCACTGGTATGCCGAGCAAGCATTATGGGGCAAACCTCGTTAGCTGATACATATTTTGCTCGTGCCGAACACCAAATTATTTTCACCGATAATGCGCTTATGATGTGTGGGTTTTTACCATCCAGCCCGCATTGTGTACGAGCAAATGGGGCGATTGTGCCAGCGCGCGTGAGTGTGTTGTTTGAGCGCTGGTGATAAATGGACACACGATCCGGCCCCCGCATCAGGAGGGCCTACGGTCATCACACCGTGAAGCAGACCCTCAGAAGGCAATCTTGTTTTTACAGAGGCAATGTGTTTTGTTCCACTGTTGTGTGAGAGGGGGAAAGGGGGTGACGAGGAACAGGAAAGTGGTGCTCTGAGGCTAAACTAACTGTAAGGGCCGGCAGTTGCTGATGTTCGAATAGCCGTTCGGCATCGTGGTCCAACAACGCCATCGACGCACAAGAAACGAGAGCAAAAGATGTAGAAAGGGGGTGGGAAGAGGAAGAGGAAGAGGGAGAGGGAGAGAGAGAGAGAGAGAGAGAGAGAGAGAGAGAGAGAGAGAGTCGATGAAGAGAAGATGAGAAAAATGGGGGCGGGTGAGGGGAAGGTTACGGGTGGTGGCAAGTGCAAGAAGGAGCCGAGTAAAAAGGGCGGTGCGGAGGGACAGCGAAGATGGGCCAATATTGGAGGCAAGGGTGGCTCGTCACAGTAAAAAGAGCAGCGGTAGCAGTGATGAAACAGCGGAGCAGCTGCCGCAGTTGTAAGGGGACGACGGTGCGCTCCGCAGAGCATGCACAGAGCCAACTT
>NW_026267170.1:1013096-1017974 GCF_000697945.3 Frankliniella occidentalis | reverse complement strand
ACTTTTCAATGGCGACAAGTAAGAAACGAACTAACAAGGGAACCTTTTCAGGTGTAAATCTCCGATTTCGTTGGTACTCGGAAAATTTAAAGGTTATTATAATAGAAGCCGGATGGCACTTGAAACTTTTCCTAAACTTAACATTTATTAGGGGTTTACTTAAGCCTGACACTGTTTTTTGCTCCAAATATCCCTCTACCGCTTTAACGGTTCATAATAGAGCAAAACGGACAAAATTTTGACCCAAAGGACACTACTTTGACGAGTTACCCCAAAGAACACTGCTTTACATTTTTCAAAAAAACAAATCTTTCCAACACCTTTCTCCTACCTTATATAGGGGAACACTAAATGTCAGGTTTAGGAAAAATTTCAAGTGCCATCCGATTTCTACATAAATAACCTTCAAATTTTCCAAGTTTCGACGAAATCGGAGATTTACACCTGAAAAGGTTCCCTTGTAAAACATGCACTGATAAACGAAGTGTTTAAATGCTCCACACTTGTAAGTGTGCATCTCCTCGGTTGAGCACTTCCTACACAGTAAGCGTCAAATCTAAGGAAGTGTTCAACCGAGGAGTCGCACACTTGCAAGTGCACACCTACCGAGTTTAACGCTTGCAAGTGTACGACTACGGAGTTGCACACTTGCAAGTGCACATCTACCGAGTTTTACACTTGCAAGTGTACGACTACGGAGTTGCACACTTGCAAGTGCACACCTACCGAGTTTAACACTTGCAAGGGTACGACTACGGAGTTGCACACTTGCAAGTATTTAACTTGCAGTTTCACACTTACAAGTAGCAGTTGAACACTTAGTTTATCAGTGTGAGCTAAAGGACGGCCCACGCGCGAGCGAAGACTGCACAACCCGCCGCCCACCGGCCGGCTGCACGAGCGAGCGCCTGCAAAGTCTGGGGTAGGCCACTCGCCGCACGCCTGTGTGTCCCGGCAGCCTACCAGCCGGGGATCCAAGCGAGCGCCTGCAAGCCCGGGATAGGCCATCCACCGCACGCCTGTGTGTCCCCGCTGCCTACCAGCCGGCTGGTGGTAGCATCTGCAGCAGGTGCGCGTGCTGGCGCCAGTCCCTTTGCCGCGTCACGCCCAATGTCAGTGTCACGGGCGGGGCTGCGGGGCGCGGCGGTTCGGTGGGCTCGGATCAATGAGAACAATCAGCGGAGGAGACCCACGCGCCGCCGCCAGGTCGCGTGTGACAGCGAGGGTCGCGCCGGCGTGGCGCTGGCGTGGCGCTGGCGTGGCGCTGGCGTGGCGCCGGCGTGGCGCTGGCGTGGCGCTGGCGAGCGCACGTGCCGCCGGCAGCGGACCTGGCCGCGGGGCAGCTGTGGGGCAGCCGGGCCGGGGTCGGCGAGCAGAGGGCGGGAAGCGGCAGGCGGCCAGTAGTACTCCCTCTACACTTTTGTCTCGTCGACTGTAAGCTTTGACTGACATCGGACCGCGTGATGTCGTTGCCTTTTGTGTGCGAATGTGGCAGAGTCAGAGGTAGAATCGCGGACTAAGAGGAACACGGTTATTCGAATTTTGGCGCACGTTACGCGCACTGTGAAAAGTCTGCAAAGAACCGGCTACGTAGCTCAAAAACTGCATGGAAAGACGATACAATAGTTCTTTTTAAGACACGGAGTGGTGCCACGTTATACAAAACAATGGGTTTTTTGTAACCGTGCAGAAAAAGTCTTTGTACAATTTTAACAGTGCGTCCGCGAGAAGAGCAATTATTAGCGAGATAATTAAAAAAAGTCTGCGCTCTCCACGCGCTTCGCAGCGTGTGGTGACGGGACATGCGGGACCGCGAGAAAACAAACAAAATGCTGTGATTGAAATTGACAGCCGCCATCGTATGTCGCAGTCGAGACAAACAAAGGGAGAGAGAAAACACGTGCCGAGAGCTACATCGCTTCACTGCTAAATCCTTACCAAAAATGTTAGTCCTGGTAAGCTTTTAACAATTAGACAGCTTCCCTAGGTAAAGTCTGAAGAGATTTGTATTGCAAAGATAATGGAAGAATCATAGTACAAAGGGATGTAACCGTTTCCTTTGAAGGCTACGAAGCAACCTTTTGGAAACTTAAAACAGTTGTCTGTAATACAAATCGTTTGTAACGTGCTCTTTAATCAAATAAGTTACTGAGCTACAAAGCGATTGATTCGTAAAATAAAAAAAGGTGCCAAATAGTTTGTTAGGATGGAATCACTGAAGCTGGTTTTGCGATACTTTTAACACAAAACCATGCGATAACTGGGGTTTTGTGATTTCCACGCTTAAAGGGCATGATTATCCCCAAAAATGTGATAAAAGTATCACAATAATGTGTTACTTTTATCACATTTTTGGGGGTTATCATGCCTTGTAGTGTGGGAATCGCAAAACACCAGTTATCTCAGAAATTCAGTAAAAGTATCAAAAACCGGATTTCAGTGTAACAGCTATAAAAATTGGTTGTGCTTAAAGCATTATTCTTATGAAAACGTCAGGGTTATCTTTACGATGTGAGTGCCTTTACGCTGGCCACGCGTCGCCACGTGCGTCCCACGCGTAGCCACGTGGAGAACGACTTATTCATGCCGGACATGTCGCGCTCATTACAGTTGGGCAGCCTTGCCTTGCCCCGCCACGCCACGTCACACCAGCAGCGGGGGAGGAGGCGGAGGGGGCGGGCGGGATTTGTCTCGTGGGAACCCCAAGCTCGGCGGTCCATGAATGTTTCATCGCCGCAGGCAGGCGGCACTGTGCACTGTCTGACGTAGCGCTGGGCGGGATAGGAGCGCCGCTAGTTCACCTGGGGCGCGTGCAGTGTTCGAGCAAGCGGTGGGGAAGGTCACAACCCTCCCCAAAGACTACGTGCGACTCATTAATAGAAGTGGCCAAGTTTGTTGCCAAATAATCTTTCGAAAGTTTGCGTTAAGTGTCGTCTTGGCTAGGGGTCGAAGCAAGCACGATGACAGGGACACGCCTCAGTCTTGAGGATCGGCTAAACGCTAAACGTTTGACTAAAGTATAACGAATATTCACTGAGATATATCTTCGAAAATTTACAAGTGCTTTCAGCATTTTGATTTAGAGAGCGTGTCGTAAATTAACGAGCACAGTCGGTAGTTTACACCCGTCAACTTTTGCTCTATAACAAAAAAAACTAAGCCACAACACAAAAGTTTTCTAAATGTACAATTTGATTTTGTAGCTTGGCGATTTTAAAGTGGTACTTTTGACACAATAATCATTTCTTTTTAAAAACTAGAATGCTTCCGATAAATTTCAGCTTATTTTAAGAAGAAAAAAACCCACAAAAACCACGGAAATAAAATGGAGAGCTATTAGGGTGGCACCGTGTCTTGAGTGGTGATCCGCTTTGGGCGGACGGACAGCTGGGAAGGTGATCCCTTAATGAGGGCCTCACCGCCAGCATCCGGCCGAGCACGAGCAGGGCCTCGCGGATAATCCTAGCGCAGCCCTCGGCGCAGCGCACCCCAACAGAGCCCCGCCCCATACCGGCTTAAGAGTCGGGCAAATTGTGTTTCGGTGGATCCTAGAGGGGTCCTGCATTGTGTCCGGTAGGTTATACATCCATTACCCCTCTCCCCCCCCCCCAATAAACATAAACAAATCAGGTCGTACTCATTATAAGTGTGACCGCGGCGTAGAGGATATTTTACAATCCACTGCTTGGAAATCAATTACCTACGCAGTGTAAAAGTTTTACTGTTTTGGCGGCGGTTAATAATTGAGATGTTTGCCGACGTGCCTTGCCTCGTGTGCTCTTCCCAATAGCCAATCAATACAACTACGCCCAAAATAATTACAACGTGATCGGCACTTGTCTCTTTGCTATTGCGTCAGGGAATTGCGCCCGAAGAGAGATTCGACATGGAGATATAATGATCGGTCTGTTTTTACCCGCCGTGCTGCAGCGGCAGACACGCCACCGCCAGCGTAGACCGACGCTATTCCCGACCAGCAGGGGCGGCCGCGACCAACATCGAACATCACAATAGCGCACACGCACCGGGAACTCTTCAAAAATTATTTCTGTACAGTGATATTTTTCATAATTTTGGGTTACTAGACTATCTTCATTTTTAGTTTGAACTGCTAAAGCAAATGTAATAAAGATTGGATATTCATATCGAACTCATACGATTGGTTAAATTGCTCGATTAAAGGATGTGGTTCGAGTTCTGTAAAAAGCTTGCGAAGAACTATTCTTTGCATTGCAAAGAATTTTCAAGCGTTGTAAAATGCTTGGAATTTCCAACTAAATCCTTCGCATTGTGAACTCATTCTTCGCACCTTACGAGGAAAATTGCTCGTAACGCTGCAAAGAATTAGTTCGTAACCTTGCAAACCATTTCTTCGCAACTCACGAAGAAAATAGTTTGCAATGCAAACTTCCTTGCAATACTTGGGAATTCTTTGCAAGAATTTTGCAGTGCTTGCATCTGTCCAGCCGTTGGGTTGACAGCGAACACGGATTGTGTGCACTCGCACTTTGGAGAATTTGTTTTCAGACACCCGAGCACGCGTATGAATTCTTTCTTGGGATGTTGGCCCCCTTATTGATATCACGTCGTACAAGATATGCACCATTGCACGCCCTGAACATGAACCAGTCGAGCACGCGCACACGGTAAAAATGACATCTTGGATTTCAAGCGATATCTACTTGGTTTTCAAGTCAGTTTTCAAGGCATCTACTTGAGTTCCAAGATGTCCTTTTACCGTGCAGAGTGTCGCAGTAAGACTCAAGGCCGGTCGCAGACCAGCCGGCGGGCAGGCCCCCTCGTGGGGTCAGCAGACCCTCAGGGGGGCTGCCAAATCAGTAAGGAGATACGGCTGCGTGGGCGGCAGCAGCAGTGCTC
>NW_026267170.1:1011877-1012471 GCF_000697945.3 Frankliniella occidentalis | reverse complement strand
AGTCTCCCCGGGATCTTCCTCATTGGATCTCCACCGGTTTGTCGCCCGTCCCCTGGAGCAACGTGCATTGTATTCGGGACGGCCTGCCTTTCTATAAATATGCAGCGACGGCTCGAAGAAGAGTCACATCCTCTATTCTAGAGATCCAAAAAAACCGTTTTTTTGAAGTGAAAGTAAAAAACCAGTAAAAAACCGAGTAAAAAACAGTAAAAAACTGTTTTTTTGAATTTTCGTCTTGTCATCAAAATAGTTCCCAGAACGATGTTTTTTCAAACTCGTTTGGTTTCACTGCACTTATAAGTGTAGGACCAATGTGTACTGCAGTTTAAAGTGTAGGACAGACGTGTTCCAAGTTAAAAGTGTAGGGCACCTTTGTACCTCAGCTATAAGTGTAGTACAAGAGGTGTCCTACACTTTCAACTGTAGGATACGTCCAGTCCTACACTCGTGGGGGCAATAACTATAAATTTAAGTGTGCACGTAATTCCATGATTCCCGTCGTGATTCTCATTGATTCCCGCTGGTTCCCGGGCCGGAGTGTGTGTGTACACATGATTCCCAGAGTTATTGCCTCCTCGCCTACACTTTAAACTG
>NW_026267170.1:1009130-1011326 GCF_000697945.3 Frankliniella occidentalis | reverse complement strand
TGTCTTTGTGCACGAGGGGCCTGTTGCGAACTGGCCCTTGCGCCAAAGGATTGTCGACCACGACTATAAACATTTGAAAAGTCCGTGTGCTCCCCTCCCCCCTTTTTCGGAGTGCGCGACACCATATTACGTCCCGAGTTTTGGGTGCAGAGTACTTATGACGCAAAAAGGCGATTATATAACTTCTCGTAAACCTCGGGCTCCACAAAGTTGAGTGTTTGGTTAGGGGCGGTGGGTCGGGCCGGTCCCGCGCGCTGATCCCCCAAGCCCGGCCAGCCAGGCTCATCGCGGGCCGCGACGAGCGGCGCCGACAACGGTCGCGGCCTCCATGACAAAGGCGCGGCCCGGCGCGCTTAATTTTGTAAGCTCCGGCGGCAGTAGCGGTAGCAGCAGCAGCCGCAGCAGCAGCAGTGACGGCAGTGCCGGCAGCAGTGGCTCCCAGCCTCCGGGGAGAAGAGAAACCCCAACCCCGCCAGTCGTAAAAGCAGCGGAGCAGAGCAGGCAGTGGTAGCAGCAGGCAGGCCCGGTGGGTTGGTTGGCTGAGCCGACACGGTGCGTCAATTTGACCAGAGGTGGAAGTGGGGAGCGAAAGAGAGAGGGGGTGGGGGAATCCTGCCCCCTCTCCTCCGCTGGAGTGAGAACAGAAAGAGGAAAGAGAGGTTGATGAGCGGCACAAGGAAAAATGGGCTGTTAGTTTTCTATGATTAGTGTCGCGATAGAGGCGAGTTTCTCGTCATCGCATTCTCTCCACTAAGAATCCAGTGTAATTTAATTCACCTCGGTTTGTGTAAATTTCTTCCTCGCTTGTTTTTAGTTCCTAATTGCCCGCCGCACCAGTTGAGTTAAACCTTAACTTCCTCGGTACGGTGTAAATTTCTTTAGTAGACTTCATGATGGACAAAATTAAACCCCTTTCCACCACACGGGTAAAATTCGACTACTAGCATTGGGTAATTGTTTTACACGTCCACTTGGGGTAACATTTAAGAAACACTGGGCATGCGAGTCCCCGCTTGCTTGAGGAACAATGAATCTTTTACACCCGCACGGAAAAAAAGGATTAGCTCAATGGTTTACATGGCTACTGGCGTTCTCCACAACTTTTCCAGGTTTTTCCAGGTCAATTTTTGAAGTTTCTACTACTCTTTATAATTAAATATTAGAGACTCGTGAGACTTAGTGACAAAATACAAACAAAATTATGACCAGAATTTATTTCACACTGTTCAAAATAATTTAGAAAATTAGGTCGTATTTGATGTGGTAGCATGACCCTTCTAGTGATGCTTTGCAATTGCAAAGCCATGCTTTTCAGCGTGTTTTCATTGCTTCGCAATTGCAAAGCATCACTTTGTAAGTGGAAATGCTTCGTAGTTACAATAAGGGATATAAAAACTCCGCAGTTCTGCAAAGCGTTGCATTGCAGGAATTTAAGTGTGGGGGATCCCAGACGTCTCCTTCATTGGGTTAGAGTAAGAGGGGTAAAGATGGGTGAGGGTGCGGGGAAGTCACTCCCGTAACCTGGAACCGACGGTAGCCTGCCGCCTGCCGCAGCTGCCGGACAACAACGCGACGAGCCGAAAGGACGCGAATAAATCTTTTCCCCAGCTGCGAGCCCGAGGCGTGTGGCCGGCACCGCACGCGGCGGGGGCGAGCCCAACTCAAGAAGAGCGTATGCATGCCAACCAGCGGGCGGCACTCCGCATGCAACACCCAGTTCGGCCCGCCCCACCCCGCGCCATCATGTCCCCGACACGACAACCACAAACTCGCTGGTGTTCCGCCCCGTCGCCTCATCCTTCCACGGGATGGTGAAGTTTCCCCTCCGCCCTGCTCCTGCTGGCGGCCCGGCCCTACATTCTACATGACGAGGTAACAGAAGACCTGTGGGAATATAAAAATTTCCAGCTCTACCGGAATTTTTGAAAAAGCTACCTCGGGCCAATGCAAACGACCTAGTGCCTGCCTTCTCCTGGGGGCTCCTGGACAACGATCGCATGTACTGTAAATCCTTGATCCCCATTCAGCGGCAAAAGGGGGAGGGGGATAGAAACAGAAAAAGAGGCAAAGTCTAAGTATAGTAAAATATTTTAAAAAACGAAAATATGTTTTCCTTTTTAAGAGTGACCCGTCGAAGTAGGTGGGCCCTTCACGCAAAAAATTCGTCCTTTCTTATATCTTTTTTTTCGCGCCCGC
>NW_026267170.1:1007883-1008778 GCF_000697945.3 Frankliniella occidentalis | reverse complement strand
GACTCACATGCGGGGGCCGCCTCTCTGGGGGCGACATGGAATGAAGTGCTTTCGACCAGCGGGAGAGGAGGAAGAGGAGAGTCGTGGAGAGGGAGGGAGGGGGCGAGGGAAAGAAAGACAGAGAGAGAGAGAGAGAGGGGGGCGGGGGTGGCAGAGGAGATAAACGGACGAATAAAAGACTGTTTTCCCTGGCACCAAGGGTTCAAGGACGGCCCGTATCGTACGCAGACGTCGTGGGCCGTAACACTTGAAGTAGGCGCGCAGGGGAGCGCCGCAGCGCACTGAACGCCCACCCTGCCCTGCTAACGCCCCCAAACCCTCCCCTTGGCCCCGCCGGCCCCGCCGGCACCGCCCCGATGGACCGGTATACGATTATTGTTGCGGGGGCAGCGAGGCGGCGCGGCCGTATCCTCAGAGCGCACACATTTAATCCCCTCCCCCGCAAGCCGAGTCTGCCACACCTGCTCCTGACACACAGCGTGACATGCGACACGGCCGCGGTGCTCTGCTGTACACTGGGCCTTGGCCTTGGTTGCTGAGCCACTTGGCCCGCACCACTCCACCACCGCCCCACCCGCCACGCCTCTCGGAACACCCTGCCCTGTTCCTTCCCTTCGCCTTTGTGACGTGCTAATTAGTGCGCGCCAGATAATGGACGATTATCTTTGATCCGAGACGCTAAACGGAGTGGCGTGGCGTGGCGTGGCGCCGACTGGTCGGACCACCCTCCTCACGGCTGCTGCTCAGGTGTTTCATTCTTATCCAGGACTGGGATGGGCGAGAGAGAAAGCGCACCAGAAAGACAGGCAGATATACAGAGTAAAAGACAAATAGACAGATAGTGAGAGAGAGAAAGTGTGAGAGAGATAGAGAGAGGAAGAGAAAGGGAGGGAGG
>NW_026267170.1:998421-999578 GCF_000697945.3 Frankliniella occidentalis | reverse complement strand
GCCATCGACTGAATGACCGTGAGATCATCATCATGCCGGTGTAATCGCAAAGGCAGGCCCATCACGAAGCGCAAACTTTTTAACTATCGCTACCAAAACTTTCTCCTCCGACTCCACAATGAAATCAATATTCCGGGCACTTGACCGCGGTTGGTGCCGGGGCTTCGCAGCGGCGAGGACCAAGTTCGGCGAAATCTTCGGCAAACTTTTTACACGCTGCAGTACAGCAGTGTGTCGCTATGGTCGAGGGGAGTACGGAGGGGATCGGGCGTGCTCTCGTTAAATAAGAAGATGTCCGCCCGGGGCCGCGGCGGTGGACAGTACAGCCCGCCTGTCCGCCAGCATCCATGGTCCACGGTCACGGTCAGGAGAGGAGGGGGGGGCAGGGGTCTACAGCCGGCTGTAGAGATAAGGAAACGAGAGGAAAGGGGACGGGAGGGGTGAGCAGAACAAACGCGAAAGAAACATGAGAAAGAACACAAAAAAGAATAGGGAGAAAAGGATTGACGGCCAATAGGGAATCAACTCTCTCAGCTCAGACGGCAACCAGGTCCACTCCGTCCGCAAAGGGTCGCGGCCGCCGGCGGGACCAGGACCGCCCGCGGGGGCAGCAGTTCTGAGACACGGGACAGCAAGAGCGGGCCCCCTGTGAGGTCCTCAGGACGACTAGAGCACGGCGACAACGCGCTCGCCTGCGGTGCGGAGAGAGAGAGAGAGAGAGAGAGAGAGAGAGAGAGAGAGAGAGAGATCATTGCTGATAAGCTCACAGCCCTCCCCCGCCCCCGGCCCGGGCACGTGGGCCCAACCACTAGACGGCCTCGCTGGAGGTCGACAGGAAGGCCGAGGAGGCGGTAAACCTCCCCTGCATAACTCATTGCAGCCGTCAGTCGTCATCCGCAGGAGTGCTGCTGCTGTTGCTGCTGCACCTGCCTCGCCACGGCTCGCTCGCCCCCACCGCTGCTTTAAGCTCGCAAATATATCGCTCTACGGCGACAGCGCTTTCCGTGGAGGAAGCTTCAGTGTTTTATTCAAGCGGGGGACTCGTATCGGGAAAACAAAGAGATGTAGCGGCGTTGTGAGCGAGCATCCGCTACGGGTGAATTATGGATCTGGGAGCGGACCGCCGGTAAGTGCAGCAGTCTGGGGCTGGGGGCGGG
>NW_026267170.1:993350-995701 GCF_000697945.3 Frankliniella occidentalis | reverse complement strand
AGAGAGAGAGAGAGAGAGAGAGAGAGAGAGAGAGAGAGAGAGAGAGAGATTTCAGGATGAATAGATGGGGGAAAATAGGGTCTGTCGCGAGCTCTGGGCTGGTCGCCGCATCCGCGCATACGCTGAGGATGAAATGTGGCGCGGCAGGTGACGCATGCACACAGGCACAGGTCCACCGAGGTATGTCGGTACTTACTGTTGAACACAGGTTCCGGAGGATCGTAGTCGGGGGTCGGCCAGTCGCTCATGGTGTTAAGAAGCGTCGTCGGGGGAACATCGCCACAAGCACTGCAATGCGAAAACAGGCAACGTTTAGTACAGTGACACGAAAGGAACCCACCGAGAAAAATGTTCGCAAAGACAAGTTTTCATGAACAAAGAAGTTTAGAATACTGCAAGTATTATAAGTAAAAAGGTCTCCGGAAAAACATGGAACGAATTAAAATCCGCATTGCATTATGCTCTTCGCTTTGACTGGCAAAATTTAGCTGTTGTAAAGTTAAAATTCGGTGCTGACAACTGCAAGAAAAGAGCAAAGTGTAACATTTTTTCAGAGGGTGTTCAAGAGGTTGCAAACCCGAGGGGTGGATAAGTCTCCTGCCAAGTGTACACCCCTAATTCTGACCAATTCAAACTAATTCAGACCAATTCAATTTAATTCAAACGAATTCGAAACTAATTCAACTAATTGAGTCCAATTCAAGACAGTTTATATTCAATTCAAGTCAATTCAAGCCAATTCACACTAATTCAGTAACATAAAATCGCAATAATTCAAACCAATTCAGTCCAATTCAAATTCAATTCAACCTAATTCAAGCTAATTCAAATTCAATTCTTGAATTCAGGAGTTATCCACCCCTCATGCAAACCAGTGCAAAATGTTTCTTACTACCGCCCCGTCCCTCGTTCCCCGCACACAAGCCGGTGGAACTCGCCCCGTCTCCCGTCTAGGTCTAGGTCACCATTAGCAGCCGGCTAGAGCGCGAAGAAGGGTAGGAGAGGATGCGCTGACAAGGAAACCAGCCGCACCAAGTAACCACCTCTCTTCCTCTTTTTCTTTTCACCTAGGAGGGAAGAGACGCTACAAATACAAACTCAAGAAAAGGAAACCAAAAAGGAAAGGAAAAAAATGCTCTTCTCGTCTCCGTCTTGGCGTGCAATGCGTGGGCGGGGCGGGCCGGACCGAGGGAACTAGTAGCAGCAGCAGCAACAGCAGGAGGAGGATGACGAAAAAAAAAGGACACTCCTCTTGATGGGCAGCGCAGAGGCCTTCATTGTAGCCGCGTGTAGCACTGCCCGGTGTTCTGTTCCGCGGCTGTTCCCGACTGGTAAATAATGAATAAGCGAGCCCTGGGCAGCCGTGCCGTGCCCCCCCCCCCTCCTCCAGTCCAGAGCGGCCCACAGCGGCGCACAGCGGCGCGGCCTCAGGGCCTTTACATGCATTACGCGGCAGGGCTGCTGCTCAAATAAACGAAACAACGTGAATGAACGCTGTCCGGCGTTATTTCTTTATAACGTTAACGTTTACACTGATCAACTAAGTGTTCGACTGCTCAACACTTGTAAGTGTGCAACTGTAAGCTGAATACTTGCAAATGTGCACTTGCGATTGTTTAACTCGGTAGGTGTGCACTTGTAACTGTGCAACTCCTCAGTTGAACACTTCCGTAGATTGAGCGTTCACTGTATAGCAAGTGCTCAACCGAAGAGTTGCACACTTGCAAGTGCACTCCTACCGAGTTGAACACCTTGCAAGTATTTAACTTCTAGTTGGTGACTTGCATGTGTTGAGCAGTTAAATACTTAGTTTATCAGTGTAAGTAATTTATGTAAATCAAAATGTCAGTTTTGTAGCAGTTGGTACGTTTGAATCTTTTATACCCGTTCTTTACCACTCACAACCCACTTCGTGTTGGGGAGAAAGAGTTGCTTTTTTCATGCGTCCGCATTTGCGAAGAAATTACTTCGTAGGCTCTGATGAAGAATGGCGAACGTCACAACCATAAACATTTCTATTATTGGTGCCTAAAGAGAGTCAAACGACAAACTCAATAGTGTAATTAATATCCTTTGTCTTGCGCGATCTAATTATGTACAGTGTAGGGTTTGCAGCGATTTTACTCTCATCCTTTCACTGTTTTTGCTTCAGCACTTGCCAGTATTCCTGCAGCGTAAAAACCTTTATAAGCTACTAATAAATAAATCAGTACAGGTCTGAGAGTGTTGCGGTGTGTTTAACACGGATATCATTTGTGGATTGCCTGGGCGCTCCCACCTACGATCGATGCTCCTGTTACGAGACCCTCAGCTGACTCTCACTCTCCGTCGACGAATCGATTACCTTGCGG
>NW_026267170.1:987646-988594 GCF_000697945.3 Frankliniella occidentalis | reverse complement strand
AGGGCGAACCGTCCGGGAACCGTCCCCGCGCACGGAGGTAAAAGTACCCGTGACCGGGCAGAATGAGTCGCTATTTCGGGAGGACGAGGAAGAAAGAAGTACAAGATAACAGGAGAGAGCGAAATGCAATGTGTCGTATTGCAGCTGAAACGGAAGGTGCGCTGTTGGAGGGCGGTGGAGGGTCAAGGACCACAGAGACATGGGGCGTGGCCGGCGCGGCGCTGATGGGCGCGCCTCACGCGACACACAAGACATGAGCCGGGCAGCCCTCGGGCTGCTCTCGGGCCAGCCACTCCACTGACCTGGGCCCGCCGGGGCCTCATGGCGGCGGCCGGCGCACATCCAGGCCGCTGGGCCAGTCAGCTCGGCTCCAGTGAGCAGCCAGCACTCGGGCTATTTTCAGCTCCGGCGTACTCAACAACGACCACGGTAAATACAGGTGGCAAAGCTGGCCACAAGGGCGCGGCGAACAACCCGACTCGACTGACAGTTTTTGGTCATAATCGAGTAATGCCGAAATGAGTACGCCATCGCGAGGTCTCTGGATGCGGAGGAAGGCGGCCCTAACTCACCTAACTAACCGATTTAATCGAGCGAAGGCGAGTAGTTCGCTCCACCGCAGCAAACCCACCACGGTGCGCTTAGCAGTTCTGGCGGTGGTGATCGTTAGCCACGCAGATGCTGAGCGGAGCGGGGAGCGGGAGGGGCGGCGGTAAGAGTTCAAGGGAAGGCGCTTTACACCCGAGTGCCTTGTCCCAATTTTACCACTGGTACTAGTCTCTCTTTAATGCAGCGACGCGGAGCGGCAGGAGGGACGGCGGGGCGGGGCGGGTGGCGCTGTGGGTCCGTATGGCGCGGGGCGGCCCGGCCCGGCCCCGCAGTCTGAGCCCGTGTTGAAATGGGGGCAAGGGCGGCATCAGCAGGGGGAGACGCGCGCGGGAGAGAGAG
>NW_026267170.1:978295-985366 GCF_000697945.3 Frankliniella occidentalis | reverse complement strand
AATAAATCAGTACAGGTCTGAGAGTGTTGCAGTGTGTTTAACACGGATATAATTTGTGGATTGCCTGGGCGCTCCCACCTACGATCGACGCTCCTGTTACGAGACCCTCAGCTGACTCTCACTCTCCGTCGACGAATCGATTACCTTGCGGCCGCCCCGTCACGACAAGGGCGAACCGTCCGGGAACCGTCCCCGCGCACGCACGCACGCACGCACGTGTGGCAGACTGTCCTCCGATCGAAACATGCGACTCATGTGGAGAGAAAAGAAGAATGCACCTAAACAGGAAGTGGATAGTTTGATTCGAAATGCAATAATTCTATAACAACAACTTTGCCTTTTCCCCATTAAAATCCGTGCATCACTATGGCATGCCACTCAGTGCACTGAAAATGCAGGAGCCACGAGCTCACGGACGACGCATTGCAAAACAAATCACTGCATCACACCCCCATTGCCAGTGGGAACTAAAGTAACTTTCTCACCATAAATTATCGGTCATAAAACAACTAGTTCATTCTCTTTACGGGGTTTGCATAACATGACAAGAAGCAATTACAGATCATTCACAAATCTTTCCTGCTGACACCAAAATTACAACTCAATAATTCGATTGCGTTACGAATTATTCAAGAGAGCGATTGCCAAAAAGAGTTGATTAGTTAGATTACGGTACTTATTTTTTCAGCAGGGTGTGCGTGAGCGCGAGTATGACCCCATTCCAATCCCCTCCGATGTCCGCGCATACCCGCACTGCTCGTGACACGCGCGGTTAAATGCACCGAGTGCGCTCCCGTTCTCAATCATTAAAGCCCCGGCAGCCAGGCGCGGGCCGCACTCTGTGCTGCGCACACACGGCGGCTCGCCCGCCCCCCGCCCCGCCGGCTCACCCCAATCCCAATCACGCTTTCCCTTGACCTTGGGGCTCCATCAACTTGTGGATTCCGAAATGAGTTTCGATTGTCAGAGCAGCGCCACCACCGCACCACCACCACCACCCCACCGGGAGGAACAAACGTCGGCGGCCAAGGCACACAGGGGACCGAAACTAGCGGAGGCTAGAAGTGGAACTTGGGCCGCTCTGGCGAAGGAGACGCGAGAGAGAGGGCACAGGGGGTGCAGAAATTATCATTTTTTCGTCGCACGATTTAGTAGTTGTGAGATTAGTTGTGAACGTCCGTACTGTACAGTTTATTGATAAAATCAACATTTTATATTTTGCTTGATCTGATGCGTGTGGTAGCATAAAGATCAGACTATGAGTAGGGTTGTAACAAGTGTCCACGTGTGCACACAATATAATGCTATGAACCTGTTTCGTATTTAGCTTACGTCTTCCATGCTCTATTGTGTATTATTTTAAGCACAATTATGAAAAAAATTGCAAATATATTTGTAGTTATGAACAATTTTGTCCAAAACTGAGTTTAAAATAGTACGCAATAGAGCATGCACAGGGAAATACGGAAGTGTTTTAAAAAGTTTATAAAACTAATGTGCGAAAGAGGGGGAGTTGTGCGGATAAGGTAAGTCCTTTGTTTTTCCAGTGCATGTGCGAACAAATTTTTAACAGTGCGATAGCTTTTAGGCTATAGTTACTAGCTTTTCCCTGCGGTGACCGGAATCCTTTTCACGAGCTCAGCAAAACAGCGTCCACAGAGGGGTCCCGGATAATGGAGCCGTAGGTAAACTCGCTCGATTAAGGTTGAACAACTTAACAACTAACTTGTGGTTCGAGCAAGGACCGTTCGTTCGACCCGCCTCTTAATTCGGCCCCACGGGGTGCAGGCGGGCCCAGCGCTGTCCTTTAAAGCGAGATTTAGCGTCCCCCGAGCTATTTAAAGGCCAGTGCTACTGTACGTACCCCATCGTCTGTAACGGACTGAGCCCTTGTGCCGGGTCGCAGCCCCTACCCCGCCCCGCCTCCACAGACATTCCCGCGGGAGCGCAGGATCCACCGCTGCTCTGAAACCAACTCTGTCTCTCTCTGTGACCGACATACAGCCCAAGCTTTCGACGAAAAGGAAAGTGGAGCACCTGGGACAATAAACAGGGGGCAGCAGACAATCATCCACCGCCCTGCCGTCGCTCCTTCGGCGGGTGGGGCGATATGCTGATGCTGGGGGCGCGGCCGCCGCGGGAGGCGCGCGGGAGGGTCGGGGCTCGCGACCTAGATTCGTGTATTCGATGATGGTATGGACGCCGCCGAGACGAACGGAGCTCAGACGGTGGGCGAGAGAGACGCCCCCGTTTCTCGTTATCGCAATAACATAGCGGAAGAGCATGACGCCCCGAACGGTGGCGGCGGTGGCGGCGGGGGTGGCGGCAGGTACGCAGCGCACCGCGCAGCTTCATTATGTACTGCGACGCACGTCGGCGGGACGGGGCGGGGCCAGGCCGACCTCCCGGAGGTGGGAAATTAATAATTGCCGCCTGCAGCTAGCGGGGCGGCGGCTCAGTGCAGCTGGGGACAACAGGCGCACGGGCAATCGAGTCAGTCGGCGGCGCTCCTGCCGCTCCTACTGGACCGGCTGCCCTTGGCCCTAACACGCGCGGGGCGGGTCAGCGCGTCCGCGACCTTGACCTACACAGTCAGCCGCGCGCGGTGGCCGGACAGAGCTGCAGCAAGAACTGCCCAGCGCCTCCCCCGCTTCCCATTCGTCCCAATCACCCCCACCCCCCAGCCCGCTGCCACCCCATCGGGAGTGTTTAAACCCCGCGGGCCGCGTACAGGGCGGGGAGCGCGGCTATGAAATAGCGAACCGCAATCACAATATCCATGTGTCGCGCGCCCTTGAGTGGCGCGACAATCGGACTGATGATAAATCCCTATCTCCCTCTCCCCCCTCCGCCACACCGCGGCTGTGCGGTGTGCGTAAATTGCTCAACCGGCTCGGTAATATAGTTCGCTTGCTTCTCATCCCCAATTGACCCAGATACGGACTCCACTGCCGCCGATGCTGCTGCCGCCACGCCGCGCGCGCTCCCGGAGCTCAATAAACCAGCCGTGCGCCACCTTTGGATGCCGCTGATGCTGGGTCAGGAACGTCCTGTAACGACGCGGCGAGCGGGACTCGGTTATCGCATCATCCTCATTACCTCCGCAGCCGCCACTTCCTGGACTGCAGCCGCGTTGCCAACCGAGGCGCCAAGAAATCAATTACTCACTTCTAATCAGCTTGTCTGCTCCTCTTCTCTCACTGCTCCGCCGGCTCTGGCTACAAACCGCCACAATTTCCCCGTCGGCGTCCTTTTCTTTCACAGCAAGTGGCCGCGCGCTCGCCCGGCACAGTGAGCGCGGCCGTGACCCACAAATACATTGGCGCAATCATGGTATCGTGATTAATTGTCGGTCCAGATTATTAAAGATGATGGAACCCCTGCAGCGTGGCAGCACTGGTAAAACAATTTAGCACGTCATTTTTTCGACACATTGTAGTGGCTAACTAGGTTTAACGTCAATTGGTGTTTAAACTTTCGACACTTCCGAAAATTATACCAGCTGCACTCCATATGGTTCCTATTGATAGCACAGAACTGTGTGTGTCTAAGTGTGGAGGATTTAAACGTTTACAAAAGTCTAAAATTTGTACACCAAGCAAGTGTGCAACTTGAGTTAAACAAAATGTAAAATCAACACTTGCACACGTTGGGGTGCAAATTATGCACACTCGTTCTATCAGTGAGCACAACCATGAGCCAGCGGAGCCGAGACTGAGAGAGACTTAATCAAAGTTACGGCGTAGGCTGGCCCAGCAGACCATGACCCTCTTGCTCTCCCCTCCCGCTCTCTAGCACACACACACACACACACACACACACACACACACACACACACACAGAGAGAGAGAAAGACGCACCTGAGATGTGGCTGGTGAGGAGATAGAAGGCCAAGGCCAGCGAGAGAGCGGCACGCGTCAAAGCTATGGAAATGCGGGCCAGCGGACCAGACGTGGCAGGAGGGGACGTGAGACGCGAAAATATTCAAATAACGCGCGCTTGGCTCGGCAGCGACGGCGGCGGCAGCTTGACATCGCACCGCCGCCGCTGTGCTGTGATGAGACGTCGAGGGGGCTGCGGGCTGCTCAATGGCCACTGCTCGGCGGGGCCTGGCCGGGCTTGGCCTGGCTGACAATGTCAGGTGAGCTCATGAGATGGCGCGCCGGCGTCGTCGGCCTCTCCCAGGGCTTCCCTCTGCGCGCTTGGCGGCGGAAAGTGGGTGAAGGACGGTGCGGGCCATCACCATGGAGTGGGCCGCCCCGGGCCACCATGATGCACTGGAGAAGGAGAAGGGTAGGAGGAGCAGGGGGAGATCCGAGGGGTCCGTCACTCTTGTTAGTCACTGTACACATGAAAATTCCGTCACATTTTTAGTCATTTTCAGTCATTTTTAGTCTTTTTCAGTCATTCAGTCAATTTTTGGTCATTCAGTCAATTTTTGGTCATTCCGTCACATTTCAGTCATTTTTATTCGTTTTTAGTCAGATTCAGTCACTTACAGTCATTTATTCAATCATTTTCAGTCATTTTTAGTCCTTTTTAGTCAATTTCAGTCATTTCCAGTCGCTACAATTCTCACCTCTTCCCCACCTTATTGATCATCGTGGATGCACTCGGTTAGGACGCATCTTATTTCTCTAGTTTCGTTCATCGCGCCATCTAGAGGGGGTCGAACAGAACGCCGAACGTGAACGTGAACGTGAATAATCATCATTCATTTTCATTCATTTTCAGTCATTTTTAAGTCAATTTCAGTCATTTTTAGTCAATTTCAGTCATTTTTAGTCAATTTCAGTCATCTTCAGTCATTTTTAGTCATTTTCAGTCACATTTAGTCAATTTCAGTCATTTTTAGTCAAAAACAGTCATTTTTAGTTAAAGCAGTCATTTTTAATCAATTTCTCCTTTTTTTGTCATTTTTAGTCATTCACTCAATTTTTAGTCACTTTTAGTCATTTATACTGATTTTTAATCATCAGTCACTGTACACGAAAAGTCGGAGTGACGGACCCCTCGGGGAGATCTCGTTTGACGCGTCGTCATCGTGAGATGTGGGGGCCAAAGGGCTCACCACCTCGCTCGACTGCTCACCGCCGCAGCATATCAGACCGCTGGTGAGTGGGTCCTTATCCCTGGCGAGTTCCCCGGAGCACAACATCCAGCAGGGCTGACTGTGTGTCTCTGTTGGATATCGGCGCCCGCATTCCTGCGGCGCAGACAGATGTGGAAGGGGGGAGGCCTGTCCTAGCTGGCACGTAGCGAGGGAGCGGTGGATCCTGCTACTCCCGCGGGGTCGGACTCTGACACTCTCTCTCTCTCTCTCTCTCTCTCTCTCTCTCTCTCTCTATCTCTATCTCTCTCGAAAGAACATCTGAAAGTGGTCCCTGTGAATCCTCCCCTTTTAAACCCGATAAGCGGAACTATAAATCCTAGTGCAGCAAGCGACAAGAAGTGTAATTGAGTAATCCAGAAACCGTGACATTGGTAGGAAACATCAGGATGTCGGGTTACGGATTAAAGTCCTGTTTCCAAACCTCTTAGGCCTAACCTCACTTCTACATTCAAATCTTCAAAACTACCAAGGAAAGTTCACCGGAATGGACTTTGCAGCAGCAGCCTCTCCATCTCTAACAACAAGATCAAAGGAAATAGTGAAAATGGAAACCCTGATCCTCCTGCTTCAGCCCCAACGCAGAATCCTTCAACCTCAACTTCTGCTGAAGGAATCGTTGCTAATTCTCAGGTAAAGAAACAACAACAATCGAAGAAAATGCAAAACTTCTCTCTCAACAAAATTAATATGGTAGGAGGTGATATTTTGAATTTGCTAGCTGACACTCCAGAAAATGTAGCAATCGCTCATTGCATCGCTAAAGACTGTCTCCTGTCTGACGGAATAGCACATAACTCAAAGAAAAGTATAATCTCAACAGAGAGGAAATAAAGCAACAGGATCGAACAGGATCCTAAAATTGGAGATATCATTTCCACAAAAAACTCTAGATGGTAAATACATTCTCCATCTCATCACTAAAGAGAAATCTGGGATCCCACCAAATTGGAGTGATGTAAAGAAAACAATCCAAAACATCCCTTCAATTTGTGATAATCTGCAAATCAAGTCACTTATACTTCCCAAAATTGCTACTGGTCTAGACCGTAAACCATGGAAGAAAGTGATAAAAGTACTTAAAAGTACTTTTCTATTCTCGGATGTAGAAGTGAACCAGAAAATAATGAATCCATAAGAAATGAGTCTAAGCTAAGAAAGAGATCTCGCTCTGTCTCACCTAACTCCCGAATATCTCAACTGAAATTTCTCAGAAGTACTGGACATGGACAAATCATGAATATTGGTGAAATGTCAGATAACAATGAATCAGTCATCTCTAATAAGTCTGATGCTAGCCAGGGACTCAATCAAACAAAACAGCCCTCAAATAAGGAAAGGAAAATGAAGCCTTCAATAGGATTCAACTTTGATAATACAGACCTCACTACAGTCTCTTTCAAGAACTTCTTAGCTCAAGCAAGGGGACGCCAAAACTCAAAAAAGTGGCAAAAACCTTATCAATTCCTGTACCATGACTTGTTGAAAAATTAGAAGAAGCCATTCGTATATTTGGCCCAGGAAACCAAAGGGAAAACCTTAAACCTTAGAAGAAAACTAGAAAGATGTTATGATTCTTTTAGCGAATAGTTTTACTGTACGTAGAATTTAAGACGAATAAACTAAATATTTTCCCAACATAAAAACATGTTAACCCAATAAATCTATATAACCTCTTCCACAGACTTAACCACAAATTTGTAACTTCTAAACATATTGTCAACCTAAAATGACAGTTAGACACAAACATAAAACCTGCATGGCTTTTCCATGTAACAATATTAACACCCCCCTTTTGACCCAATTGTGAACTCAATCCAACCCAATTAATCCTGTCATAAACGCACACACACTCACACTCCCCCCGCTCTCTCTCTCTCTCTCTCTCTCTCTCTCTCTCTCTCTCTCTCTCTCTCTCACACACACACACTCACTCACTCACACTTACTCACTGCCACAAC
>NW_026267170.1:976833-977800 GCF_000697945.3 Frankliniella occidentalis | reverse complement strand
CCCCCCCGACACCGCTCTTATCGCCATCCTGCCTCATCACGCGTCACACGAGACCGCCCACACCCTCCACCCCCTAATGCAAAGCCGCGGTCTGGCCTGGCGCCACGGCACGGCGCGCCACGCCGCCGTAAACCCGTACATCCTTAGCAGGAGGGGAGTTCTCTTGGCACGTGGCGACCCGAGGCAAGGAGCGGAACGGAACCGAGAAAGAAGAGGGGGAGGATCAGTTGACTCTGCTCCGGAGGCCAAGCCCGCCGACCGGAAGTCGCAAAGCCGCAAAATCTTGTAAGTTGGAGGCGGGCGGGCGCTTGTGGGAGTGTGTCCGTGTGTTTGGCGTGCACGCGCGCCCGCCGTAGGAAGCCAAAGCCCCGCCGCGCAAGCTGCCTGTCGTTTGTCCTCTGCGAAAGCGATAAAAAAGAAACAAAACCGGCGGCGGAGTAACTGCAGCACCCCGCCGCGCAGCGACGACGCCAACCTGGCGAGCTAACCCGCCCCGCCCCCTCCACGCCGAGCAAGGACACTGTTCGGCCGAGCATGCCGGCCCGCCTCGGCTCCGTCTCGGCCCCGCCCCGCGGGCCACTCAGACCCACTCTAATTGGAGTTGAAACTCAGAGTTGCAGGTCTGCGCCTGACGGGGCTGGGCGCCCGGCGGGGTAGCCAGGCGGGGTAGCGAGGCGGCGGTGTGCCCGGGGCTGGGGCGGGCGCGAGCGCCGCGGACACTGCAGCTGCATCACCGGCACGTCCTGCAACAATGAGGTGCTCTTCGTCTCGCGAACGGCGGCAGGCTCACGGCTTGTCTCACTTGATTGGAGCGGAGGGGACTGACTGCTGACGCATCCGCCGGCGCCAACGCCCGCGCGGCGCCACGCGGGGGCGCCATGCCCCTCACGTAGCGCCGCCGCTCCCCGCCGCGCGCAGGACCCTCCAACGGCGCCAATCCCTTTGAGAGCGAGGGTCGCGGACCGGC
>NW_026267170.1:952966-969758 GCF_000697945.3 Frankliniella occidentalis | reverse complement strand
GGGCTCCAGGGCTCCCGGACAGGCCTCGACAGCGAGGGCCGCGACAAGTGCAAAGCGAGAGCGCAGACCAGCAGCGGGAGTGAGCAATAAGAAAGAGAGAAAGACAAATATTGGGGAAGGGTGACCGTGATCTTGAAATAGGACTCGGTCCGCCCAGCGCCAAGCCGTGGTGGAATGGTCCGGCAGCGCTGACGTACAGCGCCCCGCCAGCCAGCCAGCCTGCCGAATTCTTTACGAGCGCTTTCGACAGGAGCGGCGCGCCTTTCACGCTCACAGCCCCGCCCCACCCCGTCACGCTCGGGAGGGAGGGAGGTCAGGTCGCCTTGCAGAGGAGGGGGTAGGGGTCTGCTGGGGGAGGAGGGTGGGGAGTCCTGGCCACGACAGAGCCGCTTGATTCAGACTCGCTATCGCCGGGGTCCTGGCCTGGTGTGCTGGTGTGGTGGCGTGCAACCGCGCGTGGACAACACTGACCCCCCCTCCCCTCCCTTTTCCACCCCAGGTCCAGGAAGGCGAACAAAAGGGGGTTCTTCATCCCGGCGGCGGCGACAAAAGGGCCGCATCCTGGCTGTGCACAACGGACAACGCTCTAGTGCGTCACGCAAGCGGGCGGGCGTGTTGACTCTGGTAAACTGAAGGTGGCGAGCTCCACACTGGGAATCTGGAGGGGGGCAGGCGCAAGGGAGACAGCGAGAGATTGGGAGACAAGCGCGGGAGAGAGAAAGAGGAACGCCAATCATCACGCATCACCCCCAACACCACCACCCACTCTCTGCACACACAGGGACCAGCTAAGTCACAGTGAATAACACAAACACTCGCTTACGCACGCACACGCACGCACGCACGCACGCGCACACGCGCACGAGCCGCGGCGGCACCACGTCGTGGGATGGATTTTAGGCTTACAGCGCCACATTACCGGGCGGCTCGCCGTGCGGAGGCTAGAACCTCGTCCCCCCGGGGCTGGCGTGCCCGTGCATTAATGTTCCGACAAGAGCTTCGGCTGCTCGGGCACGCCCCGGACCACGCCACTAACTCAGACAGTTTTCTCGGTTCTTCTCGCCAGTCAACACTAAAATATCGGAAGCTGCCGGCGCCCGCCCCCCGCCCGTCCACCCCCACCCCTCGGCCCATGAGGAGGGCTGATTGGGGACAACCTGTAGCCGCACAGCGAGAATGATTACATCGAAACTCGACTGTTTGGGGGGCAAACAAAACTCACTCACGGGTAGCGAACATAGTATCACGCAACGCACCCCCTCCCTTCATTTTCTCTCTCCCTCCCCCTCTCTCTCTCTCTCTCCCTTTCTCTCCCTCTCTCTCTTTCTCTCACACACAAACACACACACCAAGGCCACACTGGGCTCTCACGCTGCGCTTCATACACTAACGATACGAACGAGTTAATGGTCTGGTCGTAAAACAGGACTGGAAAGGCCTCCGCCATCATTTTGCCCCCTGGCCATACATACGTCAGAAAAAGGAGTGAGGAGGGATGGGGATGGAGAGCGGACGAGAGAGAATGGGGAGAAGTGTGTGTGTGTGTGGGGGGGGGGGCAACAGGATGGCTGCCCCCTGGGGGGCGACGGTACGCGGAATCGTGTACACTTTGTGACCGCAAATAATGTCCAAACTTCTATTTTTTTTTCAATTTTTCCTCTTCGTCATCCTGCCCTATAGGCTCTCGCTGTCCTGGGGGGACGTCCGCACAACAGCGTCCACGCTGTGCACTGGACGGTAGGGGTGGGGTCGCGACAACCACATCCATTTCGAACGCGGTGCCCCCCTCCCCTCTGCGCCCGAATAAATAAAAAGAATATCAATACGAAGAGCACAACAAGGGAGACACAAAAATAAAATTGGTCGTCACGTCAGAAAATATTAGTAATGCAACTGGCAACTGTATTGTCTGAGGCGCCGCAAGACTTGGTTGCCACAAAAAGGTGGTATGTGATTGGTTAGGACCACAAACGTTTTTTCTACGGACAAAACCATGGCCCCGGATCTGACAACGTTCTATGTATTAGTTACCACCACGGCAAATATTTATCGATTGTGCCAAATTTATATTAAGTGCTGACGCTGGCGATCAATTCTTTTTTTCGTGCAGGTCGGCGAGCACGCCGACGACCACGGCACAGCACGCTGATCGGGCCGGGATCTCACTGGATCAGCTCGGGCTGCGCTGAGCCGGACAAAACCTAGGGGTCGTTCACCGAGGCCAGGACGCACCCCGTAAACTTGTCGGTTTTAGTGGACAGGGGTGCTTCTGCTGGGGTTCTTGCTTTATTATTTTTGTTTTGCTTTTTGTTGTTTTGGGTGCGGGAGGTGTTGGCTCATGGACCCGATTTTCTTTTCATGCTCGAGCATCCGAAACAGGCCAGGGCCTCGAGGCCAGGGCCGCTGTACCTCCTGGCGCGGGTGTTTAGTGGACGCGAGCACTTTGCTCAACCCGCGGCGCTTTTATTGCCCCGTTCGTCCTGGGCCCTGGCCTGGCGCGGCCTTTAGCAGCCGGGCTCGCAGACGAGCCTCGGCGTGGCTGTCCAGGCCTCGGAATCAGGCCAGCGGCCTTAACTGCCGCAGGAGCAGCGCCAGCAGCAGCGGGATAGGCCGTGTCAGCGAGGCAATGACCTACATGACCGCGCCGGCGTGCCTGACGTGCTGCCAGGTCCCGGAGCGCAGCGCCGCTGCCGCCGGCCCCAGCCTCTCCACGTCAAATCCAGCGCGGCCCTGCATTCTTCATGCGTGTCTCCTTGGATTTGCAGGCTGCGGGCCCGACAGCTAACGACCCCCCTCCTCCTGTCCTCTGCCCCGCCCCGCCCCACGGCGTGCACCCCTTTGCCCTCGCATACGCATGGTCATGTCATGACTTCACTGAAATGTGCCCAGCCAGGGCGAAAATGGTCAAAATGCGAGGGAGCTGCCGTTTCCGCAAAAGGTTATACACCGATTGCCGTCAAGTGACTGGCGGTGACTGCAATCACGTTACATTCTAGTAAATCCACTTTAGGTCATTTTTGGCTATTGAATTTGATTTCTACTCAAGTTTAAAACACATTTTTCAAATATTTGACGTAATTTCTGAGCAAAAGCATGTCATTTGCCCGCAGACTTTGTGCAGGAGGCCCCTCCTCCAGGTAACCGGAAGGTGCCGGAAGGTTTGTGCGTTGTGGCAACCGCCGACAGGTTGGGGCGGTGCATAGTCTGCAAACTGCTTGGAGCTACAAGGGACATAGTTGCGGCGGCGGCGTTGGGGCGGTCTCAAGAGCCTCCCCCCTCCCCCTCATCCCTGCACCCGGGTGCACACCACTCACTGGAAAAGGGGAAGGGGGAGGGGGAACCTCTGGAAGGGGCGGCGGCGACGACGGCGACGGTAGCAACAGCGGGGGTCGTCTGGGCGCCAGCCAGCGGCTACAAAAAAGAAAGGCGAGCGAACAAGGAGGTGTCAGCCAGACCAAGGGCGAAAGAAGACGCGCGCCTAATGACACGCTCAGTCACATGACGCGCCTTTCATCTCCCACACGACTGGCCGCTCTTATTAGGGCCGCTCGCACACGCACGGGCACAAGGCGGCCCTCTTTGAAAGCCAACACGGCGCCGTGCGCCACTGCGTTTGCGCTCTCCGGGCGGCGGGTCGGGCGGGTACCCCGTGGCCGCAAACGCATTCTGCTATCGGAACATTTATACTTAGAGGTTTCCTTATTTAAGACCAAAGACCCACACCTGGCTAGGGCGTCGAAGAGAAACTTACAGGGCTAGTAAAATTTGGCTGCTTGTTTTGCTAAACTTTTCCTTTGCCTGAAAGCGAATCGCGATTTAAAAAAATCAACCTATTTATTTCATTTAACGATTTCCAAACGATAAATTTGAAAGTACCGGTACGTTGTTAATATTATGAAATCTTATCTATTATATTTGTTATTCAAGGAAAACAAAGTCTTTACGATTTTCTAATTTCACAATGAAGTATCGTGACTTTACAACATCAAAATCTAAGAATATTATTTCCAGATTCAATAATTGTCATGATAGTAAGCTGAGCGGGTGCGTTTTATCATAGTTGTAGAGACCACCTTGCTGGTCTCAATCTTCAGTGGAGCTGTTTGTCAGACCCCGTAATTTCTCGTGCCCAGCTTATTGTTCCGCCAGTGGTTTATCTCCGGCTGCACCTGGTCCAGCAGCCTCCCGGGCTCTAGCCATGCGTCATGGCCCACGGTCAAGGGTGTGCTGCTGCACGTCCGAGTCTGGCCAGTCGCCACGGCACTCGGCCCAGCGGTATTGACATGACCTTGGCACGTGGTGTGGCACTGGTGCGCCAGAGGCCGCAAGAAATGATATTGTGTGTTGTGGGAGGCCCCGCCCACCCCGCCCGGCGGAGGGAGCAGGGCCCATTGCCATTGGGATGCACCGTGTAGTTATTATTGGCCGCGCGGTTACGAGCAACGCACTCCGCTGCCTACCGCACCAATGCATCGCTAAGAATAGAGGGTGGTTGTGATGGCCGACTCACTAACTCTTCACGACTGTGCGAGCGAGTGGGGGTCAGACTGACTGTTCTGTGCGGCGGCACCCATAAGATCTGCGTTGTCAGTAATTAGGTAATGATGACCTCTAAATTTTCATTTCAAGCATCATTTTTTGGGCTAGCTTTTGGTCCAATTTTCACAAAATTCTCCTTCTGCTGTTTTTGTTTTACTTTTTGCGAGGAACACTGCGCCTTGAATACGCCCTTGGAGGCAACGGAGCTCTGTTGGAGCTGGATCCCGGCTGGCTTGGAGCCCCCGCCCGACCCCACTACAGGAGGAGCAAAGCCAGCCCTGGCTGGCTCTCCAGCAGGGATCAACGCCCTGGGAATCCTCCCTTCTTTCGCGCCCGCGCCACCCATACTAATCTACATTTCTGGGTCCCTTGCACTCACCTTTCTCCAGCACAGGCACCTGCTCAGGCATCGACCCACCCACGCTGCATCAGCAGATCCAACACCAACAAAAATTGTACAGACTTGCGACCGTCGGACTAGTACTGAAGGGAACTAAGAAAATTTAAGATGGTGTTCTTCCATACACTATGATAACCAAAGTGTGCTAGTGCGAGTTAAGTTGTTCAACTGTATAGTGTGACACTTCAAAACCTCAGTAGTTGTGCACTTGCAAGTGCGCAGCTCCTCGTTTTAACTCTTTACTAGTCAGTAAGCGACCAATCTAGTGGGAGTGCTCAACAGATTCGTCGCATAACTGCAATTGTGCAGGTACTGATTTGAACACTTGCAAATGCGCAACAGCATAACTGCAAAGTCGAATACTTGCAAGAATTGAACTCGCAGTATTTGTACTCTTGGAGATATTAAGCAGTTGCACACTTGGTTTATTGTCAGTGTAAAGAAAATACGTTTTTCAAAATCGCCCATTCTTATCATACAGTCAAGGGGATTCGAGTGAAATGAAAAAATCACTACATAATGTACTGACAGAATTGTAGTTTTAGACTGCGATCATAATACGTCAAGAAAGTGTAAAACATTGTTCGAGTAAGTTTACAGGGCAGCACCGTCGATGACCGCCCACCGCACATATATGATCTTCTGCTGACCCGCCAGGCGGCCAAGCAGGAGCTAAACGACGACGAGGGAGATGCCTTGGCTCAATACGACCTTCACATGGCTTCGCGTCGTCGTAGGCACCGAGATTTGACAAGCCAAACGGGGAAGCATCTGAAGCATCTAGACGCGTATACGGAGCATTCCTGGCATGCCTCGCTGACAGGGCTACCGTCTGCGATTGTAGTAGCAGGAACACAGCGTAGGGGGAGTCCCGTGTCACGAGATTCCATTACTCCCCGCCCTCTCTTCCTCTCCGTGTCGCCGAACTATACAAAGCTGTTCCGGGGAAATGGAGGAGCGAAGTATGTGCCGAGGCTAACTCCGGCGCCAATAACAGCCCGACTCTCCCCCACCATCCACTCCACCCTTCCGCCCAGCCCCACCCCGTCCACGGCATCCGCCGGCGACCAGCTCAGCTCACGAGGAGCCGGCGGGACGGTCCCATCTCAGCTGCACCTCGCGAGGGCTGCGCGTGCAAGTTGAAAGCGAAGCGACAGTTATACGTAATTTATTGACAGTCCCCTCGGTGCCGCTAGCCAGATGCGAATCCATTCTGCATGCAATCTGGGGCACACAGACACACAGCTGTTTCCCATGACGACTGTTCGGAGCGCCGCCCCCCAGGGCTGCGGAGGCGCGACCAGCGCAATGCAAGTTCATCTAATGCACGCTGCACGCACGGAGCGGCGGAGCGCGGGTTGGAGACTCTCTTGAATCCCAAATGAAAATCACGTCCTACATGAAGCGGCAGGCAAGGAGAAGATCTCTGAGAGGGCCTCTGCCCTATGTCTCTCTCACTGCCATTTCTCAGTGCACTGCGCAGGGCCCACCCTGCCTACAGACGACACTCCGCCGCCTGGAGCGTCGCGGTGGTAAGAACGGGGTGGCGGGAAGAAAACTCGCGGTGTGGAGGGGGACAGGCGAGGGGGGGCGAACGGGGCAGAGAGCATCCCTCTTTACCCCACCCCTGTTCTCGTGCACTGCAATAGTCCTGTGGCGGAAAGGTGTCAGATATTTTTACAAGTTGATCCATAAACGCGTGACGGTTCAACGCTCTGTTCGAACTGCGGCGCGTAACCCGGTGGGGCGCGGCGGGGCAGGCGGCGCGCGGCAGGGCGGGTCACGAGGCCGAGCGGTTGGCCCCATTCTCCGTTATTGTCGTTCGTCCCGTCTTACAATGTTACCGGGGCCGCCGCCGGCGATATACTTGGCCCCCGGCGAGACTGCAGGCGGCGGGGTCGTGCGCGAACATTCTGTGGACCGGGAGCGCGTCCCGAGACGCGGGGGACTGGGGACGACCAAAACCGATGCGTCCTCAAAAAAAAAAAAAGAATTCTAGTAATACAGATTTATTTTTTTACGGTCGATAATATTGTGTTGTTGGTCTAGAATACAAACGCATAGTTTATTCCACGTGAAATATTTCGTTGATGCGCGGCCCGCCTTTCAGCTCCGCAGCCTCCGCTCCATCCATCTCATCGGGGCGTCTCACGTCGGCCGTCGGAGATTGGCCGGGCCGGCCGCGCTGGACCACCGCGCCCTTCGATGCCGGGGGAGGGGAGGGGAGGGGGCGCCTTGAGGAAGGCCGGCCCGGGGAGGCACAAACCCAATCATGTTGCGGCGGACACCCCAGCGGAAAACTTTTTCTGTGGGCCACGCAGGGCGGAGTGGGCCGCCCTCGGGCCCCCGGGCCCCAACCCTCCACGTGGAAAGGTTCCTCGCTAGACTCCAGCGTCCACCCCTGCAACAGCCCCAACCTTCGAGGCCCACCATTGCGTTGCCACGCAGCGCGCCCATGCCTCTCCTGCTCGTTCCAGGAGGAGGACGCTCGCTTGCTTAGCGCGTTAAAATTCAGCACCGTTAGCTCATCTGACCTTTATATTCTTGGGACAACTGAGCGTACTCTTCGCTGTTTCCCGTATCTCGGTCTCGCTATCTCCCTCTTCCTCGTCGTAACATTTTCATACTGGGCGGGCCGCGGCGCCGTGCCAGGCGGGGGTTGCCGGGTGCGGGGCGGCAGCTCGGATACCTATCCTGCAGTGCCCTGCCATTTACCCCGAAGCGGGACACAACGGCCTGTTCTAGCTGCATAGTGAAGTAGTGGACCTCCCAAGGCTCTCCCATTCCCTTGACCTTTCCCCTTTGTTGTCTTGTTCTTGAGCGGCACAGCACACAAACATAGCGGCTGAACTCGGAGCTACCCCTACTGGCACCGCGTTAGCTAGCTAGCTACCCCCGCTGGCACCTCGTTAGCTAGACAGACTAGCCGGCCGGCCGCCTGTCTACTTCGTACTCGCAACTTGCAGGCTGGGTGGGTTCAAAAGTAATTTACAAGTCATTTTCATCCTTGGAGGGGGTGCGAGAAAGAAGAAGCTCCCCTCCCTAGTTTCGGCGACGGCATAATTTTCCGTTGCGGTTGGCCCGCGGCCCGCCAGCTCCGCCGCGGTGCAAACTCCCCATACAGTCCGTCCATCACGCCTGCCTTTGTGCTCCCGCAGACTTTTCCTCATTATCTCGAGACACGTCGAACCTCATGAATCATTCTTCAAAGAGGGTGAAGGGAATCAAAACGCTCTTCCTCCGCGCACAGGCGGGGCGTGGCGTGACGTGGCGGGCGGATGCAGCGGAGGCGTGTGTGCCGCCTGTAAAACAGCAATATCAAGGAGCAAAGCGGGAGCCAGGGGAGAGAGGGTGGGGAGAGTGCCAGCGAGATGAAGAGGTCACCGACCCGCCGCGGAGTGGCCTGGCGAGGCGCGTTTGCGGCTCATTGCCAGCAGCAGTGAGCGCCTGCGGTCCGCCGGGTAGGCAGCCCGGTGAACAGCCACGTCTGGCGGGCGTGCCTAGCGGCCCCGGCGGCCCCCTCGCCACGCAGCGCCCGGCACCGGCCGACTTGCCTATTGCTTGTCGCACTTGGGGCAGGACGTGCGGCGCATCGGGGAGCACTCTGGTGGAGAGGGGAGGAGGGGGGCCACTGGGGCCCGGATCTGCTATGGGGGGATCACCAAAAGCCCCCCTTGCTCGTCTCCCCTCCCTCGCGTCTGTCCAATTCTTCGTCTCTCTCTCTCTCTCTCCCTCACTCTCTCATTCACTCTCTCTCTCTCTCTCTCTCTCTCTCTCTCTCTCCCTCTCTCCCTCCCTCCCTCTTTTCTCGACACGCGCCACAATTGGCCATCCCGCAGTCCCCGCACTGTGGATATCTCCATCCGGTCGCTGCGGTCACAGGACGCTCAGCAGTGCAGCGTCAGTGACGCTCCACTCCAAGTGGGAAAGAACAGTTTGGTATAAGCGAGGACATGTTTTTAAGCATATATCATTCAGATGAAATAATCCTTTCAGAAACAAATTAGCATCTAATTGATGTGTTTCTAGCACATCTTCGCTCGACACTAAATTGTTCCTAACGTATCAGACTATTTTTTTTAGTAGATACCTACGTTTATGCAGCAGCAATCACTGACCAATTTGTTACTTAAGTTACTGATAACAAAAGAAATTGCCAACATGATCAAAAGGAATTATTTCGTATCAGTGATAAAAAAAGGTTTTGAAATAACAGGACTACTGACAAAGGGATGATCATTGCGAGTATGTAAGAGCGTTTATAGTGTAGTCCACAGATACATTCAACGACTCACTTTTCAAACCCCTCCCGGGGGACGCACATACTTGAAGCGCGTTTTTTTACTTGACTCCCACCGGAGCTACACACCATGCCAAGGGATAAATATTTCAGAGCAACGCATTGCGCAGGGGAAAAAAAGCTGCTCGCGAGCGGCATTTTGCAAGGGCAACCAGCCTTCCGGAAGTGCGTGCGGCCGCCGTGCGCGTGGTGTAAAAGTGAGGCCGTGCGAGTGTGCGTCCGTAAGAGTGTCGAAAGCGGAGGGCTCCGCGCCCGAAAAGGGCGCGCCCTTCAGATCGACATAGTAGGCATAAAAGAGGCGGGGGACAAAATAAGAAAAATGTGTATATCAATACGCCTTCTTATGAAATGACGGTCGGTCAAGGCCTTTTTTCACAAACAGCATCAGCTCTTTTCGCGTTTGATCCCACAAAATGTTCAGTCATCGCGTTATTTAGCAGGTGGCGGTTTTGAGGACGCGGGGCGGCCTTGAGGGGGTCGCGCCGCGGCCGCGGTCAGCGGGTCGTCCACCCCGCGCCCATGGGACGGGACGCCATTCCCCAAGTGGGACATAGGGTTTTTTTAGGAGGGAGGTGGTTGTTGGGTGTGTGTGTGCGTGTGTGTGTGCTTTGGTGTGAGCTTGGCGCGCACAACCACCATGTGCTCAAACTTGACCGTAGCAGTGAGCGTATCGGGGCGTACCGCAGGGGCGGGGTGCGAAATGACAGGGTGGTTAGCTCCGAACAAACCGAAGCACGATCCCGCGCAAGACAATGCCGGCCGAGGGAGGGGGACGGGGCGTACAATACTGTTCGATAAGCACGTTTGGGCGATAAAGTGGTCTCAGCGGAAAGCAGGTCAATGAACTGGGTTTATGCAGCTCTTGCTCTTAAAAAAAAAGTCAGCGCGTATATGAAATTTTATAAAAAAAAATATGTCTGGCCAAATTCTACTTGTCTTGTGGCTTTTACGCACTTTTTCGAGACAGTGCTCGAAACTTTTCTTGTAGAGAACGCTCGGTCCCGGTCCTCAGGCGGTCCCCCCCGGTCGTTGTCGCATTATGCGCATCCTTGCCGAGATGAAGGGAGACGCAGCCTCTCCCGTCAATGGACGTCCGGGCAGGGCGGAGGGGAGGGGGATGAGGCTATGCAGTGGACGACTTTACGTCTGTTTAGAGGGGGAGTAGCAAGAGCACTGCTGAAAATATTTCTGCCGTGTGCCGTATAGGGTTAGGGTTTATACTTTGTGCTAATGAAACTACAGTGTTGATGATAATTTTACAAGTGCCTCCTACCTTTGTAAAATTTCGGGTCGGTGCAATAATTTATTCCGTTTGTTTATATATTGATAAATAAAGTGTTCAACTCGTCGACACCGACGTGTTTTACAGTTTATTGTACCCTTTAAGTGTTCAGCTTCTGGGATGAACACTTCACACACAGAACGCGACCAGTTGAAGAAGTGTTGAGGAGTTAAGCACTTAAAAGCACACGCACCGGTACAGTTACAACACTTAAAAGTGCATAACTACTTGCCACTTTAAAATGTTATAGGTTGAACACTTAATCAGAGTACTATACCAGAAGTATGTAGAAAATAATGAACTTGAAATGTCAACGTGTTTCACTGTGAAAAATTGTCGTACCGGCCATAGGAAAATTTTCAATGGAGAGTGTCGTCCAATTACAATTCATAATTGCAATTTTACATGTTAAATGTTCAAGCCCAACAAATAGACTTGAAATCGAATAACAAGAAACAGTGGGAAGGTCGTATATGTACGACTAGTGTTGGAAATGGTAAAGTACAAAATATATCGTACATTTAGAAACATATTTTTCACAGTGTGCTTAATCAAAAAAAAAATCATTGTGTTTCTGCTGGAAGTTGAATCACAGATTCAGCTGCATGCAACAGACCCAATATGAAGTCGAAAGTAGATAATGCTGTGCGTTACTATAAAGCCAGGTAAAGATTGTGCGGGGGAGGACTTGGCTTGGATCGGATCGTCCACTGCACAGCAACAAGGACCGGCCAGGAAAAGGTCAAGGGAGAGGAGTGTCAGCAGCAGCAGCAAACAGGAGGGGCAGGACTGCCCAGCCGCGCACGGCCCGGAGGGGCAGAGCCGGCCAGAGACAGGCAGAGCCGCGCGGGACTGCCACGGCGGCTAAGCAAGCAGGCCGACTCGACTCTCTCGCCATGTTTTTATGATTAGCCACTTGACATTCACGCGGAGCTGGAGGGCTGGTCTGGTATGAGCAGAGCCATTTCATGCTGCCAGTGCCCCGCTCCCCACCATCACCCCTCAAATTCATCCCTGCCCCGAGCGGAAAGAAAGTGTCCATCACCACAGAGCATGGTTGGAGGAAGATGACAGAGGCAACAGTATAAAAAGAAATGAAGATGGATCGATGGATAGATGGATAGAGAGCGTAAAGGGGGACGACCAAGCAGCACATGCAAAGCGTCGCGGAGGTAAGTGCACGAGTGCTCGGGACTCTGCCCACCATACATAGCACAAAAACAGAGAGGGTTCGGTTCGGCCCACGCAGAACGTACTAGTAAAGCTTGTTTTTGTGGCGAGCCCGCGGGGGCGGCAGAGCGCAGTAGTGGTGCGGGTCAACTGGCGGCAATTAATGCTGTACAACATTGAATCCTGATTCGGTCCCCCCCTCGGACCCTCCAGCCCGTCACGGCCCTCGGCATCGGCCATCGGGAGGAGTCCGGAAGGGAGAGCGCTCCCCCCATTTAATGGGCCTTTGTCTCGCCGAACAGTCGGCTAGGAAACACATCTAGTGGGACGACAGATGCGAGAGCCAAGGGGGTAAGGTGATTTACCCCTCGACTCTATCTCTCTCAGTTTTCTGCGTTCGCGACCAAGAGACACCCCCCTCTCCCTTTTCCAGCTTTCGGCTCTCCCACAAGCACCCCACGACATTCTTGATGGAGGAGGGGAGCCCCCCCCCCCCTTCTCGCAACTCGGGGGTCATTGACTTGTCGACCCTCCTCCTCCCCCCCACCATAAAACACTACCGGAATATCAACGGGCAACATTATCTGAAACAGGACACGGTCGTAAGGAAATCGCGACCAACTGAAAAGTTGAAACGGAAAGCAAGGCGGCGGAGGAGGTGGAAGCGAGAACGGCATGGCGCCGGTTCCAAGCCCCCCTCCTCCCTACCCCACCCCTCAACGGCCCTCGGCTACGTCCCACCCCTTGTCCCCTTTCGCTCAGCCGCAGTGACACAACTTCCGCATCGCGTCGAAATTTTCTCAAGCGCGGCGATGGGCGATCATTGTTATTACGGTGTGAGCGAGCGCAAGGGCGCAAGGCGTTAGGGAAAAGAGCGAGAGAGTGCAAGGGAAAGAAAGACAGAGGAGAGGGTGAGAAAGAGAAAATAGTAAGGCAGCGGGGACAAGACAGACACGGCGCGCCTGCCGAACGCGTCACGACAGATGGACAGGGGGGGAAAGAAGTGACAAAAGTTTCAAGTTGATCGACCCCACCGAACAATAAAATGACGCCTGTGGAAGGCGACGCAAGTTAGTTCGGGTTGAATTGGAGTTGGGACGGCGGTAACAATATTTAAAAGCGAATCGCAGGAGTGCCGATGGTTGGGGTGGCTAAGCCACAAGGGGGTGGGGGGGGGGGGGCAACGGCCAGGACATCTTGACAAAGGGGACTATTTGGGACATTTTTTGGCCGAAATACTTACAGTGTGTGGCTGTTGTTGATTTAATTTGTGAAAATGATACAAAAGTAAACATCTCGAACAGTAATACCCTCGGCATCACTGGTAAAACAAGTGTTTAATTTTGCACGTCAATTGACGTTGAAGTTCAAGTGTGCATTTTCTAGACACTTTGTGGTGTCTAACTATGTTATACGTCAATTGGTGTTTAAACTTTCGACACTTCCAAAACGTATAGCAGCTGCACACCGAATGGTTCCCTATTGACAGCATAGAACTGTGTGTGTCCAAGTGTGCAGAATTTAAACGTTTACAAAACGTCTAAAATTAGCACACCACGCAAGTGTGCAACTTGAGTTAAACACTATGTAATGTGCAAAATCACAACTTGCACACGTTGGTGTGCAAATATTGCACACTTGTTTTACCAGTGATTAGGTTAGGGTGTGACGTAGGGGACAAAATAGAGATTATAGCTAATTTTTAGATAAAATACTAACTCTCCGAATCTGTTGTTGATTAAAATAGTTAAAATAGAGCAGAAGTGACGCGGTAAGATCACCTCGGCGAAGCTTGACAAACAATATATTTGAGATAAACGAGAGACATTTTTCGCGCATACCAACCCGTGGCATTTTGGGGGAATTACCCATGTCTAAGTAGATATACAGGGTGGTCCACAGACCCCTTCCTTTATTTTGCTTATACTGTACCGCATGTAGGCGTGCGGGCGGGCTTGCCTACCGTCGCTCACCGCGGCGCCTTACGGCCCCGTGTGAGTATGCAACCCGTCCGCACGCCTGCATCCGGTACAGTATAAGCAAAATAAAGGAAGGGGTCTGTGGACCACCCTGTAGACAAATTTTACGTATTTTAGATGCTCACGTCTATAGATATCTCTAGACCGAATAGACGAACATGGGCCACCTACCATCATCTGTAGGTGTCTATTTTCCGTGTGAATACAATTTGACAATTTATTAATATTATTATAAATTTTAATCAAACCTATACGGAATAATTGACAAATTGATCAGAAATTCCTCCATTCGAGAATTTTGACTTTTTAACTGACGATGTATTGGTCAAGTGCAGCAGGAGAGTTGAAATCTTAAAAAACTTTAAACGCCAACAAGGTGCACAACAATATACATGTACAAGTTCACTTGGTAGTGGCGCACATTAAAGTAGTTACCGGTTGAACACTCAGTGCCGTACGCTACGCTGATGTGGCGGCCGCAGGTGGAGTCAGAGCCGCCTCCGGTCTGACCCCCCGCCGCACTGCTGAATGTTGGATGTGCAGCGGAATGAAGCGTATCCGGGAAATGGAGCTGGCTTCCGTGTCGGGGGAGCGTTGGCGCCAGAAATACATTTGCGAATAGAGCGGCGCAATGGGGAGCGGGACAGTGGGGCACAAGAGGGCTGCGGGTGGAACGCAACGCTAAAGTCCGGCGCTGGGTTTGCAATCTTTGCCTGCCTGGTTCCCCATTATTCAATTCGTGTTAGGTCACATTCTTCAACATGAAAAAGCTATGTCACATCGTTCATATAGTTTCAACGTGCCAAGTATAGTAAATTCTGAAGTCACATGAAAATTAAAGTGACAGTATAGCATCCAAAAGAATGTTACAGTTTTCACAGAAGGAGAATCTGGCGTCTCGTAAAATTGAACGATAGTGCTGTCTTCACTCTAAACGCCGTGGCCATCGTGCTTGCTAAAATTTTTGCATTCTCGTGAGACAGCAGGGATACCGACAAGGGTAAAGGGCTTTTCAAACAGTAAGTGCTTCGAGAAGTCACTAAGGCAGTCTCCAAGAGAATGCCATAGGTTGGGAATCAGATGGAATGGCAAAATTTTTGCAAGAAAGGCGCCCGTGGCGTTTAGAGTGTTGTACTAAGTGAACCGACCCCATGCACACACTGTAAAAATAAATGCTTCTTCAATTTCGAGACCTGATGTTGGATATCAATGGTGCTCATAATAAGATCCAAGACATTGTCTTGGAATTCAAAGAACTTGTATTACCAGGCTATGTCTTCTTCGCCCCCTCACACGCGCAAAGCGTGCCGTAAGAGTCGCTGCTCTCTGAACCGTTAGTGGGCAATAGGAGCGGGGTCGGCTGTCACCGCGCCGATATAGAGAGGAGCGAATGTCAGGCGTGTCAGGCCGGCCATGTGCGAAATAAGGGGCCGAAGGGGGGTCAGCCATGAACCACGTGTAGAGAGCGTGGGCTGGGCGATCCAGATAGTGGACCCCAAGCTCTGCTCGTATAACATTACCCGCTTACTCAAACGTTGGATCGTTCTTATTTTAGATTTCTTTCTTAGTTTTTCCCTTTTCATAGACCATCCGATCTGGGCATTCGAGGCCCTCGGGCGCGGCGCAAAGGCTTTGCCCAGCGCGCGGGCGACCGTTCAGATCAAAGCCGCGCGGATGGGGTCGGGCCCTGCGGCGTATGACGTAAGGCCGTCCAAGGGCCGGAACTATCGCCTCGGAAGGGTCCGACGTAAAACGCGCACCGTATGATGTGCTGCTCCGGGGCTGACGGCGCGTGTGCAGCAGGCCAACACGCATGACACCTTGTTCGCGAAACAATATAGTGTTACACGTGCTGCTTTCTTTTATCTCACACACCACAGAACGGAATTTGCGACGCCACCCTCGCAGAGATGGTATTTTTCACGACCGACGATGCGAGGGAGGTAATGTTGGGTGAGTTTGCGTCGGTTTGCGTGCTGTATACACACTCCCGCGGCCCCGTCGTCCGTACCGCAAATAGTCCACCATTTAGACAGCTCATACCATGCTCGTATGAAAGAGCAGCCAGAAAAATTAGTTGCTATGGCATGGTTAGCTCAGGGACAACCAAAAATATGGTTAATGCAACATTCACAAACGGTGGTGGGAACAAAACAAATATGATAGAGACCCTTTTCTGTACAACACGACAACCACTAGGGTAAGGGCAGCGAGATAGGTCCACTGACGTGAGTTTTTTTAAAGGCATCGCGCGGGCTAAGAAACATCTAGTATTCGTCCGATCAGACGAGGAAAGCTAAGGCATCAGCAGCAACCCACCGACGCGCAGCAGTAACACCGCCAGCCACGAGGGGACGAGAAAACAAATTTGGGAGGACACAGCACCTATTAAAATCATCCGATGTGATGATTTGTAATTGCGAAGCACTTTGATCATTTGTAACTGCAAAGCATTGCTTCGCAGGATTTTAACAGGCAGGAGTATTGTAGTACGTGTAGTACACTCGGAGTACATCCGGAGTACTGGCAACCCGGCAAACAGCAGGCGCACACCAGTCGTCGACCCCTCGGCAAGCCATCCATCGGGGACAGCCGACGCCGACCAGCCCGGCGTCGACTGACGCGCCGCCACCAGCCATGAGGAAGTGGTCCCACGCCCTCCGTCATCAATAAGTTCGCGGCTCACCTGGGGCCGGCGGGGCGGGGCGAGCGCGCGCCTTCAAGGCCGGCAATGGCGGGTGGTGGGGCGGCGCGACGCGCCAGCAGGGTTCGACGCCCCCATAAACAGCTGCTTGCAGATTGTTTCCAAGCCAGTGCGCCGCCCTGCGCCTGCCTGGGTCTCGACCCGGGCCGGGTTGGCCAGCGCAAGCCCACCCTCCGAAATTTGTCCTCGTGTCCAGCTTGCCCGACGCCCTCGCATACCCGGCGTGCAAGTTTGGTGGCTAATACGAGTTACACACCACAGCGACAGCATTAGGTGTCCTGGTTGACACGTCGTCAGTCACCTTCATTACATTAAAAACATTACTATGGCGGCATGCGCCGGCGAGCAGAGTGGCCGTGAGGTGCCCGGGGCGCGGCAGTACACGCTCGACAAAGGCCGTCGCCGGTACGGGAGGGGG
>NW_026267170.1:950859-952571 GCF_000697945.3 Frankliniella occidentalis | reverse complement strand
GGGAGGGGCACGAGCAGGAGCCGGAGATATTTATGTGACCATGGGCTCTCTCCCATGGGATCGTATGGGACCTTGGCTGCGAGCGACGCTACAAGGCCACACACACACACACACACACACACAGGCTCAGAGAAGGGCCATCCTGGGCGGTGTGATTCACTCATTCCCCCTTGATTAGAGAGTCCGGCCCCAGGTCCGGCCAGCAGGGTCACAGGGCGGCACATTTCATACGGCCCGCTCCTAATGGGGCCCCACACTCGGGCGGGGAGTAGGAAGAGGAAGACTGCGCCCCCAACACCACCACCACGGGGAGGGGGAGCCTCCGCCCCTTCTGGACACTTCAGAGAAGAGCTCGGGGCGCCGGGTGAAGCGGGACAAGATCATAGCAAAGACGAGAGGGAAAGCGTGAGCAAAGACGTAGAAACGCAAAGCACAAAAACATTATTGAAATCTCGTACGAGGGCTTTTTGTTGAGCCGCGGCTCTCCGCCGAGAGTAGTGTTATGCAAGCAGGCCACACTGAACTTACGTTCTCCTATCCGGATCACTGTCAGACCTGTACTGATTTGCTTGTGAAGTACCTACGTTATTACGCAGGGTGACGAATTTATTACTCAAGGTGAGATTATCTTTGAAAGTACATTACTGATCAAAGAATAATAAATGTCATTAGTGTACAGAAAGAATTATTTCGTATTATTCATGAAAACCGTTAACGGTTGTCAGTAGTAGCATACAAAGATTTTGTAACGGAAGGAATACTGGCGCAAGGACATTTTAGAAAATTAGTACCAGGAATTGAGTTGATTTAGCTGATTTCATATGCAAAAGGAAGAGGTGCAAAGTGCAGCCACCAGGAAACTGGCCAGGCACTAGACGGCGAAAATAACGTCTTGGTTTTAACAGAGTAATCACGAAGCAGCACTTATGGGAAGTCAGCACAGTGGTTCCTTCACTCTCATCTTGTTATTATTGTTTATGTTCACCCTTTGACAGTATTTCTGCTGCTTATGACCTCTATAACAATAGCCAGCCAGCCAGCCCCATGCAATTTAAAGTAAAAACCAAATTGCTCAGTAATCCTGCTGCGTAAAAACGTCGGTATTTACTACTAAATAAATCAGTACAGGTAGAGTGTTATTTTTATTACCCAGCCAGATCGAAAACCAAAGACGTCGTCTCCACCGGGTACGCGGAAGGAATTCTTTTTGGGCCACGCCTTCTCGCCTCGCCTCGGGGCGCGCGCGAGCACACGTGTCTGTCAGGGCCGGATGGATGGATGAAGCTCTCACTTTCACATTGGCACTGACTCTCCACTCTCCTTCCGACTGACCTTGGGCTCGGGGGTTGGGGGCTGGAGAGGAGGAGTCACCTGAGGCGGCCAGGCATGGAGCCCGCAGCCCACACCGGCGAATGCTGCAAGGTAACTCTGCACGACGTGTCGGGCGGAGTCCTCGCGGCGAGGCCACCACCCGACGCCCCAGACAGACGCGCACACACTCGCACAGATACAGTCATACTCGGGACACACACACAATAACTGTCCGACCGAGTTTGGTTACGCAATGGCCGCCGCCGGTTTGCGTAGTGCGACGTACGCCGCAATCGTACCTTACGAAAAGCTCGGCGGGACGAGCGCGGAGTCGGGCGGGGACATTCTACACCTGGGGCCCTCTAGATGGACCGAGAGCCTCACCGTTGCTGGTGCCAACG
>NW_026267170.1:946468-947914 GCF_000697945.3 Frankliniella occidentalis | reverse complement strand
TGGTCGCGAATCCGAGCCTAGCCACGCCCTGAGTCCGTGAGGCCGTGAGGACTCCGAAGGAGCCCCACAAGACCTGGACAGAGGGTGAGGCCAGTCGTGTAACTTGAGCGCAGCCCAGCCGGAGCTAGGCGCATTAGAGCTGAGGTGCGAGAGGTCGTGACCTCAGGCGAGGCGAGCCCCCGGCCGTGCGGCGTGGCGCGGCGTGCCACACAGAAAAGCACACCATAGCTATCTCTCCCCCTAACCCTTTCTCCTTTCTCCCTCCTCCTCCTCCTCCTCTGACACACCAACACTTTACACTCTCGCACTCCCGCCTCGCACTGCTTCCTCCCACTTTATCGCCCACACATAAGAGCGCCACTGCTGCTGTTCCATAACGTGTCGTTGTGAGCGTCTTACGTAACGGCCAGGCATCCCGCGCGCCCAGCTGGAGGCCGCCCGGCCACCTGTTAGTGGCACGATAACCATTAGGTCCGTCCCATGGCGTGGGGGCGGCCGGGCCGGCCGGTGCCAGATCCTCCTGACCAGTCCTTTGTGCCTGCGACTGGACTGGCACGGACTGGCACGAGCACCGCCGCAGGCGACTCCTCTGCCTATCTCCTCAGCGCCGTTCAACGGCGACCCGCTGTACGGCGCACTGCCTCCTTTGCGTAGCCCGTCGCGCGTCGTCCAGTCGGGTACCCCTTCCTGGTGTCGACGGGCAGGGCAGGGCGGGGCAGGTGTCCCGGCGCAGCCCCCCCTTCTACACGCTCGCCGCCCACGCGCCGCCAGCGCGGGCCGGGCCGGGCGGGTGACAGGGAGACTGATTCTCTTTTAATGCCGGGCCTAATCCAATGACTCTGCCCAGGGCCTAACTGCTCCCCCAGCTGACGGCAAACATCCCCGAATTCAATTACAGAAGGAGAAACTTTTCAATCCCGATGGCGGACGGGTCTGGGCGGGCGGGGCTGGCTGGGCGGGCCGCCGCAGCGCAGGGTCGCGCTCCGTTTTCTCGCGCTGTCCGGCTGCCACTCTACTCAACTCTACTCTCCCTCTGTTTCTTTCTCTCTCAAGTGCAGGGACTCGCCACAAGGAAAGGACGCTGCCCAAACAAGGGACCTCTCCACTCAGCGAAGGTCAACGCGGGCATCTGGTGTCGTATGAAAAATGCATCGGCGCGTTTGAGTCTCGTCGTCTACTTTATTAACGCAGTCAGTCGTGGGGCGGGGCGCTGCGGGGCAGAGGAGGAGAGCGAGCGAGAGAGCAAAGACAGAGAGGCGCGCTGGCCGAAACAAGCTCAAAGTCGCGTCCATCTTTCATGCGGAAGTAACGGTGAGGCGCAACGGACGTTTTCACACTTTTTCGCAGTTGAGTTGAGCAGAGCGCGTCCCGCTCACCCGAGTCACTCCCTCTCTCTTTGTGCGCTCCGCGTCGCCTCGCATGGCAGGCGGCTATCAAGCACCAGCA
>NW_026267170.1:941283-946418 GCF_000697945.3 Frankliniella occidentalis | reverse complement strand
AAAAGAGAGAGGGGGGGGGGCGATGCCGCGGTATGCAGATGGAACGTCGGGCGGCTAAATTAAGAGCTCCCCCGCTCCCTTCCCCCCGGAGTCGAGGTGAGAAATATATACATATAACCAGCGCAGCGTAATGTCAAGGCCACAGAGGTCGCCCCCCACCCCTCCCCCACCCCCTATTCTCCAACACACTCGGTCAGTCAGTCTCACACACGCATACTCGTCCACGAATATTATTGATGCATGGCCGTGCCACTTTTTCAGAGCGCGGTTTCCTTTCTCTGCCGTCGTACTCGTAGGTGTCGCCTGCCCCCCCCCCCCCCCCCCCTCCCCTTCAAATCCAAAGTCATTCCGAGCACGTCACAGTAATGTGCGTGATCCCGATACGAGAAGTGCAGTAGACTGGAAACGACTTTTTTTAAAGGAGTGGGGGGGGATGGTATTGCTGTTGCGCTCCACCGAGAGGGGGGCTGTGAGAGTTCATCGACGAATCGTGGCAAAGAGATGCAGATGAAGTGCGGAGATTACTAAGCAGATGAGGGGTTCCGGGGTTCCACTCTTTCTCTGCCGCGTTTCCATAACATTTAAATTAGGAAGTTTAAAAAAAAAATTGAGGCAACAGCTGCGTCTCAACAACTATCAAAAACCGCTTTCTTACTCAGTGAAGCAGGGCTGTTAACGCTAATTTAACGATTAACGCCGTTTATTAACGCCGTTTATTAACGCCGTTAACGTTAGTTAACGAGTAACGTTAGTGCGTTACAGTTACGCCGAAGCATTAACGTTATCGCGCTACGTTACTTTTGAGGTTAGCGGGATAACGCCGTTAACGTTAACGCTTTTCTGCGGGAGGGCGTACAAATAAGCCATTTTGCACGGATATGTCCATGTGATACTATTGAATTTTGTCGCCTTTAGCAAGAACTGTTGTTAACTGCTCGTCCGGGTCGCGCTCTGCAGCTCCCTCAGCTACGATAGTCAGATTAACGATGACGGCGTTATCAGTTAACGTTAACGGGTTAACGGCGTTAATAGTTAAAGTTAACGTTATCGTTAGCGCGTTACGTGTGTCAAAACGTATTAACGATAACGCGTTACGTTAATTTGGTTCGTTATCGCTTTAACGTTAGCGCGCTAACATTTCAAATTAACGTTAACAGCCCTGCAGTGAAGCAGCTCACCTGATTTCCTTGAGTAGGTAACAAGGGCTGAACCCGGGTCTTCCCTTTTTTACCATTTTCATGTGAGTTACTAGGAATCCGGTACTGTAGAAGGTTTCGTCGAGTAAGACCAACGCAGATGAGGGTGACTCACGCATTTACAGTGAGGGTGGTGATGTTTATCAGCGGGGGGCGGTAGCACCACCTGGAGAACGGCGCGGTCACCGGTCGAGTGGTCGCGCCGGGGCGGTACGGGCAGGACGCGGAGGGCGCTATATCCAGCCGATGCTCGCTCGTCTCCACCGCGCCGTGAGGCCCCGACCCTCCCCAAGCCAGGCGGCTGATGGCTTTTCCGTTCATTGACCTTTGGATTCCATCGCAACGCGACGTCAAGAGCCAGGCGGCCGCCCCACCACCCGCCCTGCCCCTCCACACAACACTACTTGTCCAAAATGTCGCAAGCTGAAGATAGCCTCTGCTCACCGCCCCCACATCAACGCGGAAGGACAAAGATAGCAAGGAAGCAGCGTTACTCTCGTGTGGTGTACCAGGAAGGCCATGTGCCAGGGCACAACCCCCCCGCAACGCACGCAGCCTGGTATTTTCAAACAAACCTAGTAGAAGCGGGCAGGTTAGAGCAGAGGTCTCCGTCTCCAGGGGCGGCACGTGGCACGTGCAGACCAGGGCGTGTGAGATGCGAGGAGAAAGGGAAGGGGGGCGTGCGCCGTACAACAACACACACCATTGCACTCGAAACGAAAACCCTCTGCCACTCAGCACGATGTGATGTGGACCCTCCTCGGCGTGAGAGAGGGTCGAGCAGAGAGTTGCGGCGAGGTCCCGCCCCTATTAGGACCAGGGACTGACGAGCGCGCGAGTTGCAACCCGATTCAGCGGCATGATCCAGGACATGCCGCGAGGGCGGGGCGGGGCTGGGCGGGCGAGTCCTGGGGACCCAGAGGAGCGCGGCGGGTGCGCTGCCACGGCCCCGCGCCGCTCCCGGCATCCCCACCGGACCCCGTTAAATTTGCATATTAACTCCGTCAAGTGTGAAAAAGGGAAGTGGGCGCGTAGGGACGAGACAGCCGGGGTGGCCGACCCGAGGAGAATGTGCTCTGCAAATCAAACTTACAGGATGTCAGTTTTAACTGCATTACTACGAGTTCTGCAGTTTGTACTGCAATTTTCTGACCATGAACATAACTATGATTTCTGAGAACACCGTGAAAACACCATTTCCTTCGTCTTAAAGGTACTCTTCCAAGCGAGTCGACATGTTCTGGGTTTTGCGTTTTTCACTGTTATCGGCCCCTAACCCCAGTTCCTGTTTATGTACATTTTACAAATGTTTACACTTTGCACATTAACGAGGACGCAGCCTGTCTCGAGCTAAATTCCACAAACTTTCAACTTTTGTCCGTAACCCTTAGGAGTATTTTTCACCGGGACTGCAAAGCGATGCTTTGTAGGAATTTGACAGTGTTGATTGAAACAAAGGGCGGTAAGAAACGAATTTATATCAGTAATGTTAGCGTGACTATTTCAATATTTATATCGGCAGCCCTATCACGTGCAGGCTCCTTTGATGACATGTTCAAAAATTATTTTGGGGGGAAATGGTTAGAAAACTGCAGTTACAGGTTTCTTGCAGTTTTAACTGATAACCTGAACTACAGTTTGATTTGCAGAGTGTGCGAGGAGCAAGACGAAGTTGGTACATCGCTTGTCACCTTCTCCCCATGAAAGCTAGATGGGCTTCATGTACTGAGGTCTAATCTGCCGTCGTACCTCTCCATAGCTATTCACACGGCACAGCCAGAGATACAGTCCTGAGGAACTTCAACTTTTGAAAATATTTTCAGACGATGTACTTGATTTGATCAACAAGAATGAAAACATAAGAGGAGACCATAACTAAAATAGCAGGTAGAGCCACTTTTTCCTACAATGAATAAAAGTTGTTGAGTAACAAACGTTTTCGTTTTACTAGAGCAGTTGTTAAACAAACTTTTAGCGATGACTGTTGTTGAAAACGACCCTTTTCGTGTTAACTGTGCTGTTGACAAACAGCCATGTTGTTCGAGATCAATCCTGTTTAATTTTTAATTTAAAATTAGAAATTAGTAACTAGATAATTTCTCCTATTGAACTCCACATTCACAGACATGTTAGAATTGAGAAAAGAGAATGATTTCCCATTATTCGATTGGCTCATCTCAGCCACACCTCATCAGCTGATGAGCTCTGGTGAGTGATGATGGCCGCTCCTCTGTTTCATTAAAGGAGGAACCATTAATCCCCGTCGCACCCGCCGATTGCGCCAAGAACAACTCGCACCTCGGCGTCTGGCAGTAATCATGCTTCTTCCTGACTCGTAGTCTTTCTGACCTTCTAGACATAATTGCGCCTCGGTGCAACGCGTTTAAATTTGTACATGTACGACGCGTTTTGTAAATGTTTAGGTAAACAATATATCGTGCATTATTTTCACATCCGTTCTAACTGTTTTTACTGTAAAGTTCTAAAGTTACGATATGTCCATATTGCAGAAATATTTTATCTTCTCAAGAGAAAAAGTTCAAAAAGGTCCTAACATATAGGGTAAATAAATATCGAGGGAAGTTTTACTCCGAAAAAACGTGTACAGGGTACTTCGTATTACGGTGTATTACGGTGTATTACGGTGTATTACGCAGTATTACGGTGTATTACGCAGTATTACGCCGGTATTACATGGAAAAAATTACAATTTTCAAACATATTTTGATATTTTTCGGTATTAGACTACTGTACGTAATACCGTGAAATACCCAGGTCAGCTGTACAGGGTAATACGAAAGGTAAAACCCCCTCGATAAATGTATTCTTGGGGGCGATGAAATTTGAGATAGAGAGGAAATGCAAACCAATCTTTGAGGAATATCTTGAAGTCAAGCGCATGAGTTTATTTATCATACGACGGATGCATTTTTTCGGCGTATTCTTTCAATGAGAAATTCTTTCCCTACACGAATTTTACCACCTGTACACTTGTAAAAACTGTCAACACTTCGGGCTCAAAATGTTTGTAGCAGAGTCCAGAAGAAACGAATATGCAGACAAAAAAATGAATAATAATATCCCCAAGGGATTGGCTGTACCAAGGGGTGTAGATAATGAAAGTAGTTTACTTCTCGTTGTTTTCTATATAACTGTGTAGGCATGCGAGAAGCTTGCCTGACAACAGCAGCCCAATAAAAGAATCAAATGTTTCCACAGCTGGCTATGTTATTTTGAAGGGAGCTTAACCCGGCTTATCATCTCGAGAAGACAGCAGTTTCAACGTCTGCTCTGCTCACCCTTTTCTACTTCCGTAACCACGCGATAATAATTTACGTGAAAATTAAACTCATTAATATTAACCACCGTTCCACCGCTCACAATACCAGAGGATCCGGATGAGGGAGGAAAGGAGAAAGGGAGGGGGGCAGGATGCCTATGAATATTTTCAAGGGTGGGTGGACGTACTTCCGGTGCACCTGCAACGTGACGTAGTGAGTGACGTGACAGCTACAGCAATTGCGTTGCCGATAATGTGAAGTAGCAGGCCAAGTGGCAAAAATGTTAAAGCCAATTATCTCAAATCTTTTGGAAATGAGACGGAGAAAAAATACGGGAGATTGTGTGTATTGTAATTTCACATCTGTATGTTTCTACGACTAAAAACGTCGTCGTAACCAATAGAGAAAACACATTTTATGTGTGCAACTTCGCCGTTTTAACTACGGTCCTGGGTCTACTGCCGTGGGTCCTGCTGTCGACAGCACCAGGAGTGACTGATCCACCAGCAGGCAGGATATGAAGTGCCCCGCAGAAATAATAGCGCAGTATTAAGTTTTATGACGACGCGGACAGCACAAGCTCAACGGCTAACTTTGGCACAGAAGCCTCCCGCTGGTCGGGGGATAAGGGAGAGGAGGTCGGGGAGGGGGTTGCGGG
>NW_026267170.1:932091-936863 GCF_000697945.3 Frankliniella occidentalis | reverse complement strand
GAGGGAGGGAGAGAGGGAGTTAAAGTTTGGCGCGGCGTTGGCTCTGTGCTGGGTGCAGGCTGCAGGCTGGGCCCCCCGCCGGGGCAGCCAGACGCCAGACGTTCGCCGACGGGGTGCGGGCGGCGGCCAGAGACAGACAGGGCGCAGATCATCATGTCTGTGATGCGAAGCAGCACCCCGGAAGCGGGCAGCGATAGTACTTCAGGCTGGCAGCTGTGTGTATTTAGTAAGCATCTCCATTCGCCATCCATCGTGCGCCGCTCCGCCGCTCCAGCAGCCGTGGGAGGAGCCGGAAGGACATGTGAGGAATGCTTCCGCTTCCAGTCCTCAAGGACGCGCCACCCCGCCACGCGGAAAAGAAACAAATCGAGAGAAAGAAAGAAAAAACAAGACAGAAAGATGAAGTAAGCGAGACGAGCGAAGGCACATGTGATAGAATCACGGGCTGCATTAGTCTGTCCCGGCCCGTCTGGCTCGTAGCGGCAATACCCCCGCTGCCTCCACCTCCAGCGGACGGGGAGAGGAAGATGGGATGGAGTGATGAGAAGGCGCAGAAAAAAGATACAGGCAGGCTCCCGGTCAACCACCCCGCCGCGTCGCCGCCGTCGCGGCTTTTCTTACGACAGCGGAGCGCGGCCGAGGCGAAGTTCCGCGAGTCTCCGCAAAGTTGATTAGCAGTGTTCTTTACGCGTGCGGCCCCGCCCTATGGGCCCCGCCCGCCCAGCGTGCTGTGTTGTCCCCGCAGGTTTGTTTCACCCAGCAGGCAACGCTCTGAAAGCGGCGTTAAAGCAAAACCTCCGTTAGCTCGAATGAAAAAACTTCGGCCCGGCGGTTTGCCGCAGCTTTCGCTTATAACCCGAGCCGTCAGCGGAATGCCAGGCGACCTGGGCCGCGCCCGCTGGCCAGCTTGACAATCTCATATCCCCCGCGTATTTCACATTTCATATCTCGCGCGGGAAGGGGCTTGGAAGTTGAGCGCCACGTCAGCAGCCCGCACGCCGCCAGCAGCCCGCCCCGCCCGACCGTATCTGGCGGGCCAGGCGGGTCTGGTCTGGCGGGCGGCTGGCGGCGACCGCCCGGCAGGGTAGGCAAGCTAGTCCGGCGCGACGCACGGCAGCGTGGCGGCGGCCTACCCCCCGGGCGCCCACAGCAGCCGAATCAATGCAATTATTATCCGAGTCCGCCGTCCTAACAGAGTAGCGGCAGGGCAGAGGCACGGGGCCCTGTAGGCGGGGCCCCCTGGCCGCATCGCACTGCGATAACAGTTTGCAGCCCCCATTGTCTGTCAACTTCCGCCGCGCACCGCCAAATTCAACTAGCGCTGAGGCCTTGGGGGGTCGCTCGTGGGGAGGGCGCGGCCGGCGCGCGCGTGTGCGGCAACCTTACACGCGGGGAGCAGCGGAAGCGGAAGCAGGAACCCGAACAACTGGCGGGGGTGGGGCGACGGAAAGCACTACTTCCGCTGTCTCGCGCGCTTCGTTCTTCAAGGGGTGTGGCCAGTAAAAAACAATAAAGAGAAAATAATAAAACTGGTGGTAAACAAAAGAAAAGGAGAAACAACTTTGCAACCGCAGCTGTGCGCGTTGATACGCCACCATACGACCCAGTGGTGTCACAAAAAAATACATTTAGCAGGGAATAAAACGGAAGCGGACAAAAACTTGGCATATGACCAATACGAAAAACTGTCAGAGATCAACTTTACCTACACACGCTGTAAACATCGTATTGGCGGCGCACGGGCGCACGCCCTTCCCCGCCCTTCCCAGTAGGCTAGCGACCCGTGCCGCTGACCCCCCGGCACTCTGCTCCTCCAAACGTCATTAGTGGCGGCCGAGTTGTTGATGTCTCCATTCCGACCTGATGCTGCGCGCTGATTGCGTGGTGACCCCTCCTCTCCGCCCCTCTCCTGGCCCTCCCGGGCCATGCCATCAGTCTCCGACCACCTCACTCCGTTATGCGTCGGCTGCTGTCCCTCCAAGTCGTCGAATTTCACCCTTCGAAGAGCGTGGGGCGTGGGGCCTTCTAGAGAGATCTCCAGCCATCTCCCAAGAAACAAATACTGTGAAAAATTTCCTCGTAAAGTTACGACATTTCTTGTAATTTGGAATTACAAAATAATGTTGTAAATTTACGACGGTCCATTTTTTCTCCTCGATGAATTCTAAGTCAATAGGAAGTGATTTAAATTTTACAATTTCAATTCGTAATTTTACGGACTCACATCATGGAAAATTTTCCCGTAAACTTCCGAGTATTTTTCACAGTGAATCGTATGCAGCAAAGCAGACGGCACGTGCACGATATCCCACCTGAGCATGGCAACCGGCCACCCTCATCCAGACCCGCTGGAGCCGCGTGGTGCTTCCCTTATCCATGTCCTCTATTGGCGATCGGCTAGCCGCTATGCAAACGAGCCGTAATGGAAGCATTTGACCCACGCCAACAGCGGCACCACACGGGGCTCGCTCTAATGCATGGGGGAATGCGAGGGAGAGCGAGAGAGAGAGACAGTGGGAGAGAGAGAAAGAGAGACAGTGAGTGAGGAAGAGAGAGACAAGATAGAGAGGGGGGCAGCACTCTGGCAACGCTCTCATGGGAACATCCCCCAGGATAAGTCAATTAAAAGTTGTGTCGCCCTCCGCCCCTCCCATTCCTTGTCTCTCACACATACACAAACACACACGCGCGCGCACTCGCACACGCATCCAAGTAAGACCGCTTTCCAAGCATAACATCTTCACACCCTCCTCCTCCGTGCCTGAGACGTAACGCCACCAGGCACTTTAATGTGCAGCAAGAGGTCCCCTAAACCCCATAAACCCCTTCCACGGGTGGGGCGAGGAGGAGGGGGGCGACTACTCCTCGGGCTACGAAGATTGATAGCCAGTTTCTCGCTCTGCGCTGCGAAATTTCTATGTAATAATTTCGGGTGGCCGTACAGGAGGATAATAACAGCAGAGCTACCCGTAAGGAGCCGGATGGAAAGGGGGGGGGGGACTGACCCTACAAAACACACGCGCCAATGTGAGCGGCGCCCCACGCGTGTTTGCCAGCTCCATTACCCGTCAGAGGGAAAGGGGAGCGGGGACGCTGAGAGAGAAAGTAGTAGGAAAAAAACTTTTCCGGCATTCAATCAGACGTACCCGAGGAAAGGGAAAGCAGCAGGACAACGGCTTCCGTATTCTGGTGTTTTCTTCCGGTATCATCTCTCTCTCTCTCTCTCTCACACACACACACACACACACACACACACGATGCAAACACATAAACGCACACCGACCGGGAATGAGGCTGCGCCCTCAATCCGGCGCAAAGGTTCTGTTTCTTATACTTCCCAAACGGTAAGGGAAAAAAGTTAAACAGCTTCTCTCTCTCTCTCTCTCTCTCTTTCTGTGTGGGCAGGGAAAAGTTTCCTCTGCTGGTAAACAAGATTCTGACGTTGCAGAGGTGCGGAAGGAGAACAGCGCTGTGGATCGCAGAGGGATTTAGGTAGTCACTGCAGGGGGTTGGGGGGCCATCGGCCAACGCCCCCGTGTACGGCATCGCAGCACGGGGCAAAACACTACCGCCATAGTAGCGTGTAGTACGATAAACAACAGGTAGTGCACGGGGTGATACACGGCCACAGCCTGCCCGCGGGGGGCGCGGCTGGCTGGTGGACTTATTCCCTCAGTCCTTCGCCAGCGAGTCGGACTGGGCAGCCGCGAAGAGCCTTTTAACCTACATCCAGGTCGGCAGGATGAAGCCACCTATTTCCTGACAGCGAGCTGAACTCACATCCGAACGAGAGAAAGGGACATATAGGCGAAAACAAGGCGAAAAGTGGAAGACTGCGTCTCACAGTAGAAGACCAATGGGACCAATTAACATCACGAACGGTTTAAATAGGCCCCTACCGTGGTGAAGACTGCAGGGCTCACTGTAGCGTACGGTGGAATTCACTGTGAGTGATAGTGTTCAAAAACACGACAAGCAAGGAAAAGCAAGTAAAAACAAAAACACAACAAATGCATTCAACACCCAGAAAAGCCTTATCTTGAAACAAGAAAATAAACTTGTCTCAATGCAATGTTCTTGCGGTAAGCAAGAACATTTGCGTTGGGGCAAGTAAATTTGCGTCACCACAAACTACAAACACGTTTCTTATTAAAAGAACGGGCTTTTCGGGGTGAATTCCTGCCGACAGAACCCCATGACATGTAGTCTTCGTTGACTGTTATTTAAACACTGTAACGCAAATTCAATATATTTGAATGGTGCCACATTGCTTGGAATCATGTCACGTCAGAACGGGACCAACCATTGCATCGCTCTGCTCTCACCGACAAAGTGCATGGTATGCGAACCTCTGTCACGTTACAACGAATGTGACATAATATTCCATCCAAAGTGACTCGACTCACAGTATTTGAAATGTGACGTCACAGTATTGTAATAAATAAGTGTTCGACGCGGCATTTCGAAAATTCCATGTGTACGGGAACGAATGACGTTCACACTCCTACAACACTTTTAAAAATTACAACAGTAAACACCTACAGAACGGACAGGTAATTTTGAGAACAGTGTAATCCTGTAGGCTGCACCGTACGTTATTGTGGAGGAGAGTTCTTTTCAATCAATGTAATGTCTTTATCCCACAAATACCAGCCGAACAGATTTTGACCTTAGTATCACAGCAAACTATTCTGCATGAATTTCAAGCGCGCTGCTTGAAACATTTCAAGCAAGCCGGTTTCGCTCCACTTGCTGGAAAGTTTCAAGCAGGT
>NW_026267170.1:926209-927127 GCF_000697945.3 Frankliniella occidentalis | reverse complement strand
TTAAAAGAACGGGCTTTTCGGGGTGAATTCCTGCCGACAGAACCCCATGACATGTAGTCTTTGTTGACTGTTATTTAAACACTGTGACGTCGAATTCAATACATTTTAATTGTGTCACATTGCTTGGAATCATGCCACGTCAGAACGGGACCAACCATTGCATCGCTCTGCTCTCACCGACTAAGTGCATGGCAGGCGAACCTCTGTCAGGTTACAACGAATGTGACATAGTATTCCATCCCAAGTGACTCGACTCACAGTATTGTAATAAGTGTTCGACGCGGCATTTCGAAAATTCCATGTGTACGGGAACGAATGACGTTCACACGCCTACAACACTTTTAAAAATTACAACAGTAAACACCTACAGAACGGACTGGTAATTTTGAGAACAGTGTAATCCTGTAGGCTGCACCGTACTTTATTGTGGAGGAGAGTTCTTTTCAAGCAATGTCAATAAGTCTTTATTCCACAAATACCAGCCGAACAGATTTTGACCTTAGTATGGAAGTGCAGAACGATCTGTATGAGTTCTGTTTCTGGGTACAGAATTTTAACAGTGAAGTGTGCGACATCTGCACATTTGGCGGGTTTCCAATGTTGGTTGCAATAATCCACTAGAAACATAGAGCGAGAATTTGCCCCGAATTCCCTCGCTTTCTGGAGAGCAAGGTTTGATTTCCTCGCTCGATTAGAGCAACAGATTAAGGAATGTCACTCTATTTGAGTGAATAATTGGGAAACCTCGTTCTTTTTGAGTGAGTACTTCTGAAGTTAATCTCTCCTGATTTGAGTGAGATTTAAGAATCATTTCCAGCTAGGTTCCTTAATCATCACTTAAGTGGAGCTAAGCGAAAAAAATCTGACTCTTTCTAGTTCAGAGTTCTCACTCCAGTATTTGCAGTGTCTTGCTGGGTG
>NW_026267170.1:925637-926159 GCF_000697945.3 Frankliniella occidentalis | reverse complement strand
GCTCTGCGCGACCATAATGATGGTCCCTGCGGACTGGGCGGAGGCGGCGGCGCAGCGCGAGTCCTTAATCATAGCAGAATGATAATTAATTATTCTTTTCTCCTCTGTTTGCCGGGAGCCGCCTGGGGCACGACGACGAGGTACAGCAGCGGGGTGGCGGCGGGTAGGCGGCTAGGAGGGAGACAGTTCAGCGCCCTGGGGCCGCGCCGGACACGGCACGCACAGTGCGCACCCCAGTGAGGCAAACGCGACGGAACTACGCGTGCGCTTGTGCACTAAAGACTCAAGGGTAAGACGCCGTGTTTGCACTAAATGTGACAACTTTTCCACACTCTTGACAGAATGACTTTTCACACGCTTATAGAGCAATAGCGAGTTCCATGCAGCATTTGAAAAAAAGTAGTCGCGCATTTTTAGCAGTGGGCGTTTTTCGCTCACCAGCATGCTGTACAACGATCTCATTCATGTCTTTAACGAAATAATTTCACCCCTTAAAATCCCGCATGAAAGTTGAGCGTGCGT
>NW_026267170.1:920229-925587 GCF_000697945.3 Frankliniella occidentalis | reverse complement strand
GTACCCTTTTTCGTTTATTTTTAACTGATGTACCCATCTTATGTCAAAGCGGGTAATTGTAGTCCTCTACTGTCAAACTAAGAAAGCGAACGCAAAAAACCCCCATCTCGATAGCACCTACCATTACGTCTAGGGTGCAGTTGCACGTTTTGCTTGAAAGTGGCCCACGCGCTCACTTCAAGCAGAGTTGCTTGAAATTTCAAGCAAAAAGCGCCTGATTGAAAGTTCAAGCAACGCTGCTTGAAATTCAAGCAGAATAGTTTGCTGTGTATGGAAGTACAGGACGATCTGTAGGAGTTCTGTTTCTGGGTACAGAATTTTAACAGTCAAGTGTGCGACATCTGCACACTTGGCGGGTTTCCAATGTTGCAATAATCCACTAGAAATCCTAGAGCGAGAATTTGCCCCGAATTTCCTCGCTCCCTGGAGAGCAAGGTTTGATTTCCTCGCTCGAATAGAGCAACAGATTAAGGAATGTCACTCTATTTGAGTGAATAATTGGGAAACCTCGCTCTTTTTGAGTGAGGACTTCTGAAGTTAATCTCTCTTGATTTGAGTGAGATTTAAGAATCATTCCCAATAAGAGCTATAGGTCCCTTAATCATCACTTAAGTGGAGCTAGGAGAAGAAAATCTCACTCTTTCTAGTTCAGAGTTTCTCACTCCAGTATTTGCAGTGTCTTGCTGGGTGCCCGGCACTGGACAACGAACGATCCGTCGCTTATCCTCAACTTGAGTGGGCGCCTCTGAGAGTCAGCTCCAATAGTCTGCTCTTTGTCCAATGTCTCCTTTTTTAAGCTCGATTCCCTAACACTCCCCAGATTTTCCTGTCAAAAATTTAAATCCATGACATTTCTCGCCGAATTCTCCCGACAAGTGACAACGCCTGCTTCCATATTCAAAGCGTCGGTCCGATGGCTCCCGATGGCCGGCCCGGCCGGCCGCATCAACCAACTCAGCGGTAAACACGAGAGGGGCGAACCCGAGACAACAGTCAACAGCTTCAGATTGACAGCCAATGCGGGGGCGTAGGAGAGGTGTGGGCGGGGGGCCGGCGAGGCTACGAGGTCGTCGCGGCCGGGAGAGAAGCGAAAGAAGGAGAGGGAGGGGAACGGGGCTAGACGGTAGAACCTAGAACCTGGTACCACTCGCAGTTCTACTGGGCTAGTAAAGTTTTAAGTTAAGAGAAGTGGGAACGGGAGGTAAGAGAGAGAGAGAGAGAGAGAGAGAGAGAGAGAGAGAGAGAGAGAGAGAGAGAGAGAGCATTAGGGGTGAGGAAACCAAAGGGGAAGAGAGGGAGAGACAGGAGAGACATACAAGTAGAACAGCAGTGAGAGATTAGAGAAGCAAAGCGGGCGCGCAAAGCCGTCGAGGGTAAGTTTGAAAAAGTTCCACACACGTTCGCATGAGGACACGGCACTGCTCATCGCATACACGGAGACAACCTGAAGCGTCCCGCAGGCAGACGGCTGTCTGCCATACCGTATACGGGTGTGTGGGGGGCTGAGATTTTGGGGGTTTTTTTTTTTGTTTCTTATCTTTTTTTCCAACAAATTAAGCCTTTTGAGATTGCCGAAGTCGACATGACTGTTTAGGAGTATGGGAAAGTTATAATGAGACAAGTCTACATCGCCGCGAGGCCCGCAGCCGCCTTTTCGCTTACCCGTGTTCTTGCGGTCCCCCCGCAAGAGCGGCGGAGAGACGCAATAATGTGGGCCTTGGAGAAGAGGGGGCGAGGGAGGTAGGGTGGGTTCCACGAGCTGTATCTGCCACGGGCGCGCGCAGGCGTGTGACCGACGGGAGGGAGGTAAGAGGGGTGGTAGACGGCTTCGATGACCGTTGCCGTGTTTAAACATTGATGTCACCATCACATGGTAGGTCAGGTCACGTCAGCCGAGGTGCGGGGCGGGGCGCGGAGTGGCAAGGCGAGGCAAGGCGGGGCGAGGCGAGGCGGGGTGCACCTTGAACCCGCAGTCATACGCGAGTTCAAGGGCCGCGCCTCTCCACGCGAGTGTTTTCAGTTGTCATCCCGCAGCGCGTCTGTTTGAACAGCTAGAAGCGCCCCTTCAGCTTCAGCATATGACGCCCAGGGCCCCACCAAGTACGGTGGTACGCAGAGGAAAAATTATCTTAACGCGCAAAAATCTTCTTGAAATCCCAGTTGCATTTAACAACCCACCTCCGCTTATTGCGAGCGGCAGTTTGCGTGTAACCAGGACGACGCCCAAGCCCAACCCGGCAGTAGCAAAGCAAGCAGCACCAGCCCGGCTAGAGCTAAATTAATTTGACAACGCCAGACAGCAGCACCACGGCGGCATCTGGTCCTGGCCGAGGAAGCGGGCGGGAGCGGGTGCAGCTGCAGGTCAGTGCCCCGGGCACACAGTAGTCATGAATAATAGCGCCCTAGTTGCGCAGAATTGATTTTCACAACCGTTTTAACCGACAACAAGTAGCGGATAATTACTGCCAGAGAAATTCGCACGAGGCCAATGGAAGGCGACCGCTTAGTAAGGTTGGCTCGCCGACTGCGACTTATTCAACTTCGGAAAGGTTTATAACGACTACTTGTTCTTATAGCGAACTGGAGCCACCCATTTCTCGGGTCACGCAGTCAGGCCGGGTCCGGCCTATCCCCTGCGACTGCCCTTCCCTAAACATAACACTCACAGTAAGAGCCTGGGGTCGGACGGTGGAACAAGCAAGGCATAGGCACAGACCGCTAACGGCAACCCCCTCCCCCTCACGCAGCAGACCCGCTGCAGCGTCCGACCCCTTTTCCGCGCAGTGGCACAACGTCCAGTTTCAAAAATTCTCACGAGCCCCTCAGGGGGCCGTAACAGAGGCCGCTCGGCCCGCCCCGGAGAACATCCTGCTCGCGGAGGAGTTGAGGGTAGGCGGGGTAGGGGGCGTTGCCGCGCCGCCGCCCCGACCGTTGCCCCCCGCGGGGCCCATGGGCCCGGTTGACCTGCCCCAGCCCACCCCGGGCCCCGGCCCCATGACGGGCGCAACGCGCATTTCATGGCACAGGCGGCGCGTCGTCGTCCCCCGCTCGCCCGTCCGTCATAATATACGCGCGACGGAGTTTACCCCCCTGCTCACACCCAACCCTCCCTAACACTCGCTGCTTTTCGCAGAGTGAGAAAATACCTCGCATCGTCAATCAGCAAAGGCATAGGGTGAGGATTACAAGAAAACTGATGCAGCCGTGTGAAATTTAATCAGCACCACGAAAGAGGGTATATTATTAGACACAGGTCCGTAAGGGAAAGAAGGGAGCCGAGAAGAGGAAGGCGGTGATACGTTTCTTATCCCCCCCCCCTCTTCTCTTGCCTTGCCTCCTCACGCTCGTCGCGGTACAGCAGTATTATTAAATTCTGCGGCCGGCGAAGACCGCACCTCCCCGCCGTGCACGCCGGGAGGGGTGGCAAAGAAGCTGAAGTAAGGAAAGGTCGGGTAAGGCAGGTAAGGTAAGGCACACCGTTAAATCCCATCTCAAATTATAGAAACTAATTTTCTTCGATAGGATTCAACAGAGTACTCACTGTAAGTTTGTTACGAAGAACTGGCTGGCGGGGGCCCGTTACCTCTAAACAAAATACCTCTAAAACGTTCATTACCTCTAAAATCAATTACCTCTAAAAAAGGTGGTGTCAAGCACCTCTAAAATTTTTACCTCTAAACAATTTACCTCTAAAATTGTATTTATTGTGTCAGGACACCGAGCGAAGCGGAAAATCGCAAACAGAGCATACGACAATGTACCAGAGGTGGCTCTTGCAGTCATACATTACCGAACGTTTGGTTTGCATACCCCTGGGGGCCGTAGCGCCCTACGTTTGGTGCAGGTAGGCAACCCGCACGCACGCCTGCGTGCGGTACAGCAGAACCACGATGACTGGCGGGTTTTCCTACCCCAGGGGGCCGTAGCGCCCTACGGGCAGCGCAGATAGGCAACCCGCATGCACGCCCGCGTGCGGTACAGTAGAACCACGATGACTGGCGGGTTTGCCTTCCCCAGGCGGCCGTAGCGCCTTACGTGCGGTGCAGGTAGGCAACCCGCACGCACGCCTGCATGCGGTACAGTCAGGATGCGTCCGAAGTAGCGAAAGGCTCTCGGGGGCCTAGTGGAAACAATCGAGCGCGAGCATTCAGGGGAAGCTCCCTTCTCTGCCACTGACTGCGGCTCCTCTCCCACTTTGCTCGAGGGCCCAGCTCTCTCCCAAAGCTGAGACTCTGTTCGAGCAACATGCACTCGACGCGAATGCAAGAGGTGCGCGGTCCGTGGCTTTCGGTGAACCTACTGGGTCGCTACGTGAGTTTAGAACCCCTGCCCCAGCAGTAGCTTCCATGCGTTCGTTCAAAGCCCATTAGGAAGATATCCACTTAGCGCGACTTGCGACTATCCCAGTGCTGCAAGTCTAATACATCGAGGATTTTTAGAGGTAAAGTACCTCTAAAAAAATAGCGCCTAACGGGCACTGCGGGTAGGTAACCCGCTCGCACGCCTGCGTGCGGTACAGCATCACCACGATGACCGGCGGGTTTGCCTATCCCAGGGGGCCGTAGCGCCTTACGTGCGGTACAGGTAGGCAACCCACTCGCACGCCTGCATGCGGTACGTTATGAATACGGTACGGCCAGGATTCATCCAAAGGCGGGCCCGGCGCCTTGCTCCGTGCTCCGTTGCTCGCATTTCCCTATAAATATTGACAATGTGTATAAAAAATTATGTTTGGAAGAAGCAATGAAATTTAACTCAGCCGAACCAAAATAGTTTTTTTCTTTATCATCTAAACAGCACCTTCTTCAACGCTCAAAGAGCTCCCTGCATTAGCAAGCAGATGTTGAAATTTATTTTCAGAAAATAGTTCTATATAATATGTTGGGAATATTGAAATAATGTTTCTGTCAAGGAATCAATAAACCACACGCTCTTATTGCACAATGCACATGCCTTACGCTGTCAAGCCGCGTCAATTTTTGGAGCCTAGTAAATGCAGCGTTCTTGGAAAAGCAGTAGTTCTTGTGTCTTGCCCATTTACCGTTGAAGGATCCTGCCACGAGGTGCGAACGCGCCGGTAGCGAGATACCCTAAGTCTTACTAAAACACGCGTTCCCTTCCTCAATCGGCCGTGCCGTCCGATGTGCGCGAGTGGAGGAGTATGTATCCGGATCCATTTCTCCGTACCGTAGTTACAGATGTTCTGCACGCAGGCGTATGCCACCTGACGTAATGATGCTGCTCGGCATGCAGGCGTGCGAGTGGGTTGCCTACCCGCAGTGCCCGTAAGGCGCCACGGTTCCCTGGGGTAGGCAAACCCCGCCGGTCGTCGTGGTGATGCTGTACCGCACGCAGGCG
>NW_026267170.1:915341-920179 GCF_000697945.3 Frankliniella occidentalis | reverse complement strand
GCCGGTCGTCGTGGTGATGCTGTACCGCACGCAGGCGTGCGAGCGGGTTGCCTACCCGCAGTGCCCGTAAGGCGCTATTTTTTTTAGAGGTACTTTACCTCTAAAAATCCTCGATGTATTAGACTTGCAGCACTGGGATAGTCGCATAAGTCGCGCTAAGTGGATATCTTCCTAATGGGCTTTGAACGAACGCATGGAAGCTACTGCTGGGGCAGGGGCTCTAAACTCACGTAGCGACCCAGTAGGTTCACCGAATGCCACCTCTTGCATTCGCGTCGAGTGCATGTTGCTCGAACAGAGTCTCAGCTTTGGGAGAGAGCTGGGCCTTCGAGCAAAGTGAGAGAGGAGCCGCAGTCAGTCGCAGAGAAGGGAGATTCCCCTGAATGCTCGCGCTCGATTGTTTCCACTAGGCCCCCGAGAGCCTTTCGTTACTTCGGACGAATCCTGACTGTACCGCACGCAGGCGTGCGTGCGGGTTGCCTACCTGCACCACACGTAGGGCGCTACGGCCCCCTGGGGTAGGCAAACCAAACGTTCGGCAATGTATGGCTGCAAGAGCCACCTCTGGTACATTGTCGTATGCTCTGTTTGCGATTTTCCGCTTCGCTCGGTGTCCTGACACAATAAATACAATTTTAGAGGTAAATCGTTTAGAGGTAAAAATTTTAGAGGTACTCGACACCACCTTTTTTAGAGGTAATTGATTTTAGAGGTAATGGACGTTTTAGAGGTACTTTGTTTAGAGGTAACGGTGCCGACTCAACTGGCTCTTTGTAACGGACACAGGATTTGGATTTGGCACCTTCGTAATACAAACAAATCGTTTGTATTACGAAGAACTAGTACTAAGAGCTCGTGTCTGTTAACAAGTGGTGCTCTTTGTAATAAGAATAAATTCCGTCGTTTGTAATGGGGGTTCCAGATCGTTCGTACGTTATAAACCCAAGTCTTCGTAATATGAACACTGCTCTGCATAAGAAACTGGGAGTGCTTTGATTGATGAAACAATAATAGAACATCAGTTCCACTGATACTAAGGACTAAAGTGAGGAAAAAAGATGAGGTAAGCGGCGAGGGGGGGATCACTTCGAAAAATCATTGTACAACCCCCCAAAAAAGTCACAAAAAAGTCACAAAAAAGTCACAAAAAAGTCACAAAAAAGTCAAAAAAAAGTCACTTTCCGTAAAATCACTGTACACATTTCGCATGACTGATCACCCCCTCGGTAAGCGGTAGGGAACAGTCGGAACGGAATATCCGTGACTAGGATTAAATGAGTTCCCCACCATCCGTTTGCCAATACGCTGTGGCGCCGCAAGCCGTCCAGCCGTGGTCCGATATGCTTACTCCTACTTCCATCGCGTTCTCGCTTCCATCCATTCGGACGTCGTTCTACCCACTGCGCTGCTTTGCGGGTTATTTTCCGTTAGCTATCCCGCCGCGCCACCCGGGTTGGCTTCCAGGTTGGCTACCAGTTCGGCAGTAGGGTTACGAAATCAATTGGACCAGGGTTCGGCGGTTCGGCCTCGGTCATGTTCGGCACAAAAAAAGCTTGGCGCACAATCTCGCACACAATGCACACCAATTTTAACTGATTTTCGGGTGCTAGCGATGCTTATTGTACAGCCATACTAAAAAAAGCGCCCCTCATTACATCGGAAAAACTGCGCACTACATTAATTAAGCAAGCAAATTGAAAAGACATGCGAGAATGACTGTAGACAAAGGAGATCCCGCGCACAAAGGCCGGCGGAGGCAGCGGGTCGACCGCGCCGCAGTGCAATATGCAATCGCAAACAACAACACGCGGGTTGTGATTGCTGTGAGTGAGGGCAGAGCTGCAAATCGGGCACACAAGCGCTCGGCGCTCAGACCGTTGTTACGCACACAACGTGGTTAATGCGCGCGGCCTTGAATAAACATTACCTTATTTCTATTTCGCCATGAAATTGGCTGCCCCCGAGGCCGCCGCTGCTGCCGCCGCCAGCGGCAAGCTGGGGTGATCCACAGCACAGAGGCGGTGGAGGCGGCGGCGGTAGGAACAGCAGAGAAGAAAGATTTTCCCTGCTTCTTGAGTCTGGGGTGTGTATGGGGGGGGGGGACTCTATCCCGTACCAGACTGAATCAAAGCTAGGTTAAACTAGACCACGAGTTGTTTCTTTTTCTTAACGAACGGACTGACATAATGGCGATTTGCCCCGTCGTGCGTACGGGGTGACAAGGACATTCCCGATGGGGTAACAGTATTTACTACCTTATAACAGTCCAATCGCGGTTAGTAGTAGTTCCCGAAAGTAGGGTTAAGATACTCAAAATCTGCGATCATTGTGTTTTGACGAACAAATGTGATACTGGATGTTGGAATGTGTGATGCGTTACACATAAATATGCATTTACATGCAAAATTATGCTCGTACCAGCAAATATTAAATGCATCTGCTGTTCTGCTGTCTCCCTAAAGTTGATAATGCAACACTGACCGCATTTTGATGCAACGACGATTGTTAAATTTGGCAGGAACATTTATGTATCGCTTTAAAGTGCGTTCAAATGCGAAGAGGAAATCACTTGCGAAATAGTTCCCCGAAGCAGTCCGAAATAAAGGCGAAATAAATGCGAAAAAGTTGGTTAAATAGTCGCGCAATACCCCCGAAATACTGCGAAATACCACAAAATACCCTGATATTATAATCCGAAATAGGCGAAGGCGAAAAATAGAGTCACCCTGAATAATTGCCGGAATAGCCCGCACGCTACGAACCCAAGTGATTTCCCCCTTTGGTCAAATGTGTGTGTGTTAATTGCATTTGATATCTATAACTTGCAAGGAATTCAACAGCATCATTGCATTGCAGTATACAAAGTAACGCCGTTGCACTGTTTCAACGCAAATGAGAATAATGAAAATTGAGGACGGGAACGTGAACACGAAGGCGCACGTGCATGGCGGAGACGTTTTGTTGCACAACGTACAACTGGAGCAGGGCAGAGCGGTGCGGTAGAGGAGAGAGGCACGCGGCGGGGCGGGGGAGGGTTAGTCAGGTAAGATGTAGGGCAGAGGGGCAGGCAGCGCAGCGCTGGCTCATCACAAAGCATTATTTTCGAACGAGGAAGATGACCCGGAATACATAGGACCGCCCTCCCACCGCTGCCAAAAAAGAGTGACAGTATTTTTCGTTGTCTAATTAGAGCAAGGTATAAGGTACACTCTAAATGTAAGGGACAATTTAGTTCCTTAAAGGCAAAGTTTTCGTGCACAGCCAGAAAGAATGTAATTTGTTACAAAAAACAGGGAAAATTGTGTGAAGCTTAAGACAATTTGTGGAGTTTTAGGAACAAATTTGCCACTTGAAATTAAAAGTGCACATTTTCGTCGCTCCATTTACGTGATGAGTATTGGAACACCGGTCGATTCAAATAACGCAATGCTCCAAAATCGCCACTTAAATAGAGGAACGATTTGAAGACTTCTTGTATACGGCTTTTTTGTCACAAAACATGGTCATTTTCAGCCACACACCCCCGAGGGGGTTTTCACTTCTGAAATACCGTGTACACCAAATGAGGTATTTCACAGGTATTTCACGTGAAATACACCGAAATACGCCCAAATATGCTCCAAAATGGTGAACTTTTCCTGAGAAATACCGACGAAATACACGTATTACGAAATACTGTGTGCACGGAAATCTCGAGTGCAAACCCCCTCGCACACCCCTCATCTCAAATATCCCTTTGAGTAGTCCGTAAGTGATGGGGACGGAGAAAACGTAAAAAATAATTGGCACGAAGATTCTATTTTGACTTGCCCCTTAAAAACAAAAACACATCAAAATGGTTTCCTCCATTTTTTGACGCAGTTATCACTTTCCAGAAATTTTGGACAGGCACCGAAACTTGATAAGATTCCCTGTTAAACGAGTAATCCTAACAAAGTTTTTATGTCTGTCATGATTTTTTTTTTCTTCGTGCTTCATACTCTATCCAAGAAGGAAGGTGATCTAAAAATCACATAACGAAATGGTTTCAATTCATTAGCCTAATGTACTTTTTTTCGCAGATGTGTTAGTTCTCCGCTAACAGATCCTCGCGCAGAGTCTGAAATGAAATGGAATGAGCCACCATCCCTCTTCACCCCATCCCGTCCTACCGCCGAGCACCACTCTGGGAATGGTGCGAATACGAAAGAGTGCATTATATAAACTAGCCGCGCGGTGGCAGACAAATTAATGGATCTGTCCCTCGCCTCTACAACTTTGAGACGGGCGGGGCGGCGGCACACAGTGCAGCAGCACGCAAGGAGGCGCCGCCTAGCCCAAATGGCGCCCCCGGCGAGGACCTCGCGCAGACCACCAAGTTCAACTCCCGTGGCGCGGCGCGGGACACAAACAGCAGGCTCATGGCGCGGCGCGTGGTATGCGGCCCGGGCCCCTTTGACCTACTGACCACGCCCGCCGCGCCCCGCCGCCCTCTCTCGTGGCCTCGACACCACCACTCCCGCTCCACTTTCTCTCGAAGTCTTCATCATTTATTTCGAGTCGGTTGTTTCATCCAAGGGTCTACCACTTCAATAATCCTCGTACACTCCCTCGATAATCATTTGATAATCATTGATAATCATTTGATAATCCTCCATAATCATGGTAATACTCATAATCACGATAATCGCAAATAATCACGATAATCACAAATAATCACGATAATCACAAAAAATCAGTGATAATCACAAATAATCAGTGATAATCAGCGATACCCGCGTAGAAACTTATGGTGTTATTTAGTCAAAATTTTGTCGATGGGCGAACGATACATAAATGACATACGATTGACAAAATTT
>NW_026267170.1:910631-911261 GCF_000697945.3 Frankliniella occidentalis | reverse complement strand
CCCCCCCCTTCCTTTATCCCTTTCCCCTTTCTCCAGCCTCCATTTCACGAATAGGCGGTTCGTAAATTATACCCCTTTATAGGAATGATGTTGGCCATTCCGAGGCGCGGCGCTCCCCACTGCGGCCGCTAGCTAGCATGGGCACGAGGGACTTCCCCACGCCGATCCAGCCTGATCCGCAGAGGAAAGAACATTCAAGGCGACGCTGTCGGCGGCGAGGCGGCATGGCGCGGGTGGGCCTTTTGTGCTCCGATTTCAGATTCAAGGCCAGTGTCATCGTATTGTTCATCTTTATTCACTTTATATGGTGGGGACATAAAAGCCCAACTCCGCCTAAAGCCGCGGGCGGTGGCGCGCGCGCAGCCCCAGCCACCCTCATGGGCTGCCGGGGCGGAGAGCAAGCAGGCGAGAGACAAACGGCGGACACTTTGTGCGACTCGCAAGGGAGGGGCCTGGAGAGGGACGAGTGTCTGGGGAGAATCCGGCGCGAGAGGGACGGAGAAATAAAGAGAGAGGAGAAACAATCCTCGCCCCGTAATTGGGTAGGTGGGATAAAATACTGTACTGGTGCGGGTCGGGAGCGGAGCCCACACCTGTTGGATCCTGGGCGTCCGCCGGGCCTCGGCTTCT
>NW_026267170.1:908809-909913 GCF_000697945.3 Frankliniella occidentalis | reverse complement strand
GGGTGGGGAGAGTATCGGTCGAAGCCGTTCGCTCGGTGCGCGGTGCTGCGGACGACGCTGCGACACCAGAGGGTGTTTCACTTCCAGAAAACGTGTGTAGCGTAACACTCCGGGCGCACGGCTCATCCAGAAAAGAAGGCCATCGCACTGCCATCGCAGACATTTTAGAGTCAGACTTGTGCAGTTGAAGACACACGGCATCAGGTGCACATACGGGTTGCCGCGGTACGACACCCTCTCGGCCCGCCGCCTGGAACTCCTCATATTAGAAAGCGATCGGGATGAATAAATTATCATTGATAGGCAGCGCGCTGGGTGCGCCTGCCGCCGGGGCGGGGTGGGGTGAGGCGGGGCGGGGAGTGATTCATGGTGCCTCTGCTTGCCCTCCTCCGGGAGGCTGCTGGGCTGAGGCTACTTGATTCATCGCTCCTTCTCCCTTCTGCTCCCCTCACACCTGTCCAACACCTCTTTGCTCTATTTCAGCCCGGCACTACCTCCACCCCCTCCCCCTCTTCGCGACACACCCCAACACCACCCCCTGCGTACGCCTCGGCCCCGGCCCGGCACGAGCGCGTGGTGGCGGGGCGCGGTGGGGTGGGGTGGGGCATTGCGTGGCGCGGCGGAGAGTGGTGGGTGGTGGGGCGCAGCATGGGTTGACAAACACCGCCGACACCACCACAACCACCATCAGCACTACCAACAACAGGACCTCACACACAACGCAGTCCCTAAGCACACGCAGCTCGACAAATGCTTTGTCGTCGTTCAAAGACTCGACACGTCGAAAATAATGTAAAAAGACGCTCGCTCGCCGCCCCACATTCTATATTGATGTATTGATTCCGAACCCTAATTACAAGGCCAAGGAGTGCGTGCGCCAGGACGCATGCATGTTTCATGGCCACGGCCGGCCCCCACACGGCCGCGCACCGTCACTTTTCATGAAGAACCTTCTGGCGAAGTTCTTAGAGGGGGGCGTGAATGGCGGTGAATTGTGATGTACAGTAAGCTCCTGGCGAACTCCCTCGCCGAACGGGTGCTTTTTTCCCCCCATGCAGGCGGCATCTGCATAAGCCCACCTTCATCTCCGTTCTCTTCTTTTGC
>NW_026267170.1:889930-908463 GCF_000697945.3 Frankliniella occidentalis | reverse complement strand
TTTCCACTCCACTCCATCAGGGCGGCGGCGTGTTGTAGCAGGAATTACGCCAAGAGCTCTGCATAAAATGAGGCGCCAGGGCAAGATGGGCCGGGCAGGCTTCTTTGCACCCCGCCCGGCGGCCACCCGCCCCTGGAGAGCAGTAAACTAACGCCGCGGCGGGGCCTCCCGAGCGCGGCCGATGGCACCGCGCCCGTCCTCCTGGGGGACGTGTCGGAGGCCGTGGAGGAGTGTCGTGGGGGCCTCAAAGTGGCTTTCAATGCTGGAGTGCAGCGGCCGGCGGCAGCGGCGGCACACTCCAGTGCACTCTAGGCGCGCGGGGCGCGGGGCGCGAGAGTCTCCCGGGGAAGGACTCTTCCGGGCGGGGAATATTGGGGGAAGAAAGGTCGACCGGCAGCAGGACAACGGACACCCACAGCCAGCGGCAGGTCTCTCGTTTCAGGTAGACTACAGACGCAGCGTCGCACGCGCTCCGAGACCGTTCCTCATCGACCTTCCACCGCCGAGCACGGTGCGGACACGGTTGAAATGCGTCGCCGAAGAAGCGCCTTTCGACCAGAACGCCCTCACCTCACTCCCGTCAACCTATTAAGGGCCCAATGGGGTCGCCAAGCGCAGTCGCTGCGGGCGGGGCGGAGCTCGCCCGCCCTGCCAAGAGACGATCGGCGACGTCGTCGTCCCCCGCCCGCGGCTGGGAGAGGGCGTTCTGCTTGTACAGCGGCGTGGCGTGGCGTGGCGTAGCGCACCGTTATGGTGGGGTCGTTGGGCGCCATCGGCATTTATGCGCGATAGCGTGATGCGTTTGGGTTCGGGGTGGGCGGCCCACTGGGCGGGGCGGGCGGCGCTCGGGGGCCCTGTTGCGGAGCCCCAGACCAGGACCAGACCGACGACGTGCAGGGGTAAAAGTATTATTGAAAAGCATCCGGCTGGGAGGGGGAGACGGATGCCCTGGCAGATAAGGGACCCCGAGAAAGCAAGCATTCCAGCCCAACAGCGCATGAGGTGCGGTGCGCGGGGTGTATGTGTGTGTACGCCCCCGTGCTGGGACGGGGCGCAGCAGTGGGGCAGGGCGGACTGAGGTGAACCCCCTGACACATGGTACATGCTCCCTGCGCCGGGGATGCGTCTCGCCCGCCATGGGCACGCCCCCCCCCCCCCACCTAACGAAGCAGCAATGAGGGCACGACACCACACCGGCCAGACACCACGGCCAGCAGCCGGACCCTCCCGGGCCCCGGCCCCGGGTTCGCCCCTGCAGAGAGGCTGACCTATTTAACAAAGTTCATAGACGGCAACTCCCGACACTCCCACTCGTCGATATAATTACCACGGCTGCGCCTCAAGTTTCCCCGCCCAGGGTCGCAGTGACCCGCTTTTCCCGACACGCCCATCCCCGCGACACCTGTGGCGTTGCGGGCGACATTTTTCCGCCGAGGAAGGTGTGAGACGGCGGGTTGCGGGGTGCCATGAGGGTAGGGTGGCAAGGCAAGGAACAGGCTAGCCAGGGCCGAGACAGGTTGTCGCGGGCTGCTGCTGCTGGACCGCTTCCAACGTGTCGCTACAAGGCAGGGGTTGCGCGACACTTTAGCTTTAGGCTAGGCGAGGACGCGCGGCGGGGTGCGGTGCACTGCTAAAGGTGCAACGTAGTCGGTGCACTTAGTGGTTGGAAACGATGCTGGGAAATGCTCCGGTTTTATTAATTATTGTAAAGCTGTAGTTGTAGAGGAGTAGTCGGTGGTCGGGCCACGGCGCCTTATGGCGCGCGAGTAGGCAACCCGCTCGCATCCGCGTACGCCTGTTGCCTACTCGCTCGAGATAAGGCGCTATGGTACGGGGGGAGGAGGCACGCACACCCAGCCGCCTACGCGTCTGCGTGCCGTACAGTATATCTGAAAGATCCGAAGAAACTTGTTCTCCAAGCTGTCGGCCTTTTCATATTGATGATTGTAGTGTAGGTGCCTTGACGAACTCTTCAGGAGCCTTAAATAAAGTGCTGCTGAACAATTTCCATTTTCCGTGGGGCCATTTTCCTGTTGTCAAAGGCAGGCCTTACTTTCGAGGAGGAGGGGGGGGGTCTCAATTTTCACCAAAGGCATATGATAATTTTGGGTCGGACGGTACTACGACATCATTAGGTTGGTGCCCACCATAGAGTCTTCGAAAGGGAAAAAACGCACAGCCAAAAATTAACAACGCATGCGGGGTATTGTGCCCCTTGGTTGCACCCGGGAAGATTTTCGAAACATGTGCAGATTAGGAAGGATTGTTGTAAAAGATTTCGACGGATTCTAAAGATTCGGAAAAAATTGAAGGAATTAGAGGAGATTGGTGAGGATTGGGGTAAGATTGGAAGGTATTCCCAAGGATTTGGAGAACAATTTGAATGGTTTGGAGACGAATTTTGCCAGGATTAAATTTATTGGTATGGTCGGCTGGGTTCGATGATGGGATTGGTGCAGATAGTTCAGTATTAGACAGAATTAGGGCGAGATTGGGGACATCGTGACGATGATTCAAGGAAAATTAGGGACATTTTTAAGGGGCTTTGAATTTGCGGGATTTGGCGGATAGGAAAGATATGGGTGTATTTTGGATTGGAAGCGATTTGAAAAGATTCGGAGGGATTTGAGGAGGTTGCATTGAAAAGGTATTTCTCTAGTGCGTAGGAGTTATGTACCCTTCTCCCATGAGGCTAAATTTCACTCTGTTTGCCAACCCTGCTAACGATAGGGCACCGCGATTGCAGTCCACCCTGCTACGTCGTTACAGTATTTGATCATATCCAAGGAGAACATTTTAGGTGGCCATAGTCCTGTCCGAAATCCGAAGGTGGTAGAGGAATACGAGGTTGACTGAACACGTTAAAAACGCCACCAGCAGGCCAGGCAGGCAGGTCAGGCCCCTGCTGAAGGAAGTTGCCGGCACAGCATATTGGCGCTGGCAACCCTGATGAAACTGCTGGATAGATTCAGAACAAGAGGATGCGTTTTGGATAAGCTAGCCAAAATCGTTTCCTAATATGCTCGTAAGTAGAACTCCACCAGCTTTCAACTTTTCACTATTGAAGCCCCCAAAGTTCCCACCATTTCCTACCCAGACAGCTTAGAACGCCTACCGTGTAGTTTTACTGATATTTACAGCTATTAAACGACAATATCCCAGTCTACGACAGCTGTTAAAACCTATCACACTACCATACCGCATGCAGGCGTTTGGAGGCGTTGCCTACTCTAAACAGGGCCCGAAGGCGCCGAAGTGAGAGACGGTTAGCTAGCCCACCTACACGGCTGCACGGCTACAATTTAAATAATACTAAATACTCTGGGGTCCGTGGGCCAGCCAGTATTAAACGGCTCTTGCGGAGACTTCACGATACCATTAATTGTTGTACTCGTATAGCTAGACAAGGCCCTAAAATCCACTGCCTCTGACTACAATAACGTATTCACGTGCACAAAACACAGCAATAAAACGCCACCGAGCGCCACGATTCGCCTACAGTATAACCTCTACATATACATGATGACACTCACCTAATCTGTTGTCTACGGGTCGTCGGCCACGATGGTCACCGTCCTCCCGCCCGGGCCCGGGGGCGGCGGTCCAAGCGCCGAGCGCTACATGCCAACAAGGTAATCCTCTCGGGGGCGGCACTCACGACACTCGTCTAGCGACACGACCGGTGGCGCTGGGCGCAGAGCGCGGCTGGCCTGGGTGCTGCTGGGGGGTTGTGTTGCCGGCACCACGCTCTGAGCGCCACTGCGCGGCCCGAAGACCGCCGCGCCTCCGGCTGCTCGCCACCCCACCACCACCCCAACCAGCCCCCCCACCCCTCCGTCGCTCTGTTGCGCCGCGGAGCCACCCCGCCGTTGCATGCGCCCTGCAACACAAAACAAAATGATATAATTGGCAATTAAATTAAGCGAGACGGCCATCAGGACGCGGCAACCACGCAGGTCTGGGGCGTGACCTGGTCCTGGCGGCCCCGGGCCGGGTGGGGCACCAAGCGCAAGCGGGGCAGGCTGAGGGGGGAGGGGATGGGAATCATCCACAAGCTGCTGCGGCCTGAATAGCAAAGGCCAGCAGAGAAGAAAATAAGCGAAAGCAAATTTAAAAACTGCTGCTGAGCCTGTATTAGCCCCGTTGGTCATCCCCTGCTCTCGCCCTGCGCCGCTGCCCAACTCCAAGTGACCTGGAAGGATTACAGCCGGAGATCAAAGGCCTGGGGCCGAGGAGGGGGTACATACCTTGAGGATTTCACAGTCGGCCGGACGTTGTTGGGCACCGGGAGAAGGCCAGCCGACAGACGAGCATAGCCGCCTGCAAGGGCAAGGACGTCCATGTTCGTCCAGCTGCTGGCGACGCGGGGCTCGGACCAGCCTCCAAGGGACCACCAACGAGTCAGAAACCTTGCATACGAACTCGAAGCCCCGCAGATCTGTAACTACGATATAATAACCTGTGTACAGAGTACAGAGAAATTGTATACTGTACATACACTTTTAATGAATTTCGTCTCGATAATGATTTGTCACGCATAATTCGTAATGGAAAATGCCAAGTATTATGCGTCGATTTCGGGTACAAACTAGTGGTTCGGAATCAACCTATTCATAACATCACTGTTAAATGGATTAGATTTATTGTGTTAAAGTTTGTTTTAAAAATTCTACCGTCCGGAATCGTTCTTTCAGAATAACAACCGAGTTACAAGATGTTGGTTATTTAACATGTTCCCTGCGTTCCCTGCATGACCACTTTGTGTTCACGCTCCCATGTAAAATCATAGGCATTAAAGATGAGCCGCAGCGAACGTGTTAACGAATGTAATCGTTACTTTAAAACTACGAAGACTGTGTAAAAAAACAGGAAATTTTTCGTCGAATCACGAGATTATTTCTAGCGTACGTGGGTGGTCTTTATGCATGCATACTTTTCATACTCCGTTGTACTTGCAAGTGTTCAAATCGGAAGGTGTACACTTGCAAGTGTGCAACTTCTCTGTTTAACACTTCCTTAAATTGCACGCTCCATGTGTATAGAAAAAAATCAATAGAGGAGAAGCACACCTACTTAGTTGGATAGTAGCAAGTATTCAACTTGCTATTGCACCCTTAAATCAGTGTACGAATTTGTATAGGCGTTTTTACAAAATGATGTTATGCCACCGTAAAAAGGCACTTATATTTTATATATGACAAAGCAAAGTTTTGAGGTGTAATAACGATGCATACTGCCTTAGTAATAGTTCGCAGACTTTTGCTGGAGTGATTCTTCCCTAACTAACGCTCACCAAACACGTTTCAGCCCAGCAAACTGGTACAGACCGGGTTAAAAGGCAAAAGCAACAGCGGAATTGAAACATAAAACAGAGAACACATGAGTCATACTTCTGTCTTGCGCGGGTGCATTGCATGGGCATGGCGGCGCTGGTGGCGCTGGCGCAGAACTGCAGCGGAAGAGCAGGCAGCTCAGCTGCAAAACGGCAGTCATGAGGGAGAGGAGGGGGTAATCGCACATCAGGGCTGTAGTGAGCGCCGCGGGGGTGGCGGGACACAATGCAAAGGGGAGCCGGGCGCGCTGGCGGTGTGTGGTGTGAGCGCCGCCCTAGCGCGTCCTCCCGCATCCACCCCGCCCCTGCAATGGGCGTAGCCGGCAGAGGTAGGGGGAGGGGCGGGCACCGAGGCAACCTGGATCCAGGTTGAGTGGCGACGCGACAGCACGGCGGGGTAGGGTAGGGTGGGGTGGCGGGGGAGAGAAGGGCCAAAGTATAGTAGTGGGGAAGGCGTACTACGAGCAGGAGAGGGGCAGGGTGGGTGGCAGGAGGAAAGGGCGGCAGAAATTGCCTCGCGGCGCGTCAAGTAATTTGTACTCGTCTCCCAACAAGGGTGAGGAGCGAGACTGATGGCGCCCAGGTCCCAGACACATCGTTTGGGGTGGCGCGGGGTGGGGTGGGGCAGGGTGAGGCGTGGCGGGGTGCGGCGGCGTGGTCCAGGACAGCACAGGCAGGTGAGCCGGCGACGACGGTGCCCCGAGGGCCGCGAAAAGGCTCAACCACAACGGCACAAGCATTGCGCGCACAGCCTGCGTATCGGCCAGTGGTGGTGGGGTAGGGCTGGTGAGGTAGGGCTGTGGGGTAGGGCTGTGGGGTAGGACTGGTGGGGGTGGTCGGGAGGGTTGCGTGGCGGAGGGGTGTGTGGTGCAGGACGTGGCGGGGCGTGCGTGCCGAGCGCGCGGTGCAGCGAGCGCGAGGCCCCTGGGACCACCGCCACCGCCGGCTGCAGCACTGATCAATAGAGACTTGCCGGCATCACACCGGAAGGGGTATAGGGGAATAAAGAGAGGGGAGGGAGGTTAACTGTGCCCCCGGGGACACACCTGGGGACACGGAGGGGGTGAGTGCATGCGGTAAGCCCCTCGACCGGCAGAGCTGCGCGCATCATATGACCCCGGCTGACCCCTGCTCCGGGCAAACAAGCGACCCCCGTCGTCGGGGGCGGGGTAGGCGTGGTGTGGGGGAGGTCGGCCCACCCCTCGAACCCACCCCTCTGACCCCCTGGAGCAACACGCCGACGGGCATATGCATTCAGGGTCAGGAGAGAGGCGGAGGGTCAGCCATTGGCCGAGGGCTGACGACCGATAAGTTTCGAACATTTTGCTATTGAGGCGAACAGAAAGAAAAATAAATGAATATTTTCTGTACAGTAAAGCAGGTTACACTCCAACCACTTGGAGCTCCTCCACCGTGGAGTCTCCACGTGCGGGCCGCTAAGACGCTCCTCACGTACGGTATATGGGCGCCACGGGGCGGGGCGTCACACGACATAACTTCCACGAGGTGCCACGAGTCCGACTCCCAACAAACATCAGCCCACTGCTTTATTGATGCAAGAACAACAGGCAATTGCCTTGGCAAAGGGTAACTTCAGCAGGGCACAATCGATAGACACTAGTGGTGTCCAATGGTCGGTCGCTCGGCGCCGATGGGTGCCCATCGGGCGAGCGAGAGGGACGGAGCTACTGGCCGGCTAGCGCGTGCAAGAGAGACGGCAGACAGGTGGAGTGGGGGGTTGACCGACCATTGGACATCACTAATAGACACATTCCCCAGGACTGCTCGGCCGCCGGCGCCCACCCACCTCTCCCTCCCATCGGATTACAACTTGGTGCGTCGCGTGATGAGGCGGGGAGGGGCGAACCTCGAGGACCCAGTCGACGTGACACGCATCGCGTCACGCCGCGGAAAGGGAAAGACGCACCGAGTAATATTTTTTTTTCCTGAGCAGGGTACATAAATTCGTCTCCCTTTCTCCTTGAAGTGAAGAGTGAAATTTTTATAAGCTATGCTCACGAAAGGGTGAACTAGCGCACATTACAAAAGTTACAACCCAGAGACTATGGCACAATTAAACTGCAAAAATGACAGTGCTTGGAAAGTCACCTCTTGACCAAGAAAAGTTTCTAATTCGCTCGTACAATGAATAATAATAGCCCACTGCAAAATTGCCAGAGACCTTGTAAAATTACAGTGCTGGGCGCCACATAATTACTACTACTACTTGGAAATTACCACTTTTTTCTTACGAGATAACAAAAATATGGGAAAATTTACCAGTGACTTGTAGATTGACACCAAAATACGCTTCACAATGCCAAAGTGTGCAATACTGCACTTAAAAACTGTAAAACTATTACATGTAATTTTTTATTCCATGTAAAAGTACTAAAAAAAATTACAGTAACGTAAAATTAAAAAGTTTTGGCCAGGCAGCCAGATCCTGTAACGCGGTGCGCGATTTTTAACCCAGATGTCAGATGCATCTGGCGTCGTCCTCCTGTCACCGTCCCCGAAGGACCCGCGTCTGCTAAAACTTGCATGACACCTCCAGAAGGGAGAGGGCAGCGGGATGTATGTAAAACATTGAGCGCATCCGATCGATGTCCAAGCGGCCGGCGCTATCCACCATCATGGAAGATGGGGGGGAGGGGGTGTAACTTCTCCCCTCCAGACTGGAGGAAAAATCCAGCGGTTTATTTGGTGACAGAAAATGTTTTGGTGTAAGTTGCGATATTTGGGGATATTTTAAGAGGATTTTACAGCAGGTTAAGAGTTGGCGTGTGGGTAAGAAACTAAGGCTGTGTGGCCAGAGAGAAGTGGCTTTAGCGCAGCATCACTCCCCCGCTCAAGGGGAAAAGTTCGAGAAACCGAGTGGAGGTGGAGCGAGTTGCGAGGCGGTGGCGAGGTGTGGCAAACAGCGGCCACACAGGTTTAGCACCGCGTCCAAAGCAAGCGAGTTGAGATGGAGATTGGGCTCCTCTACCCTTCGCAAGCCCTGACCAGAGTAAGGAGAAGGTGTACTCACAGTGTACACAGTGTAGGCGTTACTCGGTAAAAGCACAATCAAAGTGAACACCGGTGAACACCGTTCATTGTATGTGGGCAATTAAACGAAATAAAGACTAGCTGAAAACTGAGGTAAAACGTCGTTGTCCATAGCACCGATCGAGTTTCGGCAATCCTCGCCGTGCACGGAGAAAAATAATTAGTTCATCCAACTCATACGTAGGTTGATATAGGAATCACTAACGCTGTTGGGTTGTGAGAACGAACTAATTCGTTGTCTCATCCAAGTGTTCGCTAATGCAACGCAAAATTCGTTGGAGCAGCGAACACATCGCTGAGAGAGCGAAGGCGATCGTTGATTCAACTAAAAACGCTTTCGTTCCAGCAATCAGATTTATTCACTTCGTCAACGATCTATTCGCTCTCACAACTAAGAATTCGTTCTACCAGCAAACGCTTGATTAAAACAACGGATATTTTGTTCCCACAACGAGTTCTTTTTGCAAGCTCCAAATCAACTCAAACATGGGTTGAAGCAACGAATTATTTTTTTCCGTGTGCATACAGAATTGAGGCATCAGTACATACATAGCCAAGGTGTGGGACACATTTCTTCGGGAGCCCCCCAAAAATAGTTGTACAACGAATTTGCAAGGTGACGAGTTAAAGAAGGCGCGAGTTGAGCGCAATAGTTCGCGAGATTGAGCTTTGCACGATTTTTCGGGATAGTTTTCGAGAATTGTGCGTGAGGAAGTGTACATTAAGTTGGTGGTGGAGAGGGGGGGGGGGCATCGTATTCCTACTGGTAGATGAATGGATACAAATTTTCTTATTTTTCGTCTACGGTCATTACACTCTTAGTTCCTAACGAACAGCAGTCTTCATATTGTGAAGAATTGGGTTAGTAATGTACAAAGGATCTAGAACTGCCATATTACAAAGAATTTCTTCGTATTACAAAGAGCACTACTTTCATAAGACACGTGCTCTTCGTATTCCTATTACGAAGCCAAACCCTTCGTAGTACAAAGAGTTTATTTGTATTCACTGTAAAAAAATGAAGTCGTAAATTTATAAAAATTTTGTGAACTCGAACTATAATCTAAGTTGTAAATTTACGAGAGCACCCTTTTTTTTACTCGCCAATAGATTTAAGTCGATACGTACTGCAAGCACAGCAATTTACTGGAACTTGGCGCCTGCGAGACTCGGGTAGGCCACCCCGCACTACACGTATGCACTACAAGCAAGATCTTGCATACCCATCAGGCGCTATGAGACCTTTCATCTTGCATTGGATAAACTTCGTAATTTCGTAACGGCAGATAACGGACGCAATTTTGGATGATCCAGCCAAAAGAAGGGCGACACTATAAGCTATATACTGATACATGAAGTGTTCAACTGGCGTGCACAAGCAAGTGGTCAACACATGTTGCACACTCGTAAGTGTTGGACAGGATATGTCAATACGCCGAAATTTTTAACAGTAAATTTGAACACTTTAATAGCTCCAATGATTCATAGCCAACCCTGATGTTGAACTTTTTAAGTGTTCAAATTTACTGTTAAACACTAAGTATTTAAATATCCAGTCAAACACTTGGAGGAGTGCAACATAATGTTGAGCACTTATACGTACACGCCAGTTGCAAACATCATTGATCAGTGTAGATTCCTTCGCCCAAATACATTTCGTATTGTACAAAATGTCAGCCTCTTTTTGTTTTTTCATGGGTAAGTTGTCGAAGAAAAACCCTCATACCAAAGTTGTGCTTTTTGCTGTCTCCCACCATTCAGGCACTCTAGGAAATTTCTGCTACTAAAATGACAAATAACTAGTGTTTTCCACCTGTTCAACGGTTCCGTGAGGGGTAACTCGGTAAGATAAGAGCTCTGTTTTGATCCAAAAAGTGCAGGAAGCAACACTCGCCGAAACCACGCACTATGGATCGAAATCACCGCTCGAAAGCAATGTGCCTTCGACCTGCAGCAGTCAGAAAAATTGCACCAAAATACACTAAATGTACACTGTGAGAAAAACTTGCAAGAATTACAGGAAAATTGTCCATGATGTGTGCGGTAAAATTACAATTGGAAATTGCAAAACTCCGTCCGTCTGTGTCGACCTGGAATTCATTGACGTGGTAAATTTGAGAATACAAAGAAATTTTTGATGTATTTATTTTTTAAAAATCGCCAGAAAGACACGAACGAAGACTAACTGCGAAACAAATTCCTTTGTAATGCGAAGAAATTCCTTCGTATACAAAAACCTACAGTCTTACAAAACCATCCAAATCCTTCGCATTATGAAACCCAATCCGTCACAAGATGTTATCAGTAATAGCAAGCGATGAAAAGATAGAAAAAAATTGAAAAAATACTGTTGAATTCCTGCTAAGCAATGCAGACGCTTTGCAAATTGCGAAAGGATTTATGGGTGGTTTGTAGACCACGAAGCTTTACTTTGCAATTATTTCGAAGCAGTACTTTGCTTGCTGCAGATACGTCTTTGCAAATGCAATGTAAATGCCTTTGAAGTCTACAAAACGTGCGTCGTAGGGAATTAACAGTGAGATATTTGCGACTGAGAACGGTAAACATTTGTCTACAATGAAATGAGTACAAACACGCCGTCACAGATTTTATCTTTGAAAAGTCATTCAACACTTAACAGCAACAGCCTCTTCCTTTCCATTGCGTTGTAGCAAATAATCAACATTGCCCTCTCACGAGCTGCAAATACCCCAAGCGCAGAGAGGCCCCTACCGTCGAGCAGCGCTACCCCGCGGCTTGGCGATACTCCCTAGCCCGAATATGCCAGGTCCCGGACAACACTGGCTTTACCAACCGCGAGGCCTCTGTTGGCCCAATAACCGAAACTACTAGGCAAATTTCCAGCTTATGGCTGAGCTCAGGTTTCTCACGCATTACGTTTCTATGAGATTTATATCTGTTTCATGGTGTGTCATACACCAAAGAAGCAGGGCGGGTTGTTGTAGAGGCGGCGAAATGAGAGGCCTTAATCATGGAAACTCGTTACATGACCCATCGGCGAAACTCAGTGGTTTGTGGTTCATGCCGGTTTAGGCGACAGTATCCGCCTTAGGGCCTGGCATTATTTAAAAGTTAAAATTTTAAGTATGCAAGTATGCAGGAGGGAGTGTGTACTTGGTCAAGAACACACTAAAAACCCAATACATTTATGCAGGAGATCACTTCCCGAGGTGTCAACTAATTGACAGTAATTATGAGGCTACGTTTTGAAAGAAACTAGAGCAGAAATTAAACATAAGCTCCTTACTTAAACATTCAAATGAGTACGTATACTTGCAGGTATAAATAAATAGATAGAATTAAAGATGCAAACATTTCACTTGATTCAAAACATTTGGTTCGCTCGGCAAAATAACGAAATTTCTCAAAATAAACGTTTGTAATAATACATGTACGTTGTAAAAAGAAAAAGTTAAACACTGACAGCAAAGAAATTTAATTGCTGAAATGCTCACTTAAAAATATATACCTCACACCAAATGGTATGAGGCAAACATACCTCACACCTGAGTTTCCAGAGTGGGAATCACAAAGTGCATTTTATCAAACGGAAAAGTGTGAAAGTACCACATCCAGCCAGAATTGCAGTGTTCGCGTATTTTAATGAGGTAAATGCAACGAAACGCCACATTTTAAAGAAAGAAGAAAACGGTGTTTTTTTTTGTTGTTTTTTTTTGGGGGGGGGTCTCAACTATCAAGAGTGGTCGATGCGTGATTGGGTTAATTGTGAAAATGGTGATGAACGGTGCGGGCAGTTTATCACAAATGTGCCCCAGAACATCGTCGGCGTCGCGAGAGGGGCTCGGTTGGGGATAGCTGGCATTCAGTAATAATGCAACACGTTCCACCGCCGCCCGGGTCCGTTTGACAGGTTGCGTGCGGCCGCGCCTGGCAGACCTCCGCCTGGCCTCTTAGCGGAGTGGCAAGGCCTCCGCCGGGCCTCCGCCGATTTACTTGCCCTTTCTCCATTTCCACTCCTCTTTTCACTACGAAATAAAATGGGGGGGGGGGGATTCCAAAAGCAGACGGGGCGCCAAAAACACAAGTGCCATAAGGTACTCGAAAGGTTTGCTGCAGCAAAAGGAGAAGAAAGACTGTCACAGACCGACGGCCAAGCGCCCCGGGAGCGCCGCCGGTCCGGGGCCGCCACCCGCCCGCACCCGCTCACCCTCGCTCAGTTTCGAACTTGGGATAGTCTTCAACAAGGATTCAACAAGGATTCCACTTGGGTCTCTGGCCAGACATAAGTAGCTCGGCGCATTGGCGCATACGGCTCGCGAATATTTAATCTGAGTGGAGCCCGTGCATCATCCCACGCCCACGACAGGATGCTCAAAGCGTCGAGAAAAATGCCATAGAGCGATACGCTTCTGACTTACGTTTTCGATCTACTCCTTGCACATCCCGGCATTACCCTATTGGAAAATATTTGAAAGATTTCTTGTTCCCGAGGCAGGGGCAATAACTCTCGGAATCATGTGTACACCAGCCCGGGAATAAAAGGGAATCAACGAGAATCGCGACAGATATCAACGGGAATCAACGGGAATCAACGGGAATCCAGTGATTTCGGGAATCAGGTGTACACTCAAATTCGGAGTTATTGCCCGTCGCCTGTTCCAATGTGAAGTTTATCAAACACTCTCAGACCTGTACTGATTTATTTCTTAGTAAGTTTAAGAGGTTAAGCAGCAGCAATACTAACAAATGGATCGAAAGAAAAATCAGTAACAGAATGGGAGTGAACTTTTCACTGCACTGAAATCAAATAAGGCATTTTTTGTGACCACCTCATCCGATTTCAAATACTTGTCTTTGGTGTCTTTCAGAGTTGTACTCTGGAAACCCAAGCATGTACTTGAATGCAGTATCTCCTCCATACCTACATGTATGCAGGAGGTCCTCTTGGCAAGTATGCAGGAGGTTTAGTGTGTACTGGGTCAAGTACACACTAAATCTCCTGCATAAATGTATGGAGGTTTTAATGTATCCTTGACCAAGTACACACTACCTCCTGCATAATCTCTGAGTACACAGGATCTCCTGCAAATCGGGTATGCAGGAGATACTCCATTCATGTGCACACTTGGGTTTCCAGAGTATCCTGTGTTTTTGAGGGAATTTTAATAGAACTGCGGGTGAGATTACGAAAACGTGGAGAGGGGAGGGGGGCTGCCTTGGGGTTGTTGGTTCGGCTGAGCTGCTAGGAGGGGTAGGGGGGTAGGTAGGGAGTAGGGGTGTAGGGCAGAAACGGAAGGCAAGAGGGGATTGATCCCCGCTCCACCACCTCACGGGACGGGCGGGATGAAAAGTTAATGGTGTGGGAGCACACCTCACCTCGGTGTGCTCAGTCAGCTCCGCAAGCACGCCGAGGGTTTGGCCAGTGGTGCGCCGACACTCCCCATGGGCTCGTGGGCCAGGGCTTCAGCTAGGGCCAGCCGTCATGAGGCGCACCGCCTGCCTGCTTCTCGCCATGGGGCTCATCGCTGCCGGTTGTTATCCGCCTTGTGCTTTTCTTTCATACTCGGAAAATTTGCTGATGAAATTAATTCAAATTAAAATTTGTTTACTTTTGGCAGCGGGCGGCCTGCGCTGCTACGTGTGCAACTCTAAGGCAGACAGCCGGTGCGCGGATCCCATGCAAGTCGCGGAGGAAAGCGAGGACCAAAACGACGGCAAGCAGCAGCAGAGCGGTGGCGGCGGCGGCAGCAGCAACGGCGGTGGCAGCGGCGGGGGACGCTACGACGAGCAGCAGCAGGGGCTGCAGATGGTGGACTGCAAGGTGGCGCACAGCGTGCGGCAGGCCATGGACGCGGTGAGAACCAGGACAGGAGTCCTTCACCCCCACCCCCACAGATGTAACATAAGTGATGAGAAATGATCAGGTGAAATGATGCAGGTGTCGAATTTTCTATGAGCAACGCATAAAAAAGAACACAACAATATTTAGTGTGTTACCACAAGCTCCCAGCAAGCTCCCAGAACCACTCTCCTTGCTTGCCTTTCTCGGTCCTTCCTGAGATGCAAACATGTAGTGTAATAGTTTTAATCGCATTTAGTGCAGAGATGACGAAGTCCAGTACTGTAATGCGTCCTGGTTGTCGACTGACGCGCAGGTCAACGGGCTGCTCTCCCGGCTGGGCCAGAGGGCGCCGGGCGGCGGCGACGTCTGGGCGGCCGTGCGCGCGTCCAACCAGCTCACCTCCCAGACGGGGTCCTCGGGGTCGGGCGGGCTGCTGGGCCCGCGGGGCCAGACGGAGCAGCGCGACCAGCGCGACCAGCGCGGGCACAACGAGCAGGAGTCCAACGCCGCGTGCCACAAGGTGGACATGGAAGGTGAGTGCGCCGTCGTCCATTTCCCAGGACGACGGTCACCTCTCAGACCTCCTCCCTCCTGCGCAGTGGACGGCGAGATGGTGACGGACCGCGGGTGCGCCCCGGGACGCGTTTACGGCCAGGAGCCCTGCGACGCGCTCTCCGCCGCCCTGGGGGACACGGAGTTCTGCGAGCTCTGCGACGGCGACGGCTGCAACGCCGCCAGCCTGGCCAGAGCCTCGCTCAGCGTGGCGGCGGCCGTGTTCATGCTCCACGGCCTGCTCCTGCGGCACGGCGCCCGCCCATGAGGAGTAGTGGAGCCGACACGACGGGGCCGCCGCACCATCCTGCATGCCGCGCACTTTGTGACGATGCGGCGGTGTTCCGCAAAATGTCTCCACGTCCGCTTCAGCATGACGCCGCCGCGCAGCTAGGCCACCCAACGTGCGGCGGCCACGCCCACGCGGGCGCGCGTACTCCAAGCTGTACCCGCGGCAGGGCGGGCGCCGCACCTCACCTCGTTAGAGGCCCGCGGTGCGCGTAATTAGAGGACATCCTCTAACGCCTTTTCTTTCTGCGACCGCTTTCCAACCTGAACGCGCACACACACGCACTCACAAACACACTCTCACACACACACGGACTCACACACACGCACTCGCTACACTAAATATTTTTTTTAAAGATACGCACTGTTATGGTAACCCGCGATAATAGGCCGGTTTGTGTGACGGCGTGCGAACTCGCAACCCTCGTAACCAAGCGAAAGGACGGTTGTACCGCCAATAGCCGAGGCGATATAAGCAGGGGTTTCAGAGAGCAGACGACGCGCGTGCCGCAACGGTGGGACCTCTCGCTCGCACTCACGCTCGTCGCACTGGTTCCGTCTCTCTCGCTCCGGACCAGAGTGGCCCGCGGGCCGCGTCTCAGAGCTGAGACCTGTGCGATAGGGCAGCGATTCGCAGCCTCCCACGCCGAGACGCCCTGAAACCTTCGGTGAAAGTACATCATATCAGCGCCTGGTGCGTATAAGCCCGGGCCGGCTGGTCGTGCAACCCGACGCCGCCAGTGAGCGTCGCATTACCCGAAAGCCTCCCCCGACATGGGGGCGGGCTTGAGCCGGGCTTGAGCCGGCCTGGAGGTGCCATGGCATGACAAGAGGACATAGCCCTGCACCGGCCCATCCCCGCCCGCCCCGCCGCGCCCGCCGCGCCCCGCCCACACCGCCGCCGCTGCCCAGGACGAGAAGGCGGCCGTGGCGCGGAGTGGCGCCGAGGCGGACGGGACCCGCGCCGCTACAGGGGCGGCCTGCAGTGCCAGCCCAGCCGCCAGCCCAGCCAGCAGCCAGTCGTCCGCAGAACGCCCAGCTCAGCTCAACCGCCGTCACCATGGACCGCACCGTGTTGCTCCTCCTCCAGGCCCTGTGCGCCGTGGCCCTCCTGGTCTCCGGTGAGTACTGCGCGCCACACAGTTTCACTACTCGCCTAGTCGAACTTTAGACAGTTTCTGGTTACATGTACGCCCACAGCTGGGCGAAAAAATGTCGCCCAGAATAATGGACGAACGTTCCCAGCCAACGTAGGTTTTGGTGACAATTCCATTGCGGTGATTCTGCCGGAAAATCGGCTTAAGCGACCAATAGCACAGGCCTAGGTCTAGCGGGTGGTTCCTTTGTCCGATTTTTGCAAATAACCCGACGGTAAATCAACAGTGTCCGGTGGGACATTTAGATCAGCGGGTAGCGATTCGAGTCCAAGAGTGTGCGTGATCCGTAACGGCGCCGCGCGAGTCAGAGGGAATAATGAAATCATGGAGCAGGCCGGCGATAAGGCGCGAGGGGCCGCGAGGGGGCCGCACCCCAAGGGCCCGGGGCGGGGGTTCGGTGACCGGCTGCCGTCCTCCCCCTCGGGTCAAACCCATGGCGTGCCGCCTCAGTCTGTGTCCGTGTGCGTCTGTAAGTGTGTGTGTGTGTGTGTGTGTGTGTGTGTGTGCGGACAGGTTCCAAGGATGCGCGTGTACGTGGCGAGTGTGTGTGTGAGTTGTTATTTGCCATTCTTTTGAGCCTGCCCGCCCCCGCCGACCAATAATGCCCCCCTGACAAACAAAGCGATATACATTTTGTCTTTGTAGTGGCGGGTGCGATGTCACCGTCACACAGCCTGTCGCAGGGGCAGTAGCAGCGAGGTTGTACCTTGTGTATCTTAGAATGCGCCTCAAAATGAAAACAAAAGTGTGCAACTGGCATCCACTTGGTAGTGTTCAACTCTATGGGCACACTCTTAGGTGTTGGGTTGGAAATTGAAATATGTACGTAAGTGTTCAGCAATAAATTTTAACTCTGTAGTCATAGCCAACACTGGAGTCACTAAGTGGTCGACTTTACTCTTTAGTATTCAAATATCCAGTCAAACGCTTAAAAGTGAGCACCGCCTGAACACTTGCACGTACACGCCAGTTGCACACTGTATTTACCAGTGCAGTGCAGTGTTGGGGCAACTGATCCACCTGAACGCACAAAAATGAATGAATCATCGGAACAGGAACACCCGATGGCGACGGCTGGATGCGAATTATGGGTGAATGAATGAATGAATGAATGAATGAATGAATGAATGAATGAGCTATTAAATATTTACAAATAAATGCAATAAAGAAACAATTACTGACTGGTTGACCTAATTAACTGGTGGTGGAGTTAGTTTTCGGCTTGTGAGACGTGTCGGCGTATTATCAAGGAAATCGCTGGTTGTAGGTTAGCGTCTTCCCCCGCGTCCAGTGAGGCCGTTGTGGTGCAGGTGTGTTGTTGTGCCCGGCCGAGCCCGGCCGCGCGCCCACTCCCGAAGCTAGGCCCGTCGCACCGCGGCCCGCGCTATTCTGGTCGTGGCCGAGCGTCCTCCCAGAGCTCGTCCACTATAGGTCCTGTCGTGGTCCTGACCGAGCCAACGGCGGGCGGGGCGTTCAGCCGCCGAGTAGCCTAAGTGCACTTTAGAAGTGCTCGTGTAGAGTTGATGTTCAGGAGGAGTGGTTGGGGCCGTGTGAGTAAAGGTGAAGACGGGGCGATGTTTGGTGGGCTACAGGCGCATGTTGCCCACTTTTAGGCGTCACGGGCGGCCAGGCTGTCAGCCGCCCCGGGCGCTGCTCCGCGTGCTGGGCACTGGCGGGCACACGGCAGGCACGGCAGGCGCGGCAGGCACCGCGCCCATCTCCCGTGGGCGTGGGCGCGAGCGGGGCCCCGTCGGGGCACGGCAGAGCGCGCTCAAAGTGCTGGCGCTGCTCGCGCCTACCAGGACCAGAGCCTCCGGTGCCTCGCCGTGCCCCTCCGGACCTGTCGTGCCTACCATTCATAACACAGACGGCGCCCTGTCGCCACGCAGCTACGTGTAGGAAACGACTGCAATTACATATTCTCATTGTGCCAGCCCGAGTCACTGCAGCCGTTAGCCCGGCCCTCCGCCCCACAGGGGAGGGGGGCAGGAGAAAGGGGAGGCGGGCGCAGGAAACGGCAGCTTACTCGCGGGAGCCCCGGCCCGGCCCGCCGCCGGCCAGGTGCCGCACTGTCTCTGCTGCCCGGCCCGGCCCCGCTCGGCTGCAGCAGGGCAGAGCAGGGCACGCGCATGCGGGGGCGTGGTGGCCCGCGTCAATGAAGTTAAACCGCGTGTGTGATTCACTCCGGGGGAGAGAGAGCGGGGCAGACGGCCTCAAGTGCCCCAATCGAGAGGGGGCCAGACAGAGAGGGAGGCGCGCTGGCCGCCGCGCCGGCCGCGCACACATGCGTGACATGCGGGCGTATGTCGCGTGCTGCGCGTGCCGACCG
>NW_026267170.1:884275-889880 GCF_000697945.3 Frankliniella occidentalis | reverse complement strand
GGGGGGGGTGAGGGGGCTATTGATGTCGGGCGGAGCAGTGAAGCCGAGTGAAAAACACGGCGCCTCCCCTGTCCGGCCACAGGACTTGTAGTCGAGGTTGAGTTGAATTCCAACAATTTTTGGAAGGAGAGAGTTTTAGACTAGTACAAGCCGCGTAGAGAGTAGAGGATAGCGAAAAAAAAGGATTTGAGATATTGATAAGGCGGGTATGCGGAAAAGTTGTCTTTTTAGATGTAGAATACAGTGCAATTTTTTATTTTGAGATCGGACAATATTTTCCGATCGCGCATCGAGCTCAAAGTTATGCATTAGCTCTTATGGGAAAAATCGTCAAAAACCATGAAAAAAGGAAAATCGAAAATTTGGGCTTTGTAAGTGATGTTTTTTGAAAATCTGTTTTCATAAATGCAATCTACGCCATAAAAGGCATCCACTGATGTGTCAAACTTGATATTATAGTGAGCGGTTCAGTCCCGGCCAGGTATCAATTTAAGCCCAAATTGCATCAAATTGCACAAAAGTAATGAAATTATGCAGCCTACACCGCCTAAACCATGGGTTGCAATATCAAGTGTGATACATCACTAGATGCCTTTTTTGGCGTAGATTGCATTTATGAAAACTGATTTTCAAAAAACATCACATAGAAAGCCCAAATTTTCAATTTTCATTTTTTCGAGGTTTTTGACGATTTTTCCCATAAGAGCTAATGCATAACTTTGAGCTCGATGCGCGATCGGAAAATATTGTCCGATCTCAAAATAAAAAATTGCACTGGATTCTACATCTAAAAAGACAACTTTTCTGCATACCCGCCATATCAATATCTCAAATCCTTTTTTTTCGCTATCCTCTAGTAGAGAGTCCACCAGAATAGAGTCTGACTGTTTGAAATCATCTTTCGGGGTGGAAGCGGGGCGGGGAGGGTACAGTGTGAGGCGGGGGAGGGGGAGACAGAGAGGGGGAGAGACAGACACAGAGAACGGGGGGCAGCAGAAAGAAAGCCGGGAGGGGCGTGGCCGGCAGGTCAAGGCTCAAACACAACAGCCGCGTGTATATTAGCTGTGGGCCGATGGGGTTCGGTTCGGTTCGGCCCGGACGCCCCGGACGCAATCTCTTTAGTAGGCGGCCCTTGCACTGCCCTGCAGGCCGCGGGGCCGGAGGGGAAGAAGGGGGGGGGGGGAGGACACGAAGCCGCGTGTGGCGGCCCGCCAAGATGGCACAACTCGTCCTTAACCCGACCCAAACCTCTTGCAGTGGGCCACCAACTGCAGTCGGGGAAGGGCAAATGAATGGGCGCACTTGTTCACACACTCCGTCTCCCTCGCACTCGCACGGAGCACGACGCACGCTAATGGCGGCGTCGCGCTTTCGGCCTTGGGGCTCCCGCGATTCGTCAGCGTTCCGAGGCGAGGGGGGGGGGGGATCACTTCGAAAAATCATTGTAAATCTCGAAATGAAATAAAAAACCAATCAAAAACTTCCGAAGAACAACAAAATACTCAAAATGAAATCAAAAAGATCGGAGTAAAATCATCAAATTAAATTGTAGTTCGGCAGACAAAGTCTAAATCTAAAATCAACCTTCACATCACATATTTTGAACATTTTGAAATAAGAGAATAAAGTCAAAATTAAAACCTTAAAAAAATGATCGGATTACGCGAAATTAATTATTCTACGCATTTCCCATGAGTGATCCCTCCTCCTCCCGAGGTGCAGCAGGATCGGGCGGGAAGGGCAGAGAGGGGAGGGCCAGGGAGGGGAGGGGACGTAGTTCTGGGGCGGCGTCGAGGGGTCGTCAACTCTCCTTGGCCGTGTACGGAGGAATATTGAATATTACAAATAATATTGGTAATATTGAGCCAATTTTCAAGCTGTGACGTCATAATACAAGAAAATGTGTAATATCGAGGTAACATTACCAGTAATATGGCTAATATTGGTGTAATATTTGAGGTAATATCAGTCCGTGTACGGAGGAATATCGAAGTTGACGACCCCTCGGGCGGCGTGCGGCTTGGCGATATTGCGGGGGCGTTTTCGCGTTGTGCATCGCCAATCAGATCGGCAGGCAGTCAGTCTCGCGGTGACCACGTGTGTTCGACAACACAGGGGCGGGGCGGGCGAGAGGCATCGTCGCCGGGAGGCGAGGCTTCATCGAGCTGAGTGGATAATTGTACGGAGCGCCAAAAAGGGGGGAAATGGGCGTGGAGCCACTAGGAGCCACACCCGGTGCGCCGTGCGGGTGAGGCTCACGGCCACTGCGCGCGACGAGCGGGGCGGGGCTGTCTGTGGGCTGTGGGTCCCTCCAGGGCGGAAAAAATAGGTCGGATCAACGCTGCAGCAGGGCGTCGATAGCCGATAGCAGCCGAGCCGCCGCCGCCGCCGCCGCCGCGACCTCGAGACCCATATTGGCCCTCGCCGGCGTCGCGTCGATTTTGCAAAATGACATCATCACGGCCATGCCAAAAGAAAAATTGTCTGGACACAAGGAGCGGCGGGCGGAGCGGCGGCAGCTCAAGAAGTGACCGCGCAAGAGCACGTGCCGATGTTGTTGAAGTCACCCGTGCCCACCTTGTCGCGCCATTCACAACGACAACGCTTGATGATGACTGCGCTCCCCCGTCCGTCGCACTGCAAGCCATTCAGGGACCCGTGGGCCTCGTTTGGGTGCGGGGCGGGACGGGCGGAGCGAGCGGCGGGCTCGAGCTTGATCGTATAGGTGTGGCTCAGGATCGCGTCATGCTTGGCGACCTCGCGGTCACTGGGACGCGACAGGACCCTGCCACCGCGACGTGCCATCCACACACAAACCCTTTCGAACTCTCAGCAGCGCTCGGGAACAGCCCGGAAACTCCTGACGACGACCCACTTCTTCCCCCCTCCCCCCTTCCGTGCAAATATCTTAATCGCCAGCCTTAAAAGCAGCGCTAGTCCCCGAGGCCAGACCCACCCGGCGCCAGTCGCCAGTCCTAGCCGGGGTGGGTTGAGGGGGAGGGGCGGGGGGTTGTTCCGCGGGAGTCGCGGGGTGGCCGCCGTCGGGCCGCGCCTCGTCGTCTCGTTGCCCCGGCAACGCGGCAGTGAGTTACGACCGTTACGACCAAAGTTACGACGGGAGCGGGATGGACAGCCAGCCTACCCCGCTCACGGCTTTCTGCGAAATAAGTTCGAATTTCGACCTCAGAATCGACGCAGAACGACGCAAGAGGCGCATTAATTAGAACAAACTGGAGGAAGTTTCGCGGCGGTTTTATATATAATAATTTTTGAATCCCAGTAATGAGATCTTCAAGGTCAAAGGCGTGGCCAACGCCAGGCAGACTGAGACTAATTTTAATCAAGACTACGGCAACATTTCCGTTCGCCCGTACAAGGTGGGTTATCGCGCGCCGCCTCTGACAATCTCAGCAATAGTGGCAACGGGCTCACAGGGGTAGCCGTGGGAGAGAGGGAGGGGGAGTGGGTCGAGCACCCCCGCCCCCTGCCCTGAAGAAGACGTCCATTTTCCGCCGCCCAGCCCACCTCCTACACCGGCAGCACGCACGCCGCACTCGCCGCAAGCCCACTAAGCCCCGTCCCATTAGCATACGAGGAGCACTCTTTAGCCAGGCGTTAGCCACATTGTTAGCCAGCCCGAGCCGCTCTAGCGCCGCCCGGTGCCGCCGGGGCGCGCACCTACAAATCCGAGGGGTGAACAACTCAGCTGAGACGGGGACAGAGGAATATATTACAAGGTAATATATGTAATACAGGTAATACTGGTAATATCAATGTATTACAAGTATTACAAGGTATTACAAGGTAATACAAGGTAATACAATGTAATACTACATGGTATCACAGGTATTACGAGGTAATACAAGTCATACAGAGGGTTACAAGAATTTAAATAATATAAGTATTACAATGTTATGTAGAGTATTATAAGTAATATAAGGTGTTACAAGTAATACAAGGTAATACAGGGAATACAAGGTATTACAAGAAATACATGATATTACAAGTAATATGTGGTACTACAGAGAAATATAAGGTATTACAGAGAAAAATATCTTGTAATACAATGTAATATAAGGTAATACAATGTAATATAAGGTAATACAAGGTAATACATGGTAATACAAAGTAATACGTGGAATACATGGTAATATACGGTAATATTAGGTAATACAATCCTCGGGGACAGAGGAATACACCAGTTGTTCACCCCTCGTACAAATCGATAACATTATCGTGTCTCGTAAAGAGAAGCATGGCACTTTACGGTTATTGGGGGCCCCCCCGGAGGAAAAGGAAACATGGAGGAGGAGGGGGAAAGTAGGGGGAGGGGGGGCTTTCCCCAGATGGCGCCTTTCTTTCGGGCATTATTGCAGGTAAAAATAGCAGTGAGGTGGTGAGCGTGATGGTCAAAGGGTCAAACGTGCGTGGGAACGGCGAGCAATGAACTCGTTCTGTTTTACACTGACCGAGCGACAATGACGCTACTCGTCACATGGACGCGCAAACTTGCCTCGGGGCCACTACTTATTGACGCCCAAGAGAGCGAAGCTAACCAAAACCCTCAACACCACACACACAAACTGCTGCGGCCGCTCGCGTTGCACAGCGCAGCGTGGGCTGGGGTGAGGTCTGGCTCTACGGTACAGTCGCCTTGACATTGACTCGTCAAAACCAAATTGTTTCTGAAAATAAAACGCCAGTTGAATGTGAACACTGGCTACTCACCTGCAGCAGCGCTCCACCTGGTGGTGTGGTGTAGAGGTGGGCCACTTGCCATGCCGCGCCGTGCCGCGGACGACGACGACGAGTCCTTCGAAGCGCCAATCTTGGACAGCGTCCTCGGTTTCCTTGCAGCGACTGCCTCCGTGTCCAGCTCCAGCCTACCGAGTTGAAATCCGCATGTCAGACCCCAGGAACAACACGAGTGCCTTTCCTAACCAAAGTAAACACGCTCGCCAAATTAAATTTGAACTGGCTGGCCGGCAGCTGTATTTCTACCAAATGTAAAAGTTCGCTAAAAGTCCTACGTAAAACAAACAACGGAGATGAAACACGACTGAAGTAGACAATCGTCAGACAGAATATTAGCGGGAACAGGACATATAGTCACATTTAACGATGAGACGATGAGATGAAATTGTCACTACCATTGGGGTACCATACCATAACCCTTCTCCGACAGCCCGGGCTGATTGGTTGATTGGCTGCTCCCGCACTCTCCTCAAACTGACTTGAGTGAGTCCCACTCATCCAATGATCATCGATCAACGGCACGTTCTTTTCTTTAACAAATTGACTAAAACTTGCGTCAGGACGACACACAACACTACGAATGAGACATAAACAAAAACAAACCGCTGCCGCCGCCGGCCGCGCGTCTCGTTTGCGGCCTCCGCATTCTACCAATGCTACCGCCTGCCTGCTGCCTGCCTGCCTGTGTCCGCCAGGCTGGCTGTCGGCTGGTGACTAGTGACTCGACTCTATAGGGAATGCCAATCTGCTGCGGCGCATTCGAATCTAGCAAGAACGTAGGGAAATAAAGAACAATGCATATTTACTTACTTTTTGCACTGAGCGATTCTAGGCTGCACCGGTAAGGAGT
>NW_026267170.1:868988-883490 GCF_000697945.3 Frankliniella occidentalis | reverse complement strand
TGCTCGCTGCTCATCGCCTTCCGAGACGAATAGTACAACAGCGCGACAGCGAGCTGCAGCGCGCGCGCCCGCGCCCCATTTCGCAGCGAGGAGGCGAGCGACCGAGTGAGGTTATGAGACCACCTACCTCCAAGTTGTTTCCTCTGAGGCCAGCCGCGAGCGCAGAGTATGGTAGCTGCATCGACGTCGTTACCTCGGCACCATCCTTGTCACATCCATCACTCACACGCCCCACGCCAGCGACACCAGTCTGTCTCTCGCCCTGTCCTCCCTCACTCACACACACACTCGCTCTCGCAGCCTCCTGCCTCCTGCTGCCACCGCCCGCAAGCCTCAGCGCTCAGCCAAGGCGGCTCTCGCACTACTGAGGGCGAGGGCCTGGGAGGGCTTGCGCCCCACCACCCCCTCCCGCGGGATCCCCCCCCCCTCGCCCGGCCCCCTCTCCGCCTCCCAGCCCATCTCACCATGCCGTTCTCTCGAGAACACATTTTTCGCAACAACTTGAAGGGCGGATTTTCTGTTCCTCTCCGAGATTTCTGATGAATGCGCTACGCCGCCGCCGGGTCCAGCGTCGGCCGGCCCGGCCAATTGGAAGCAATTGACTCCCCAGCGGCCACCACCCACGCCACCAGCCACTCGCGCTCATTTCCCTAATTCCTGGTAAATGCGCGTCTCGTGCCCGGCTGGCCGAGCCGAGCGAGCGCCGGGGCCCGAGGTTCACTGGCACCAAGTACCACGTGCTGGTGGTGGCGAGCGCGACATGCTGGTAGCGCGCCCGGGCCGGCCGGCCGGCGAGCGCGTCGGCCTCGTGTTGGTGGCTGTGGTGGCGCCCACCACCCTTCCCAAAGGGCGGAAAGTTGTCACAACGGCATCAGAGTAACGTCAGAAAGTCAAAATTGTGTAATCTACAGAAGTCATGATGTTACCCCCTTCTGGTTGCAGCTTAATGCACGGGATAAAACAATTTTGCTATCACAGCAGACAGTTTTGTAGTGATAACGAAATCCTTTCTTCCGTGCGTCACGACTTGCAGGAGGACCTGCCCCTGCTCCACTCTCGAGATAACGTTTATTTTCTTGACTCCGTGCTCGTTTATTGTCCAGTTTGGAACAACACTCGGCTCGAACTTCCCCCTCGGCTAACACCCTCCCCGTCGGCTATGTTGCAGGCTCCGAGGCCCTCCGCTGCTACACGTGCAGCTCGGACCAGGACCCTCGATGCGCCGACCCGATGGACAAGACGATGCTGCCCACCGACTGCTCCCACGAGCAGGTCAAGCGCGCGCACCGCGCCCTGTCCAGCGTGCTGGGCGCGTCGCACGTCCTGGGCGTGGACGCGTTCGGCGAGCGCTTCATGCAGTACGGCGGTGGCGCCCCCGGCACCATGGGCTGCCAGAAGCTCGACATCCTCGGTGAGTCTCGTGAGTCTGCCGGGCCTCAGTGCTGCAAGCAGACGTGCGCGCGGGTTGCCTGTCGGCACTGAGCACGGCACCTCATGGCCCCGCGCCAGTAGGCAACCTACGCACACGCCTGCGTGACATAGAGGTCGGCCGGAACAACAATAACTATGGTCCACGACCTTTCTCACGCGAGCGTACTTGTGCCCCTTGCGCAGTGACCAACCAGCAGCAGCAGCAGCTGTCGCGGCCGCAGAACTACACCATCCGCGGCTGCGTGCTGCTGCCCGAAGAGCCCGAGGAGCACTGCCGCCGGGTCAGCCAGGCCATGCAGTCCGCCCTGGTGCAGAACAACTTCTGCGGCGCGTGCAAGGCGGAGGGCTGCAACGCCGCGTCCGGGCTGAGCGTCGCCACCCTGGCCGCCCTCGCGCCCGTCCTCCTCACCCTCGTGCTCGCCGGCCGCCACTAGGTCAGCGCTCTCGCTCGCACAGCGAACCCAAATGTGCACTTCCATCCGAACACTTGAAGGTCCACGTGTGCGAGGTGATTCCAAACAATGTATGGAATTCCTAGGAAAGACTCACACGTTTACTTGAACCGACTGCATCGTATTTGGATGCGCTCCAGTGTTGCAGGATTGCATACGAAAGGATCGCAAGGACCGTGGCGCCTTAACACGTAGAGTCCCACGAGACCATACGTATGGTCACAAAGCACGTCATTAATGACCCCCTGGGACACAACGTGTTAAGGGGCGAAAGGAGAAGGTAAACCCGCAACATTAGAGCGCATTCAAAGATGCACCCCCCGGTACAAGTGTGCGGATGGCGATTCATGCTCCTCGAAGTTTGTGACATTGACACCCTTGAATTTTCCCTGTACTCACAGGCCTGACGCCAGTGCATCGTTGCAGGTCCCGAGGCGAGGTCCTCCGCCGCCACCCCAGCCACGACCCCAACCGCTGACGCTTGGACGCTGTCCAACAGGGCGTCGCTGCGCTTCTGCCGTCCTACCCCGCCCCTCGAGGGTTCACTCGCTAAAAATAAAAAGGAAAACGCGGGCGTGCGTGCGCAAAGCTGATCCAACGGCGACGCGACCCCTGCCTCTCCGGTGGCGACGCCACTACGATCTCGCACCCGTCCCAAAGGGTTCCCACGGGCATGACAGATGCAATCCGTCCATCGAAGGCCACGAGACTTGTTCATGGTTTCACGACATCCCTTGTGTCGGGCTAAGTCCTTGACCAGCCAGTGTCTTCTGGCTTGGCAAGGATTTTCCAGGACATAGCCCACTCAATCAACATTCAACAACACTCAAATCCCAAGAAATGTAGTCAAAACTCCACGTTCAATCAGATGATGTGGCTCCGGAGACGTCGAGGTGAGGAGGAACATGAAACCATGTCTAACAAAATTCTGAAGAACCATTACTTTAGGAATAAATTCTGACATTGTAGAAAAAGAACAGCAGCAGCAGGCAACCTCACATTTCTCTGAAGAACTATCATACCTGATTATTGCTGGCTGTGATAAAGCTTGTATTTCAATGGGAAAATGTACACGTAGATTGTGTGAATCCAGAATTCCTAGTCAGTAGGGGATGTAAAATTGTTGAAAAAAACTTAAGTTTCGTCAAAAATAAGAACTGGCCTCCTGTAAAAGTAAAATAAGAAAAGTAAAAATCAAGGTAATTTACAGTCTCAATTTTCATCCCCAAAGTTCCTGGAAAAACAAATTGCACCTCAGCACAATTTGATTTGCAAATCAGTTAGGTCGGACTTTAGATACTTACATCTTTGTAATGGTAATTCTTGCAGAAAAATATTAGGTGCTCTTGTTATAAAAGATTTCTTTGATGGAATATTGTTAGGTGAATTAATTTAAATTGTTTGCATTTGTAATGAAATTATTTTCCGTATGTGTTAATGAGGAGTTGTAAACTTGTAGCATTATTTATGTTCTTAGATTTCTTTCTTACTTTTAATACCTGCGTATGTAGAAATTCAGTTGATTGCTTCAATAGCAATAACTTGTGTGAACTTTTGTACTCATCTTCTGTGCTTGGAAGTAGGATCAAAATACCAGAAAAATAAATTTTATCCAAGACTAGAATGTTTATAACAGTCTAATACCTTCAACAACCCATGACTTCTTCTTACCTACCGCACATGAGAAGTTAGGATTATTCATATTTTTACAAACAGTCTGCTTGTTAATGACTAGACGAAGTTAATACTGCATAAATTTCCACAGCACAATTGAGAGGATTTTCACCTCAGTTTTCATCTTACTCAGAAAATACTAAATTACATACTAGTATTTTCGATAGATAAAATGCCTTGTAGGTGAAGTATCAAAATAAAAACTCTAAATACATATGATACGGACTAACCTGTTTAAATCTAAGGTTCCTAATACTTAATTAACTCATATTTCAAAATAGCTCCAAGGTATTCAACAACAGGGTAAAGTATTGTTACTTTTAAGATAAAAGCGATTCTTTTCTCCTGTGCTCCAACAAAGCTTGAAGGTGTGAGTTTTGCTCCTCGGCAGCTCTTTGTTTGGCTTTGGCAACTTTAACAACTTCTTCCTTTTTGGAAATAGCAAGTTTAACCCTGAGACAAAATTTTAAAAGATAAAATTACTGTCGTTATAAAAAAGTCTGTTTGGAAATGCAATGAACACACCTGTCAAACAGCTGTTGAAGTTCTTGTTGATGTGTTTGCCGCTCACGCTCTGATTGTTCTGAAAGTATTTGAAGCTGTTGCTGATGTCTCAAATGCTGTTCTGATAACTGTTGCCGAAGGCTATCCATCTCAGTGTTAACCTCATGTAGTAAAGATTGCTTTAAATCTGCTCTTTCAACAGATAATTGATCTGCTATCTGCAAAGCCCATGATTTGAAATATAAGGGTTACAACATTCTAATTACCAATAATCAATTTCTTCTGATAATCTTACCTTTCTAGTTTCAACAAGCTGTGTTTGTAAACTTCTATTGAGTGCCTCAGAACTAACAAACTTATCTTCTTTTTCCTGCAGTTGGGCTCTTAGTTCTGCATGTTTTACTTTAAGAGAATTCAAAGCTGTTTCAACATCCCTTAATTCTGATGTTAACTGCTCACGTACTCTTCTGCAAAAGAAATACCCCCCACGGTAACAGAAATTTCCGAATACACAATTAATTTTAAAAAGGGAAGCAATTAAACTATACTTTAGTCTATTTTCTGCCAACTTTTCTTTTTCCTCCCTTGAAATGGTAGCTTCATTTTCAAGCCTTTCAATAACATTTTCTATTTCTCTGTCCCTCTCCCTTTTGAGTTGATCTCTAATTTCATTTGTGGTTTGCACAAGAGATTGCTTTTGTTGTTGCTGGTAGGTCTCAATCCACGTTTCTTTTTCAGCCTTAACTACTTCACGGTACTGCAGCATTTCATTCTGCACGATAACAAAACAACACATGAGAAGAAAACTAGAGCTCTCCAAGATACAAAATACATGAAAGAATTTAAATCTATTACCTGCTGCTTGCGGTGCATTTCATTCAATTTATCTGCATAATCTCTCCTGACCCTGTCTCTTTCTTGCTCAGCTTCCCTCTCGAGCCCGCGTTTTCGTTCCTCAAACTGAGTTTCCAGTCTGGCTTCTAAAGTTGCCAAGCGGTCCTGCTCCCGTCGTACTTCAGCTACCAAACGTCGACGCTGCTCTGCACCTTCCTCTTCAAAGAGCAGTTGCTGCTTTTCCATCCTTCAAAAGATTATTAAAAATATGAAAACAGTAATCAAAGAAATAATGAGAATTCTTGCTTAATTATAGTAGAAGTAACCTTTGCCTCAGCATGTCACGCTCTCTAGCCAATGCATCCTCTTTTTCCTGAACAAGTTGTTCCCGCAAAGTTTCCATTTGCTGTGCGGCTCTTCTGGCAGCACGGACTTCCATCTGTTCTAGTTCTTGAGCATGAAGAGTTCGGAGAGCAGACATTTCTTGTTCGTGTTGACTAGTAAGACGAGTCAGCTCTGGCTCTAAGCCTCTCACAGTCAGTTCCTACATAAATAATAAACATTAATATGCAAGTTTTTCATACTCTAAGATAAAGATGTAACATTGTAAAGCTGGTTTAACCTTGATTTTTTGTGTCTTATTTTCCACCCAACGTTCTCTTTTTAACTTTTCTGTGGCTGCTGTTATATCTTTCACTCTTTGCATCTCAACTTTATGCTTTTCCTCCAAATTCACAATTGTCTTGGCATGTTTCTCTTCACTCTCCTTAGCATCTTGCACCAAAGATTCACACCTATTGCTTAGAGAGGTTTTGTCAGCAATCAACTAAAAGTTCAAGGCAAAATTAATTTTTGGTTTGCAAGACACATCATAATTTTAACCTGATTTACTTAATATTTGAATTTACCTGATCTATGAATTTTTGATGTCGTTTGATGACAGCCTCACATTCAGCTTTGACTTGACTCAAACGATTTTCTACTTCTGCATTGTGAGCTGCATTGCGTCTTGCCTGAGCATCTTTATGTTCGCGCAGTGCAGTTCTCAACAAGTTTATAGTAGCATCCCTATCCTCCAGGGCAAGCCGTAGGGAAACAATTTCTTGAGCTAACTCTGTGCGTCCTAGTAGAAGCAGCTCCTCTAAGCTGAAAGTGGAGTTCATTAGTAACAGGAAAGATTACCATCTATTAGATTAGCATATATTAGCAAGACATAAAAATGGTCTCTAACTGTTGTGAGTCTACAGGGGTAACTTGAGGTCTTGGAGAAGTCCTTGGACTAGAAATTGGACGAGGCTGAAGAACTGAAGAGCAGCTTTGGTCCACGGCATCCAGAAATGTTAGCAAGTCTCTGTTAAGTCATTAAATGCAACAAGTCAAGTAAAACCTAATTAGATAAAATTTACATATAAAAAGTCCCCAAACCTTAGCTCTCCTTGTACCGGTGTTTGAGGTGTACCGCTATCAGAACACATCAGCATTGCTGGATGTGGAAATTTCTCACTACTGTCATTTTTTTCTGAAGGTTGAAGTTTGGAGGGGTGATGGAGAGGAGCTTCTGTTTTCCCAGATGATAAGGATGAAGAATTGCAGATTTCCTCATTATTTTGTTGTTGGTTTTCAGACATAGAGGTATCTTTAGCCATTCTGAGCTCAGGTCTTTTGTTAAGGATTTTTAGCACTGCAAAAGAATTTTATATAAAACACTGACATTGTTTCATGGACACGAGTTTATAAATTCTAATCAATCATGATACACACATGAACTTTCATCCTCCTTTTCTTCCAAGACTCGAAGAATGGTCATAATTTCATTGTAAGGTGAATCAGAAAGGGCTTTTTCCGAATTTGCAGAAATCTGTTTCAGAAGTTACAGAAAACAGACATAGCTGTATGTTCTTTATGCAATAGATTTATTAAGAAAGAAGTGCATTAAAAGAAGAATATTTAAAGAATTAGATCACCTCATTTTGATTGGAACTTGCTCCTTCAGCAGTTTTTTCTTTCATTTCTTCGGAACACATTGACATCCAGGATACAAGTTCAGTTTGTGACTCTGCGGGAAATGTCTCCTCCTTTGGCGGAGTAAAATTCCGGTTACTATTGCTCGAGGGGCTTTTACTAAACCTCCTGCTGCTGGTACTCTAAAGAAACACCACAATAAGAAATGTAAATTTAATTGTAACTTTGCAGGAATTTCGCCTTTGCCGTCAGAATTAGGGAAAACACATCTTGTACTTACCCCATTGAGATCACTTTTTCTCTTAGAGGTTGATGGTATTTGATCCTTTTTCACGGTGTTTGTCATATTTTTAATTTTCCCTTGAGTAGAGAAGACTGGCTTTGAAGTACAGACACTTTTACAAACTCTATTCTTTATGTCATACTGATCCTGCTCTCTTTGCTTAGCAGAATCTACTGGTGAATCCAGACAACCACTCTGAGGACTGGAAATTTTAGTCTCTAAACTAATAGTATCTTTAGTTGGGGTAAGTTGCTTTGAGTCAATAGCGAACCCATCTAAAAAATTTACTTCTGATTTAGAACAATCATTTTTACTATCTATCATCAGATCAAATTGATCCTCTTTTAGTAGTTCAGCTTGACAGCCTTGGTTGGATGGTCTTTCTTCTTTTTCTTTAGGAGGATGGCAGGTTGCAGTTTTAGAAAGTTTGTCATCAGACTTGGAGTCTTTTCCCAGTCCCACACTTGTTGACTGAAAAATCTTGGAGCATTCAGAATCAGTAGAAATTTCTTCTACAGTGCAGTCCTGATAAATTTCATCATGGGGAGTATTGTGACGGGTTCCACAAAAATATGTGGGTGTGAGGTTGTCTCTATTTGAAGATGAGCTACTCATTCTGCTGTTATCAGTCATCCACTGTTGAAAACGAACATGTCCAAATTCATTTTTAGACCACTGATCGCTGCTACTAGGTCTATGCTCAAAATGGTCTGGAAGAGCACCAGAGGTTCTGTTTCTTCTCTGTAAATCAGAGCCATTGTTACTACAGCTCGAGTCACCTCCTAAGGAATCAACATCATGTTCCTTTGGGAAGCTTATTTGCTCAATACCACATGAATCTGATTTATTCAGAGCCTGATAAAATGAATGGTGTTGACTCCAAAATTCCGAGGAGGCAGGATTTGGTTTTAAAACTTCATTAACTGAACTACAGAGATTTCTTTTTTGAGGGCTATCATCCCTTCCATCCAAATCTGGTTTGTAGCTGACTTGTTTGAAGTCATCATCCCTTTTGAAGGAATGACTAGCGCCATAGGGTGAAGAGGAAAAAAGAAGTCCTGATTCAACCATACGTTGATGTAACTCTTTTGTGGACATTTTCTTTGTATCTTCCTCGTTAATAAATCCATTTGGGTCATTGTTAACTTCTCCTTTGGATTCTATAACAAGAGGGCTTGAAGGACCATAGGCTGCACTGTCATGCTGCAAATGATCTCTTGCCATGGCTTGTATTTGTTTGCCTAAACTTTTTTCAGACGAATGTTCCTCAGAAGCATCACTGCAGCATGGCAGATCAGACCCATTGTCGGTTGAAGATGAAATATGATTGCGATCAGAACGGCCTAAATATAAACCTCTTGTTTCTAGTTCCATCCATGCACCTCCTAGCTGATCTGATAAATGGGAACTGACGAGTGTTGAAGAAGAAAACTCTACATCTCCATCAGTTTCAAAGTCTGAGAGAACCAAAAAATAAATAACGATTTTAAAATGGAAAACAATAAAAAGAAATAAATACTATAGAAATTAAGAAAAGAAGTTGAGGATATGGCTCTCTATTTGCATGTATAATCCTGTAGATTTAAGTGTCTAGCACTCACAACTAACCATTTGGGGCCAGTCCCATAGGATCCGCAGACATAGAGAAGCAGGCAGAAAGTTTGTTGCGTTTCTGCTGATAAGATGAAAGAAGCATCTGGCTATCCGCAGAATATGGTCTTCGTTTGTCTCGAGTTATTTCCTAAATTTAATAAATGTATTAAAACCTCTCTAAAATAGAGCAAATCAAGATTTGATTATCAAACAGTTTACTAACATTGAATGTCATTGTAGGAACTGCTGACATCGGCCTCCTGACTCTGGAACTAGACACAGCAAGTGCTCGTATACTTGCTTTTCCCATAACAGAACGAGACCTGGATACGAGACTGACCTGAGAAAAATATTGATATGAGTAGAATCTTACAAATAAGTCATACTCTTGAAACAAGAATCAGGACACATAGAAAATGTGCAATAACAAGAATATAAGGAAAAGACATTGATGAATGATACAGATCCTTTTACTACAAAGTTAGGAAATAATTTGCAATAATAGTATTTAAATGATAATATGAAGTATAAGCCAGTACCTGAGAACCACTCAAGCTTAGATCTGATCCATCACCCTCTTTCACGCTAGATCTCCTACATTTTGAAAGCTCCCTGTCACTGTGCGACATTATATTTAAAAATAAAGCAGTATATTTATTGCAAAGAAGACACTTATTATTTGTCGTGACAAGGATACTTTTCGAAATTCAATATTTTGTTCTGGGGACCTCAGGCGACTGAACTTGCAGAGACCGCTCGCCCCGACATTTGTTTACAAACTTGAGTTCAGCGCTCCTGGTGGCAGTTTTGAAACTACTGAGAACATCTGAGCAAAGTGAAAGAGCGGCAAGTACAAATTTGAATGTGCAATCGAAATATATGCATTGCAGAGATTGCGGATTATTGCTCAGTTGAGTTCTAATGAAAAAAATAGGACAGGTAAATCATGAGAGGATATCATTTGTCAAAACTCGAGAAGCATTTTGAGAAAAAGTAGTAACATTCAAATGAAATACAGCGAAATTGATGCAAAGGAAAACATAATAGAGCACAACTCATTGCGGGTTGGATAAAAATACTTACTAAATTAATATTCAGCGTAAATCCGGTACTTTTTTGAGACCAATGCCACTTGTGCGTGTGCAACCAAATGTTTACCAGTAGACATACATAACCTCACCACACACCGCTGTGCAAGTCAAAATGTCCCATAGACTAAATTTGTCAGGGGGCAAAATTTTACATGAGATAAGATTAAGGAATGGCGCGTGAAGAAGGCCATCGGTGGAGGCTGCCATTGTGAGGAGTTCTCTCCAAAACATAACTTCCTCGACACAATTCAAAGCACAAGCAAAACAGCTGATTGCGCCGCTTTTCACTTGTCTAAAACAGGCTGCGCACAACATAGTCCCACTGGCGTATGAACACTAGCCAGAGCCGACGAAGTTTACGGGTTGTACGTATAACACTTGATTCAATAGGAGTATCGTGCAAATTATTAACTCTGAATACTATTTGTATACCTTCAATAAACCTATTTTTTAAAAATTTCCATTACTTCTACAGGGTTTGTTCATTCAGCCAACTGCGACTATGTTGCACGGCGGATGAACACTGTAGAAGAACAGTGAATCGACTGATACGAGAGGTAGCCATCTTGTATGAACAAAGCTTTCGTTGAACATAATTCACACAAAAATATTCGTTACTATTCGCATTGTGTCTTCACTCTGTACCTTTGGACTATGTCAGAATTATTGTACCACACGTTAACTTAGCTATGGCCGCTTCAAGAAAGCTTCAAGGTAAGGAAAAGGGTGTTAAAAGATGAGAAATACATGACCTCTCTCCGACCTGTTTACAGTTTGTGTACAGTTAATGAGAGGTTACTATCAATTAAAATCAATTTAAAAACTGCCGGTTTTACTGGTTATGAGTCATTTCTTACCAAGCTTTCAGTATAATTTGGTCCTGAGGTCCTTCAGTCAACAATAGCCCTTACAGATGCCATGGTCTCAACACAACAACACAGATGAAAGCTTGGCCTAGGCACAACGGATTCTCTATCATATGTTAATTTTCTTTCGTTTAAACACACACATTACTTTCTCTATATTTCTCACTATTCACGGTTCCACATTATTTGACTCGCGAGCATGAGTAATTCTTTCATTGAGCTGTGACAGTTAGTGTACCCAATGATGCTATTGTGTTTGTTTGTGATTCCTTAAGAATATAGTAAATTTTTCTCTCTCTTGGGTAACAGCCACTTTCAGAGCTTTTTCTTTTCACACCTCTCCTTGAATAATTGTTGATCCATCAGTGTGTGTGCCCTTTTTACTTCAGGCCTAATGTCTGGAAGTGAGGTTAAGTGTCCAATTGCTAACATCCTGCCTCATCTCATTTTAGAGCTCTCAAAATCAGTTTGTGAATTAAAAGGTTCCTCATTACTATTGCTTCCTAGGAATTTTTAAACTCTAAGTACTTTGGCTCTATTCCTTCAAAACAATTCTACTTCCTAAGAAATTTGTCTGAAAACTAAATTTATGTCAGTATCACAAGTGACTTTGTTCATATGAACATGTCGTAGATTGACCTGTATTCTACATCTATCTTTAGTCTTAACCTTTGGAAACTTTTCAGTATTGCTAGGAGACTAAACTTTAAATAGAGAGTATATATTCATCACTGTTTCACCCTTTAAACCTTCTCTTATGGTTCTTTTGCAATCCTCCTTGTTTTCAGGAGAAATAGACAGGTGTCATAAGAAAGTTGCAGAGGGTGTGGAAACATTTGAAGACATTTGGCAGAAGGTCCACAATGCCACAAACAGTAACCAGAAGGAGAAATATGAGGCTGATCTCAAGAAGGAGATTAAAAAGTTGCAGAGATTACGGGATCAGCTCAAGGTTTGGATTGCATCCCCGGATATCAAGGATAAAGGGCCCTTGGTTGATGACCGAAAGTTAATAGAAACTGTAAGTATATTTGTTCTTTTATCAAAACACAAAAGTAATATACCTTGTCAAATTATTTGTGTCCTTACCCAATTCCTTTAAAAAGGGCTTACACAAAATGTACTGTATTGGTATCTTCTCTCTACAGCAAATGGAGAGGTTTAAAATAGTTGAGCGGGAAACAAAAACCAAAGCTTACTCCAAAGAGGGCCTCGGAGCAGCACAAAAACTGGATCCAGCACAGAAAGAACGCGAGGAGATCAGCTGCTGGCTAGTCAATTCCATCGACGCGCTCAATATTCAGGTTACATGCCGTACCTTTCAGATAAAACACACCTCCCTCTAGATTAAAGGATTACGTTCTAATTTAAAATTTCTTCCCAATAGTTGGACCAATTTGAGTCTGAAATCGAGTCCCTCCTTGCGGGAAAGAAAAAGAGGTTAGATAAAGACAAGCAAGATCGTATGGATGAGCTTAAAGGAAAATTAGAGAAACACCGGTTCCACATCCGAAAACTTGAAACATTGTTACGAATGTTAGATAACACTGCTGTAGAAGTTGGGCAGGTAAGCTAGTAATCTAGTTCAACTCTTGAATGACGGCTCAGACTCAATTATTAAGCATTAATGCATATTTTATGTATGTATATGTACAGATAAGAAAAATCAAGGATGACGTGGAGTATTACATTGAAGCATCTCAAGACCCAGACTTTGAAGAAAATGAATTTATATATGATGACATTATTGGCTTAGATGAGATAGAACTATCTGGTGTTGGTCTTCCTTCATCTGCAACAACAGATAGTAATAACAGCAACGACACAGGTGGTACTCCCACATCAACGAGATCAGGTGGTTCACCACCCACTTCACCTCTTCAAAATCTCAACCATTCCAGTGAGAGCCCTACCCCAGATGCCGAAAAGAAGAAGAAAGACGATCAAATGGCCAAAGTTAGTGTAAGTATCTATCTATATCCTTTTTTGTATCTACATCAAGCAGGATGTAAGTCCTCACTACCTTCAGCTGTAAGAGAAAGAGCTTGATCTTTCACTTATATTTTTTCAATTTTTATAAATCTAATCTTTATGTTTCAGCCTGTAAAACCAACTGCAGTGAGAGCCAGCCAGCAAAATTCCCTCATAAACTCTACAGGGATTATCCCTCCTATTAAACCTGTTATGGTTACTCCTAGCAAGACATCTACTGGAGTAGCTCACTCCACACCTAACAATAGCTCTCCAAGCTCATTAATGAACCATTCTGTTGGCAATTTTGCTGCTGTAGCAGCTGCCAATAGTCACCCTGCACCACCTACAACCCCAACAGCTTCTACTAATTCAAACAATATTTCCAGCAGTAAATCAAGTAAGTCTTCAATTTGGATCTGGTTCTGATTCTTTTAACTTTAAAAGTTTAACCCTATTAGACATATCTATTGATTCTTTTTTTGTTTACTCTTTTTATAGCTCATAGTACAGAAAATGGCACCATACCTGTATCATCACCACACAGCCAGCCTCCAAGTTTAATGCCTGCTATTGGATCATCGAATAGCCAACAAGTTCCATCGTTACTTCACCATCCTGTTCCTCAACAATCTTTGGTTGACACCAGACCTGTGAGCAGTAGTAACAACAGTAGCAGCAATGTTAGCAGTACAAGCACAAGCAACCCACCTCCACACTTACAACTAGCCTCAGCAGGCTCAACACCACCTCCTGCTGTGTCCTCTAGTAACCAAATGTCATCTGTTGTTGGCAGTAAACAGACGCGAATGCAGGTTAGTAAATAATTGTAATTGTGTAACAATTAAGCATAGCATTTAGGAATCTCCTTAATAATACTTCTCAATTTGTTTCCAGGGAATGGTTAACTCTGTAGATCATCATCAGTACAATAATACTACCGTAAATTGCTCGTCACCCCCATCTCCAGTGAGCAGTTCGGCATCACCACTGCCAGCAGTAGGACCAGTTTCTGCTGCTATAGCTGCAGCATCGTCGGCGGGTTCCATATCTCTGGTCTCCCCTTCACCTGTGACATCTGCCCCTACGTTTGGCTTGGGCACGTCATCTGTTACAGCATTACTATCATCAACCCCAGTGCAACAACAAACACCCCAATCTCAACCAATATCCCAGCCCCAGTTGGCACTTCAACTCCAATCTCAATCCCAGCCGCAGCATCAGCAGCCACAGGCACAGCAACAACAACAACAGCAGCAGCAACAGCAGCAACCGACTCAACAGCAGCAGCAACCCCCAACATTAAATGGACCAAATGTAGGAGATGTTGCTGGACTGTCGTCCCTGAAAAGTATTGCCCAGCAAGCTATTGATAGAGCAGGTCTTGAAGTTCCACCTCCTGAGACAAGTAGAAGTAAGGGCTGCTCATGAATTTCCTTTGTCTAAGTTTTCTTTGTCTGCAGCTGTCAGCATACTAATCTAATCTAACCTTTTTCAGGTTTGTTGGAGTCAAAGATGATGATGCCTGTAACAACAGAAGCTCACATACCTCCTTTACTGGGAGTAGCACCTTTAGGACCTGTTCCATTACAAAAGGAGCATCAGCGCCAATTCCAAAAGCTTGAAGCTGCCTATTACCATATGCCTTTACCATCAGATTCAGAAAAATTGCGGTCCTACCTTGCAAGAAATCCTTGTCCAGCACCACCGTATTATCCCCAGGTCAGTTAATTGAATACATTAACACACAATTTCTTAACATGATAAAATAACACAGTATTTTAAATGTTTGACTACTACTATGTTTCATTTCTTATATTTGACTGTCAAATCAATGTTAT
>NW_026267170.1:857211-861928 GCF_000697945.3 Frankliniella occidentalis | reverse complement strand
GGGGGGGGGGTTCTGCCTTGAATTGACTGACGCCGCGATCGAGGTGGATAAGAGGATGGCCGGGGGCGGGTGGAGATAGGGAGGGGGCAGCATCTCCCGGACCATCCCGCTGCTGATAAAGCAGCATCCATTGGGCCCTGGACCACTCATTCATCGTTGTGCGCGCAGCGAGCGACCAGAGTAGAGAGACGCTCACACCGCCGCCCACGCGTGTGATTTGAGGTCTGCTACAACGACGACGTCTGTGCGCAGGCCGCTGTGAACTCCCCAAAGATGTCCGTGAAGGTGATCGCCCTGGTGCTGGTGCTGGGCGCCGTCGTGTCCGAGCAGCGTGTCCTCATCGTGGAGGTGCCACCCTCAGAGCGGTTGCCGAGCCCCGCGGCCCCCGGCCCAGGCGCCCGGCTGGACGACGGTGAGCATGGTCTGGACCGAGAGGCTGCACCTGGGCCAGCCACCGCCCAGCTGACCGTGCCCAGTGGAGACGTGGAGGCCCTCACCCGATTCCTTCGTTTCCATTATAGAAGATACCTGTTGAGTAAGTGTTTACTTTCATTGTCTTTTTAGCACACTCTAAATGTAAAGGGGCGAATTCGTTCTTAAAAAGGGAACGTGTTCGTGCACGTAAAAATTGTCACTTTACATTTACAGTGCAGATACTACGTAGCTTAAAACACACAGACTAAACAAAACATGCGTATTACATAAGGTGACGTAATGTATTTCCAGTTTTGCTTTAGCATCAGAAACAATACAAACATAGAATACACCGCAAAATTTCATTGGATTGTTGTATTTCGTTGTATTTTTAGATATTACATAATTGGGAGCAGTGGCCGAACGAAAAATTCATACTCACGATAGATTGCACAAGTTCTGCTGACTTTAACTAAGAGGGCTGCAGGGTTTTTCTCCTCGTACCGTCGCAAACAATGTTGGCGGATGATACGTCGTATTGGTGTACATTTAAAAAGTAGAAGCCTCGAAAGTTAAAAGTCATGTTTTTAAGCTTCTTTTGCCTTTTTTTACTACTCGTATCTTGGCCTAGTACTAACCCCCTACCGTAGCGGGAGAGCGGAGAAGATGACGGAATCCGTAAATATGGTTACACGATAAGAGTTTGGGCGGCGCACGCGCCAGTCCGCCGGACCCCGTCCCTGACCGTGCGGTTCGGCCGCCTCGCGTCACACCGCGGCCAGCCTCGCGGCCAGCGCACCGCCAGGCCACAGGCCAACGCCGAGATAAGGCGGTCAGCGTTTAATGTATTATCCCACCGGCCGCGGATCTGACATCAGAAATATTCTTTATCTGCTCTTTCTCCCGCCTCGCGACTCTTTGTCCGTCTGTGTCGCGCACTGCTGCTGCTTTACGGCCGGTAGTAAAGTCTGTCGCGTTGGTGTGGTGCGCAGTATATTTATTGTGCGGTATCGGCTCGGCTCGAGACTATCGGCACGCACACGGACGCACTGACCTACATCGCGCCCGCCCGCCTGCCGCAGTCGGCGGCGGATGTCACCCGCAGGAGCAGGACGGCGACGGTCGTGATGATGATGGAGCGCCTCGGCACTGACCACAACCCTCGCTCTTTCTCCATCTCTCTCTCTCTCCGTCCGCAGGGCTGTTCCCGCTCGAGCACGTGGACGGCGACGCGTACGGGGACAACCAGTGCGACCCGGACGAGTGCTACTCGCACTGCTACCTGCAAGGCTTCCGCAGCGGCAAGTGCAAGGAGAACAAGTGCTTCTGCACGCAGGCGCCACCCTCCTCCACCACCACCGTGGCGCCCCCGCCACTCAGATGAGACGTATCGGTGATTCCTGTATTAGCTTGTAAGGGACTTGAGAAGATGGTCGTGATCTCAGTGTGTGTGTGTGTGTGTGTGTGTGTGTGTGCTACTGCGTGAGTGTGTGTGTGTGGTGAAGGCAATCCCTGCCCTATCACAGCAAACATTTTTCCGGGAACTTCCCGGTTGGATTCGGGAAGTACATTTTACGGTTGCTCCAAATTTTATAACATGCATAGATATGACGAAAAATAGCATCCGGAAAATTACTTCCCGAATTCAACCGGGAACTTCCCCGAAATATATTTGCTGTGTATCTTATTTCTCTGATACTGTTCACTGTTGCGCGCAGGGTCCTTTTTCCGTTACTGTATTTATTGAACTTGTCGCCGAGATTAAACAGAAAATAAAGATAATAAAGAAGAAACTGTCGTGCGTATCGTAACGTGTCCGAGCGTCCCTCTCGCACCGGCGGCGCGGCGGCTCACGGACTCTATTTCCTGGTCATGAGCCGCGGCCGGACATCTGGACGGCGCGAGCGCGCGGGGCGCGGGGCGCACCGCACCGGCTGAGTCAGGCGCGGCGCGGCGGCCCGGCGGGCCACCTCTGTACGTACATCACGCCTTGACCCACCCGCTCCCGCTGCCCCCACACCCCGCCTCACCCCGCCTTACCCCGCCTCACCCCGCCACGCCACACCACGCCAAGCCATGTGTAGGCGGGGGCTTAACAAGCCACAGGAGCAGCCGGCAGCAGCAGCGGCGGTGGTGGAGGCGGCGACAGCAGCAACAGCAGCAACAGCAGCAACAGCAGCAACAGCAGCAGCTGCGAGGACGCCGCCCTGGACCCTGGTCCTCTCCCGGCCCGGCACCCAGGTCGGGTAGCCTTTAGTGCTGCCGAGGAGCAGCCACCTCGCCGCAGCCCTGGCCCGGCGCGGCGCGGCGCCTCCTACAAAGTGCCTCCCACGAACACCAGGCGCTCCGCTCCGCACACCACCAACGGACACCGGGACCGGGCGCGCTGTATGGTCATGGTCTCGTAAAACCAAACGGAGAAAGAGACGGCTCTGCCTGGTGGACCTGTCCTGTCAGCCCGCGACACCGCGTTCGCCCTAGACGCCCTTCCTGCCCGCACCCGACAACCCGACTGCTCCATTCTGTGATTGCCCCCAGTTTGCAGTGTGTGGATGCGAAATTACCCCGCCGCGGGGCCGGGACCCTGACGGGGCGGGCCGCTCGCCGCTCTGCATGCCCACCCGGACCCGGGCAACCTGTTTTGCGTTGAAATGTCGACGCCAACGTTTTCATACTTCGAGGAAAGCAGTCCGCCGCCCGCCGCCATGCCGCCCGTGACATTGGCCTCTGCTGCGCGCCGCCCGCCCCCGGGCCGGGCCGGGCCTTGTTCACTGAGAGCCGAGGCGGGGCGGCGCGCAGGCACGCAGCGCCGAGTCTTGTCACCGGGATGCTCCTCCCTCCGTTTCGCAAACAACGCCCTCTCACCTCTCACAGCGGGATTTATCCTCGGAAGTGGCTCATTTTTATTTCGGTGCCATACCGAGCACACTCTGTAAAACCTTTGATGTCGAACCCCCTCCCCAACGCCCGACTGAGGGAGAGAGAGAGAGAGAGAGACTCGGCAGCTCGCGGTCGATCCCAGGCATGCGTTTCCAGGCCCATCCCAGATCGCAAAGGGCGCCCCCGCCTGCCCGCCGCTCCCTGGAGGGGGGCCGCTGCCCCCTCTACACGCGTGGGGCGGGAGGGACGCCGAAGGGCGCTGCCAGGGCCGCACGCCCGCGAGGAGGTGGCTAGGCAACCCGGCGCGCGGCCCTGCGGGGCGGTGCGCGCGGCTGCCTACCCCGCGCGGCGCTCCCGCCGCCCCCGCCTCGGCCCCCACCACGGCACGGCACTGCCGCGCGCTCCCCACGCCCTACGTCCTGCCTCGCGCCGGCCGCCCAACAGCCATCCCCGCCACTTCAGCTCTTTCACTCCCACCGAAACTCGTCCCAACCGAACACAAATTTTTGCGTTTTATCAAAAAACATCCCATCAGCCAAAACATTTTAAAACTTTTGTTTACTCCCGTCGTGAAACCCCGAGTTTCCCCCTCTCCAACCCCCTCTCACCCGCTCCGCGCATTCCGAACGAGCCAGCTCCGGTGCGCAATGAAAGAAAGAAAGGCGAGCTCTGCCAAAAAACATAGACTTATCGCAGGCCGCAATCGATTGGGCGTCGCCTCACGCGAGCCGGCGAGACGCGAGACATGTCCAAGATGGAGATCTGCACGGGGAGGCCAGACTCTCGACACGGCCCGGCCTAATCCATCAGTCTCGGCTCGCCTCCTCGGGCTCCGCGAGGTGTCCTCTGCCCCCCCCCCCCTTACCTCCTCGCATTTCAAGCCTTGTTACTCATTTGTGTCATTTCCATTCGGTAGGCCAGGAGTGCAGGGCGCGGCGCGAGCAGTGCGCGGTATGGCGTGGCAGCGCCAAGGCCGGGCTGGGTCTGCGCCGCCCCGCCCCGCCCCGTCCCGCGTCACGTAACGCGTCCGGAGTGTCGCGTCATGAGGCCGGAATAGCACGTCTCATACATATACGCCCTCCTTAAATCACTGGCAGTAACAGCGCTCGGCTCGACTCGGCTCGGCGAGGTCTTCTAGGCCGCCTCATCCTGGGAAACAACAGCCAGGGCCAGGAGCCCCGCGGCCCGCAGCGCCCCGCGCAGCGCCGGGCCGGCCGCACAGGAAGCCGCGCGGAGAGCGCCGCGCCCAGCCGCACAAGGACCCCGCGGGAGACCTGACTGATATCCCCTCATTTCCATGGCAGCAGTAATCCACGCGGTTTCCGATTTCGCGGAGGAGGCGAAGGGGTGGGCCGGGCTGGGCAGCATTGCTAACGTGTCGTGCGTCGTGCAAAGCCGGGCCGTGCAGAGGAGTGGCGGGGCG
>NW_026267170.1:850661-857161 GCF_000697945.3 Frankliniella occidentalis | reverse complement strand
GTTCCCTTGCCTGACACAGACTCCTTAGAGTTCTACCAACGTTTGGGCAATGAAACCCTTTTTTTCATATTCTATTATATGGAGGGGACCAAGGCACAGTACCTAGCAGCCAAGGCCCTCAAAAAGCAAAGCTGGAGATTCCACACAAAGTTAATGCATTGGTATCAGCGCCATGAGGAGCCAAGAGTTATAAATGATGAATATGAGCAGGTATGTTCTCTATTTCTCATTTAAAAAGTCTCATCACTCTTCTGAAGCATGTTTTCAAATATTAGTTATTATTGTACTTTTCTGTCTAACCCAGGGCTCTTACATATTCTTCGACTTTGAGAAGTGGATCCAGCGTAGAAGAGAAGGATTCACTTTTGAATACAAGTACTTAGAAGACAGGGACCTGAACTGATGCGATAAGGCTGACTCAACATGCTCCAGAAGATCCTTCACTGCTGAATGATTAATTGCCAATGTCCTTTTTTTCCAAGACGGATAAGTCCGCAAGTGATATTGTATAGATTTTTTAATCTCACTTCTGGCTTGGATCGGGGAAAATCCCTTTTCAAAATCTCTGGAAGATGAAAGGGAATAATGACGTTGTGTTGAACACAGGCTAATTCTTGTTTTGTTTGTTCCTCGTAGTGACAATTTTTTGTCCTATGTGTGGTGCTGTGTAATGCTGTGCTCTTGAGAGGTGAATCACTGTGTGTTACTGCCATTCAGCGACATTATGTTGCTGGGGCCTAAAATGAAATGTGATATTTTATGTTCAAACATTAACTATCATGGTGTAGTGTCAGTACTTCATCCCAGACCGGAAGAATTCTCTTTTTCAAATTATTTGAAATGCATGCCATGCTTCTCTAAAAGACAGTATATTTTTTCTTTCCCTTTTTTCACTGTTGCTTTTTATTACATTTTGGTTTATTTTTTTAGTAAACAACCAAAGTTTACTTATTTGCATACATGTATCCCTGATTTTTTTCCAAGATTAAAAATAGTTTGGCATGAACTTAAATCCATGTATGTAACTAATCTTTTGGTTACATACGAGCATCTGAATTGTATCTTATCTAAATGTTATGACTTCTGTCATGGGGCTGTTGATAGAGAAATTCTTTGCATGCTTTTGGCTTGCTTCCTATGGAAATCCTTTACATGGCAAACATAGTTCCTGTTAAGTTGTTGTGGTTTACCTCAAGTAAACCCCAGGTTTTTATAGTTTTTTCCCCCCAATTTTTAGTTGGCAAAAATTTTGTTTGCTGTTATGATTAATCCTTGTGAAGGAAATTTTTGTAACAGGATCTACTATGTTGGCTATGTAAATTTGTATACCATATTTCCAGGCTACTGTCATGTGATGATTGTATTGTATCCTTGAGTAATTAAGCTACAATATATATTTCTTTACCACCACCACCATATAGATCTTATCAAGCATGTGTTGAAAACATTTGCAAACCAGCAGTCGTCTTTGTAGTAAGATAGCCTTCATGTAACTAGGAGTATGTTCTTTTTACTTTTATGCTTTCCAACATTTGAGTACCGTGAAGTGATTTTTGGACTTCCAAGCATTTATGTTGGACTTAACGCATTGCAATACCTTTATCCTGTTCATGATCTCAATTTTTTCTGATTTCAAACTGCAGAAGAATATTTTGAAATCGTGCTGTGTTTTTGTACCCTGCTGCTTGCAGTTCTAATATCTAGTATTTTTGTTTTATTTTTATTTTATAGTTTTTCCATTTAGAAAGAAGCATAGATCTTGATTGAGTTTTCTTTCATCTGGTTATGTTGTGTTTGTCTTTTCCTTTCTTCTATGAAATGAATTCTTAAATTTGTACATTGCTCTCCATCGACATCCCTTGGCAATCTTAAAATTTTGCCACATTTTGCTTCTCACCACGTTATTATATTGTCTGTATGAAAGTACCCGTACTGTTGAGTTACCTCACAGCATTATATGCAGCTTAGTACCGTTTTAAGGTACTAAGTGCTGCATATTGCTGGATCTTTTCATGGTAGCTTGAGGAATGAAACCCACTCTTCTGGTGTGCAGTTACATTTTTGTTGTGAGCACCGTTTTAAGGTACTTACATTCAACTTACCTGTCTGTAATGTGCATTGGAGGATTGTGGGGAAGAAACTTGAGTGCAGTTCTGTATAGTATTATTTTACAGTCTGTGCTTTTTTGTTAGTTATGGAAGACTGGGTCTTGTCAGTGAGGAATCAAACATTTAATTGGGCCTTCCAAGTTGTCCAGTAGATGTATTCTTGCTGATGGGGTTACATGTACAGCGTGGTGAGCGGCATCTCTTGCAGTGGTTCACCTCAAAGGGAAGATAACAAGAAGCACCAGGCAGCAGACAGTGAAAAACAACCAGTACAAAAAAGATTTATTGTGGGGGGAGGGCGTGGCGGACTCCCTCTTGCACATCTCTTTTGCGTCTATTTTGTTGTTCATTTTCACTTTTGTAAAAACTATTTAAAAGGTATGATTAATGAAATACTCTGTACAGTACTATTTGTGTAGAAATTGGATTTACTATTACAAAAGAAAGATTTTTAAATTTTATTGCATTGTATAATTTGTATTATGGTAAAGTTTAGATGTGCAAGGTGGAAGTCCGTTCGATCTGGCAACATGCCACACGCTCCTTTGTGTCAAGCATTCTTGAATGCTATCAGGGAATTTCGTAACAAAAGAATAAAATCATATTTTAAAAAAATTTGCTAACTTATTTCCTTTTTTGTAAGGGAAGAGAAGTAGTTAATGTTATGAAAAATCATAATAAAAATGTCAAAATGATAAATGGTTGATGGATATTCCTTGTGAACCCTCTTTCTGTTGATCTCTGCACAATGGCAATGAATTCTCCTTGTCTATGTTCCGTGCAATGAATTTTCATTAGCTTATGAAAAGTACAGTACCATCAGAAAATTAGCATTAGTAACTAACCAGAATTCTTAGTTGATTTATGGACGTGTCTGAGACAGTAAAAATCTGGAAAAAAACAAACAACAGTACGACAGAACTGGGGTCAGTCCATATTTTGGATTGACAGTTTTTGTGTCCAAAGCACCTTCCTATTATATTTTGTGTAGGGTGCGTTTTTCTAGTGATTGTATTTGAGTGGCATGGCCTTTGATCTCAATAAGCCTTTAACACACTCCCCTTCCTGTATGGTTTCTTCACTTTTTCTTGGATTCTGTTAGTGAACATTTTTGGTATCAAACTATGATATTTCCATTTTATCTTCATATCACAACAGAAGGGACATGTCCCGTGACGTCGGAAATAAAGAGATCATAAATTGTATTTTAATTAATGATTCTACAAGTGATGTAAACAATGAGATATTATTTCACATATGTGTTATTTGTTTAAAAAATCATGAAAAAGTGATAAATCAATTTTGAATAATAAGAGTATTTGCAAGAGAACGAGATGCGTTTTCTTTCCTAAATATCAAGCGGAATCCAGCGTTTCATATTTTTTTAAAAATTTACTCTGGTGAAAAAAACGCAGTCGCTGATGCTCTAGTATGTTGGAGATCATAAGTGAATATATTGAAGGTCAATTGTTAAATGCTCCTTTAAAAAAGAAAAAAAAAACACTTAAATATCGTAAATCTAGGTCTTACAGAGGGAAGTTTCTTTTTTCTTTGCTTTTTTATTAAAAGTTTTATGACAAAAATAATATAGAAGTGGTAAATAATCCACGAGATCAATAGAAAATATAAACATCACAGCTCATCGGTCAGTCGAGGAAAAGTATTAGCTCTCGGCAGGGAGTTCAGCAGGGTGTAGCCCAACTGGTCTAAGGCAAGTCACCCGACTCTTTTCGAGTCAGAGAAGACTGAGAAGAAAGAGAAATCTTCGACGCTCATGGCTTGAATGGAAAACGGTTGAGTCACTCCTGACTTGAAGATGATTTCAGCAGGTCATACACAGATACATAGACCTCGCTGGCAGGAACCGCCATGCGCCCACTGGCTGCGGCATCTCTGGATGCACGCGCCGGTGTTGCAGGAGAGCAAGGCTCCTGCTGGAACTCCCGCTGGACCTGAAGGAACACAAACAGGAGTTACAAGATTGATCTTAAAATAATTTTTCCCGCACATATTCATCCCCACGATCCTCACCCGTAGGAGGCAACGGCTCCGCTCCCAGAAGGGGCTCGACGCCTTCGAGCTCAGGCACGGCGTTGTTCACAGAGACGGGGAGTGCGCTGGCGGCGACGACGACGGCTCCCAGCAGAAGCACAAGGTTCAGGGTGGTGGCCATGGTCAGCGAGGTGGCTCAGGGCTCTATGATCACCCTCCCCGGCCGATTCCCTTTTATACCGGCCGACTCGCTTTCGTTCAACAGGTATGTTTATTCCACACGAAGCCCGCTATCGCGACACGCGACACGATGATTGCTGTTTTTTTGTTTTCGTGGATCCACATTGTGTCACAAATAATCATCTTGAATGTGGTTGAAGGAGGAGTCGGGTAGTTGTTGATCTCGTATAGCCGAAATGACGCCCGTTTCCCGCACTTCACTACCAGCGAAGAGGGAGGGTGCGCAAGTGCGCGACAACTGTATAGCAACGCCACCCAGGTAGCAGAGCTGCATAAAATGTGCATTTTGTGTCCAATCTAAACCGCGTCTAAAACGTGTGTAGGCGCCTAATATGCACTTAAATGCGCGTTTCAGATGGGACATATAATGCGGTTCGAATGCAGTTTGCTATATTTTGCTACCTGGGCAGGGCAGGCGCGGGGATATTACGCAAAAATGCTTAAGGATCAGATCATCGGGTTTGCTCCTCCCCCCGCCCCCTCAGCCCTTCATATAACCCGTGATGGGTAGACAAAATGCACTAGAATCCGCATGTAGGCCAGACCCGTAGCCTGGATACGCATCTGCGTTCCGCTTCTGATCTACGTTTCGCGCCAATTTCTCGTAGGCTATCTCTCCCTCCTTTTCTTCGGCACGCGAACGATTCCACGCGCCGCCCGGCCATTTAGGTGTACACACGGAGATAAGGCGAACAACTGAGTCACAGGGGCGCCTCCGCCTCCTCCGCTCGCCGGCCTTGGCCCTCGCCTTGGCCGCCCTGCAACAACACTTGGTCGAGCCTATCTGCCGGGGACGGTGTCCCAAACAAAAGTGACGCCGCGTCGCGTGGCGCGTGGCCACCGAGTGGTCACCTGGTGTGGTCACCCTGTGGAAGTGATTTAAATGCCCGTAAACATGGCGCGAGAGTAGCGCATTCATTCTAAATCGACCTTCGGGCCCGTAAGACACTATCGTTGGCCTTGTCAACTAGCAGGACGCACTTCGGTACGGATTGTAAAATTCGCGAAGAATGGCCGATTTGCGACACACCGCCGAGCGCAGGGGTGCTGACTACGCACCCCCACGGGCAACGCCCTGCGGCCCCCGTCCGTCAAGCGACCTGCACTCGCCACGCGGTTTTGCAAGGGGGACGCACCAACAGACGTACCCCAGACCTCCGACAGTTAAGACCGCTGCGAGCACCTGAAACCTGGAGGAAATCATCAGAAATTTGCAAGGTGAGAGAGTGCGGAGAACGAGACAATCGAATACACCACATTAGGGATCGTTCAGGACGTATACGTCCCTTTTCCTCAGATTCATTCGGCAAATTACGCATGCTCGGCGCCTGCGAGACTCAGGGTAGGCCAGCCCGCTGTACACGCACGCACTGCGGGCAAGTTGTTGCCTACCTACCAGGCGCTATGAGCTCTTGCACAGGCTGAACTTGATAATTTCGTTACGGCGAATGGCGGACGGCGGACGTACTTTCTGGATGATCCTTTGGGTAAACGAGCAAAAATGGCCTCAGCGAATCGGGTACGCAATTCAGACCAGGAAACGGCAAGTATACACCGAGTACAGATTTAAAAGATTTTTTTGTTAATTTTTGAGGGGTTCAAGGTGCTACTTCTTGCAAAACTAACATTTTTGTTGAGGCTTCACTCGACTTGATAAGACGTCAGGCCAGGCGTCAGGCAAACCCGCTCGCACCCGTCCATCAGGCGCCTATTAAAAGGGGGGGGGGGGAAGACCGCCCCCTGTGGTCCACTAGATAGCCGCTTAAATTTGACCTACCAAACCCCTGTATTGCAACTTTAGATTCACCCCCCCCCCCCCTTAATACTCCCCTGCCGTGCATGCGTGCTAGTATACACGCATTCGCTGCAACGGGGCACTGCAATCACCCTGTACAAGATGAGTGTTTTCAGTGCAATGATGCCATCGAGGAGAGGTGGGGGAAGGGGGGAACCATCTTAGTCGCGAACAATATCACGGTGGAGAGAAAGCGGGCAGCTCGGTCACGCACGCCCGTGTGCAGCATGGGCTGGAGGCGGGGGCGGCGGGGTGGTGTCTGTCGTCGGTCTGCCGCGCAGCCTGCCGCTGCTCTGCTTGACCCAGACGGAGTGTGCGGGAGAGTGGGGTTGGGTGGTGAGGTAAGGTGAGTGGGAGGGGGGGGG
>NW_026267170.1:844780-845591 GCF_000697945.3 Frankliniella occidentalis | reverse complement strand
GGCCGGGCTGTGGGGCCGGGCTGTGGGGCCGGGCTGTGGGGCCGGGCTGTGGGGCCGGGCTGTGGGGCCGTGCCGCCCCCTGGGGGTCTACCATGGGCCCAGGCCCAGCCCGGGCCCACCTGCAGGAGGCCGGCTTGCACTAGGGAGAGCAGCTAGCATCATGTAGTGCGGTTGTAGCACAGCCACTGCCAGGCGATAGCAATATGAATTCGAATACATCGATCGTGTGCCCTTGTCCTGCACCCATTTCTTCGCAATGTTTTGGTGGTTTCTTCAGACAAGGACTTTTAGCCGACCCGACTGCATTGAAAAAGCCAGGCAACTTTTCTATGGCTTTTCTGAAAGCACGATATCTGACTTAAGTATTTACAGTGTGGGGCAAATGAACTCGAGCTATTTTGGAAGTAAGGCAGTTTCAGTTCTAGATTTGGCAATATGTATGTGAAAACCGAGTTGTCAGAGTTCTGGGGCTCCTGGCGGGCCTGCTTGTTTTTGTTGAAACATACGAGGAAATACGAAGTAAGCTGGCCGGCAGCCGCCCCGCAGAGTCTTTCTTCTTGCAGCGTGCCAGAGTCGTTAAAAACGGGAGGGAAGGACCCCGGCGTGGCACGGCGTGGCGCGGAGATGACGGTGGACGGCTACAATTCAATCCGAAGAGGATGCGGACTCTCTTATTATCCGGGTAATGGATGATCCCACCTCCACGCCTGAGCGCCGCAGCCGGGTCGCCTCCCGCCGACCGGCCGACGTGTTAAGTCGCAGCCACCTCATTTAGGGGTGTGTGTGTGTGTGTGTGTGTGTGTGTGTGCTA
>NW_026267170.1:842391-844669 GCF_000697945.3 Frankliniella occidentalis | reverse complement strand
GGAGAGAGGCCAAGGGGTTCTTCATGTATAAGTGTACAACGTATGTTATGTTACTTATTTTTGAATACTTTTTATTGTGTCTCGCTTGAACGCAATATCATTCGAAAAAAAAAAACAAGGGGGGAAAAGTACAAGGAGGAATTCAAGCCAATGGGGATTGAGCACGAAATGTCGACGTCTTCTTGGTATGTACTGTGGGTCCTGCTCCTGGTGGGACGGTGGGGAGTTTTTACGGTCTGTACGTGTTTGGTTTGGCGGATTGTAAAACGCGGCCATATTTTCTTAAATCCGAAATGATGTCCGTCTGGCTGGTCGTCAAATTCTATTACTCATTTCGCCACGGACGGGAAGTACCGTCGCGGGCGGCGCGTCGACCCACCGCGGCCGAGCCGACCGGCCGGGCTGCAGCGGTGGGGCGGAGGAGTAGGAGGATAGGGAGCCCAGAGGAAAAGAAAACATCAGAACCACACAGAAGGTCTTACCGGCCTAGTACTATTGGCAGTTGCATTCTCATTATTAATGCAAAGATTAACTAGGTAGATGTACGCCAGACCACGTCTCGCGTAACAGGCTTCGCGATATCTCACGAAACACTGTTACGCTGCGATGCGCCTGGCATACATCTACCTAGGCCTGCGGCGCTGACACCCGAGTCGGGTAGTGCAAAAATGCACACAAAGATACGGGCCTCCGGCCCGTTAACGGCCCGTCACTTTGACTAAGAATGCATGGTTGTACACTTTTTCGCTTGTTTTCGTCAAAAACTCCCTGTGGCGCCTAAATGGTGTAAGATAGAGCTAAACGGACGAAATTTTCGCCCTAAGGGTTCTACTTTGCTGAGTTACCCCTTAGGAGACTGTAAAAAAAATATTTTTAAAAACATTATTTGTGGGACCTGTGGTTTTTGATTTTTTTAAAATCCAATTTTTGAGCTAGAATGCTCTTTTTCGAACTCGATCTGTCTTTTTATGATACAACACGACCCTGAAAATCCCAGGTCGCTAGCTCAATTCGTTCTCGAGTTATCGTGCGTACAGACAAACAGACAGACAAACAGACGCGAAACTTTTTGAGCATCAGTGGAGTAATAGGCTTCGCTAATCGCTCAGCCAACTATTTAATGTTAATCGGTTAATCTGGGTAAAATCTGAGTAATCTCAGTTCGATTCAGTCGAGTGCTTAGCTACCATCTGCCGACAGGACCAAATAAAACATTGCACGCGGTCTTCAGTAAAAGTCAGTTATTTCGAATTCAATGCCAGTTACACAAATTTGCTGGCATCGAAGTCAGCCAAAGTAAATAATGTAAAATCGAAGAAACGCATAAATGTAATAACAATGCCCAGCGGAACTTAGCCCGCGCGTCTCACAATCGTTACTTAAACTCAGTTTCTCTAATCCCTAATAACCCGAATCGCCCGAATTGATTCTATGGTGATCACGCCGCACTGAATGTGTTAAGATTTTGATTGGCATTGACAATGCTCCTTTAGCAATTTTTCTGGGCTGAATGCTTATGAAAGTCAAGGCCGGAATCGGCCAAAATTAAGACACTAAGTAGGCTACTGATTTCATCTTTCGCCATGTCTGTTATCGTGCGGAGGACGACTTGGGTCGACTGAGGAAGGACAAAAACTATCGTGTGCTAGTATATTATTTCATTTAAGTCATGACACATGATCGTCCAAAAAATAAGTCCCGCTTTTCAGATTCATTTCACAAATTAGGGAGCTAGGCGCCTGCAAGACTTCGGGTAGGCCACCCCGCAGTACACGCATGCACAGCAGCCAAGATGTTGCCTACCCATCAGGCGCTCTGAGCGATTGCTCAGGCTAAACTTGGCAATTTCATTACGGCGAATGGCAGACCGTGCTTTCTGGATGAGCCCTTATCGCACGAGACCGGCCCCAAATGAGTTGGAGTGGGTCCTCGAGCGAAGGTCTCTGAAGGTCGCACGGGCCGCCCTGCTGCCCTGCTGACCGTGACTTTAGGCGGTGGCAAGGGGCAGCCTCTGCAGTCGGTAGCAGATAGAACGAAGATGCGCGAGGTCCGCGGCTCTGCGAGAGCAAGTGCGGGGCCTTTTCAAACTCCGCGCGCTGGGCGGCGGCGCGTTGGGGCGCGGCGAGGCGGGGCCAGGCGGCCGCGGACGAGCGTGTCGGGGCGGCAGCGCACTGAGTCACGCAGTGCCCGGGCCGCATATGGCGCGAGGAGGTGGACCTGCGCGAGCACCGCTGCGCTAGACGCTCACCTCCCTCTCACTCCCACCCCACCCCGCCCG
>NW_026267170.1:832644-836666 GCF_000697945.3 Frankliniella occidentalis | reverse complement strand
GGGGGGGGAGGAGGGGAGGGGAAGGGTACTCCCCCCGACGTGAGGTGCATGGGGCCGCGGCCGTTGTCACGTCCACACGCCGTTCATCTTCTGATGGTGTTTAATTACTTGCAGCGCTCGTCTTTATTGAGTACTTTCAATAATTGTTGTCATCTTTTACTACTCTTCAAGGGTACGCGTTCAGCAGGCGAGAGAAAAAACATTTTCATTGACTTATTGTGTGTAATAGGAACCCCTTGCTACACTTACTCTGTGCGTCCAACAAACCCATTCTTTGCGACACCTTTAACACGACAACTTGGCACCTACCTGATTTGAGCTGAGCACGGGCCAAACTGTATGCTAAGGTCAAATTTAGTGCACACGTAAAAATGCCACTGTGTGAACTTGGCAGTAGGACTTCCGCCTGAGAACAAGAGGACAGAAAGTAGCCCTGGTGTTGCACAAGATGTACACTCTTAAAATGCGATATAAAGTCGACGTCGAATCGACGTATCGACGTCGGTTTTTGTTAATTTGCGGCCCCAAATGCCGTTTATTTGATGTCGACGAAATCCAATTTTCAGTCGATATTGCATTTCTCGAAGGGCGTGTTGATCGACTGATCTGAGATAGAAATAAAACCAATAATTTCTAAATGGCAGAGTAAACTCGCGGCACTTAAGAGGGACGAGTCGGATGTTGCGGACTGGAGCTGCGCGCCCCGCGCCGCCGGTCGCCTCGCCTCGGTCCAACTCGATCGCGTTCACGTGGGCTGGGAATCCTGCACGGCGTGCGTGGAGCAGGCGGAGCCGGCGGGGCAGCGTGGAGTGAGTCAGGCAGGTCGGCCGTCCCGTTCATTGAATTTGGCTTGCATTTCCTCGCCGCTGGTGGGCGGGCGCGTGTCGCAGCGCTGCCAACTGTGGCGGAGCTAGCAGCCATCGCGAAGCTGTGTGCTGCCGTGCGAAAATAAAAAGGCAGGGCGAACGAGACTAAAAATGTAATCGTCCGTCGAAAATGTGAAACAGACTCGGAAACAGAAGAGGCCACCGTGTCCGTAGCAGCTTCACTGACAGCAGTTTTGTGGACGACATTCTTGTCGGCTGCACCGCGAAGCTCTGTGGGCTGTGCATGGGCGCCTGGGCGCCCCGCCACGCCCCACCACGCCCCGCCACGCCCCGCCACGTTGCAGACCTCACAACCTTACATAGCGCGTGTTTTGATGTTTTCGTTCGCACCCTGGAATTAGCGATATCCTTGGATCAGGTTGGGCTTCGAGTAATCGCGACGCCATACTAGACTACTCCTTCCCCCCTTCTTTTTTTTTGCGTGCGTGTGTGTGTGAGTGTGTGAGTGAGAACGAGAGAGACATGGTTGGAGCGACTTCGGAGGAAAGTGACAAAACCAGCACGTCTCAGATAAATTATTCAATCAGATTGATGGTTTAATTGAGTCATTATGACAGGCAACTGCTCACGCACTCATCGGCACGATCTGCTGTAATCGAAGTCGCCAAGATGGCGGTGCGACACTTGAGAAATATTCCCAAGGTGACCGTATAAAAATATGAATACGCCGAGAAAAGACTTACTGTGGCAGTAGGCGGCGTGGGACACAGCGCCGTGCCGAGTCGGGCCGAGTCGGGCCGAGTCGGGCCGAGCCGCCCCCGCCGCCGCGCCGCTCGGTCACCGACCGAACTACCCTGTCACCTCAAGCATAAAATCCATCATAACAGGCTCGCAGACAGACGCACGGACAGACGATGACGATACAAACAGACATACTCAGACGACATCACGACGCAGAGTGGGTGGGACGCGCGGAGGTGGCGCGGCGCACGCCCGTGATGTACAGTGAGGCGCGTACGGCGCCGGGCCGGGCGCACGGCACTCACACACGCACGGCACGGGCCACACACACACACACACACACACACACACACACACACACACACACACTCACACACACACACACACACACACACGCACGGCACGGGCCGCCGCGGCACGACTAACAAACGTGCTGACCATTCATGGGCGATCGGCGCTCATGAGGCGGTCGTTAAATCAATTACACGCACTACTTGTGCAGCTCGGGCGCGGCCGGCCCGGCCGGCAGGTCCGGAGGTGGTGCGCGACAGCCGGCGACGGCTCCCGTGCACGGGGTCGCGGTCGCACTGGAGGGCTGCGCGGAGCAGCTGTAGCTGCGGCAGCTGCGACAGCCGTCTGATTCAGGAGAGCGTTGTTTAAGAGGGGCTCTCCTTTACCTGCCCCATGTGAGTGCAACAAGGACGGCGCTATGCGGGAGGTATGGCAGAGTCCCTCTTGAACGCTCTTCTGAATCAGACGACAGGTGCGGCAGCGGGAGTCAACGCCACGGCGCCGGAGGCAGAGCAGTAAGTAGCAAGCAGGAACAGGTGGATGAGGAGCCGGGAGACGCCTGTGTGGCGCGGGTCTGAGCGAAGCAAACCGAAGCGCGCCGCCCGCGGGGGCCCGGCGGATCGTTTCCCCAATGCCGAGTGTTTATTCCGAGGCGGGGCGTGGCGGTCAGGGCGACACCCAGCAATCCAGCCGACCGGGCCTCCCACACGCGACTCTGTCTTAACGACCCCCAGACCACCGCGCCTCGCCGCGCCGCCGCGCACTCCGCGGGGGGACATTTCGCATGCACTCGGCTCCGCTCGGCCCGCAGCCGGCCGGCCGGCCAACCCGTGGCCACGATGTGGTCACGACGCGCGGACCAGGAAGCGGCCGAGCCGGCGCCCGATCTGTCCGGGCGGTGACGCATGGCATGGCGAGCCCGACGAGGTGGACCCGGCGGGACTCGGACCCAGGAACTTTTTGACGATGGCGATAAACCTCACATGGGAACAATCGTTTGGTGCCTAATGGCCAGTCACGCGCGGCTGGAGGGCGCGGCGGCCGCAGTGTTGGGCCCCTCACGCGGTGACACGGCGACAATCCCAGAGCGGCGGAATCTGACGCGGCTGCTTTTCTGCCCGCCTCGCTGCTCTCAGCAGCACGCCGTGGTATCGCTGAAAGCGCCGCCGTGGACGCCTTGGCGCTGGCGCCGCTGCGGGGGCTGGTGCCCGGGTGGCGCCGGGGCTGGCAGGATGCCGGCCGGCCGCACGCGCCAGGCTCTCTGACCGGGTCCGGGCTGCAGCACAGCAGGCACCACCGAGTACCCCTCGGGGTGGGCGGCGTATTTGTACTCGCTGGGTGGGCGCTGCAGATGCTCCCGGACCTGTGCGGCCCGCAGCCCTGTGCGCTGCGCGGAGGCGCCCCGGCCGCCCACTTAACTGCCCGGTTTATTAGCCGCGTAGAGGAGGCTGACCGCTCTAGCAGGGCAGACCGCGCCGGCTTGGCCGTCTTTTAGCCGCTAAAATCGCGGAGGCGTCCCACAGACTGGAACTGTCCCTCATAGATAACCTCCTTACTTTTTACGGTTTGACATAATCTATCTCACTCCCGCTGTGCCGTTGGCGCGCCGTGGCGCTCGGCGACGGACAAATTGGCTGCGAGGAACATGCATCACGCGATAAGCTAGTCCGCGGCTGCAGCTGCCCGGCTGCCCGGCGCGTGGCAGGCGCCAGGGCGGACGCCAGGGCGGAGGCCATTAGCACCTCCCCGATAAAGAGGCGCAGCCGGCGCCACCAGGACGCGGCGCGCCGCTCATGCGCCAGCCTCAGCACACCAGATCTCCATTAAGCCAAATTAACGACGCCTATTACAAGACAAATTTTAAGTTCGGGTTGGTTGCTTAGGGATCACCCTAGAAAGCACACCTGTCTTTCGCAGTAAAGAAATCACCGAAGTTCAGCCTATGCAAGCTCTCATAGCGCCTGCTGGGTAGGCAACATCTCATCTTCGGTGCATGCGTGTACTGCGGGGTGGCCTACCCCGAGACTCACAGGCGCCCAGCTTCCACAATTTTCTGAATATATCTAAGGAAAGCATCAGTGAGCGATCACTTATAAAAGTTCTACTCCGGAACGTGTTGGTGCTGATTCTTGTGGACTTTTGACCGGACTTCACACAGTGGAG
>NW_026267170.1:825187-832594 GCF_000697945.3 Frankliniella occidentalis | reverse complement strand
GGGGGGGGCAAGTACCTGACACCTCCGTGAGCGCGGCGGGCAGGTCGGCCGCGCGAGGTGCCCCGCCGAGCAACTGCCATATGGTCACAAGTAGGCCAGCCTGCCCCCCTCCCTCTCACTCCAGCGCACAGAGCGGCGAGGCGCTCTGACCGGCTCATTGTTATCATTGACGCAACGCTTCAAGTTACCATTTCGCCGAAAATCAACAATCAATCAGCTTACTGGGAGGTGAATGACATCGCACCTGCAGCGCACCGCGCGCAGCTTCACATGGGAGCACACCTGTAACTTGGTGCACCGTTCGCTCGTACTCGAAGCGTATTTGCTGACTACTAGGAAAGCTCTAATTATATGCAATGTTGATAGAAGGGTCGCTTTTCAGAGAACACCAGATGGTCCAGATGGTGACTAACCGCCATTGTCCCTGCTCTACGACTCGACATGCATGTCCTGGCGTTTTGGGTTTTTCGTGTTGAGTCGCTTTTGGTCGGTCCTCATTTGTCTGCTTTCCTCCCGCCGCCGGGCGGAGGGCGCACGGGCTGCGCACGCGCGGTGGGTATGGCCGTGTTTGGAAGTCGCTGGACGCTATTGTCTCTCCTCTGGAGATCCTCCAGGCAGAGTGCCCCGCCCCGCCCCGCCCCGCCCCGCCCCGCCCCGCCCCGCCCCGCCCCGCCCCGCCCCGCCCCGCCCCGCCCCGCCCCGCCCCGCCCCGCCCCGCCCCGCCCCGCCCCGCCCCGCCCCGCCCCGCCCCGCCCCGCCCCGCCCCGCCCCGCCCCGCCCCGCCCCGCCCCGCCCCGCCCCGCCCCGCCCCGCCCCGCCCCGCCCCGCCCCGCCCCGCCCCGCCCCGCCCCGCCCCGCCCCGCCCCGCCCCGCCCCGCCCCGCCCCGCCCCGCCCCGCCCCGCCCCGCCCCGCCCCGCCCCGCCCCGCCCCGCCCCGCCCCGCCCCGCCCCGCCCCGCCCCGCCCCGCCCCGCCCCGCCCCGCCCCGCCCCGCCCCGCCCCGCCCCGCCCCGCCCCGCCCCGCCCCGCCCCGCCCCGCCCCGCCCCGCCCCGCCCCGCCCCGCCCCGCCCCGCCCCGCCCCGCCCCGCCCCGCCCCGCCCCGCCCCGCCCCGCCCCGCCCCGCCCCGCCCCGCCCCGCCCCGCCCCGCCCCGCCCCGCCCCGCCCCGCCCCGCCCCGCCCCGCCCCGCCCCGCCCCGCCCCGCCCCGCCCCGCCCCGCCCCGCCCCGCCCCGCCCCGCCCCGCCCCGCCCCGCCCCGCCCCGCCCCGCCCCGCCCCGCCCCGCCCCGCCCCGCCCCGCCCCGCCCCGCCCCGCCCCGCCCCGCCCCGCCCCGCCCCGCCCCGCCCCGCCCCGCCCCGCCCCGCCCCGCCCCGCCCCGCCCCGCCCCGCCCCGCCCCGCCCCGCCCCGCCCCGCCCCGCCCCGCCCCGCCCCGCCCCGCCCCGCCCCGCCCCGCCCCGCCCCGCCCCGCCCCGCCCCGCCCCGCCCCGCCCCGCCCCGCCCCGCCCCGCCCCGCCCCGCCCCGCCCCGCCCCGCCCCGCCCCGCCCCGCCCCGCCCCGCCCCGCCCCGCCCCGCCCCGCCCCGCCCCGCCCCGCCCCGCCCCGCCCCGCCCCGCCCCGCCCCGCCCCGCCCCGCCCCGCCCCGCCCCGCCCCGCCCCGCCCCGCCCCGCCCCGCCCCGCCCCGCCCCGCCCCGCCCCGCCCCGCCCCGCCCCGCCCCGCCCCGCCCCGCCCCGCCCCGCCCCGCCCCGCCCCGCCCCGCCCCGCCCCGCCCCGCCCCGCCCCGCCCCGCCCCGCCCCGCCCCGCCCCGCCCCGCCCCGCCCCGCCCCGCCCCGCCCCGCCCCGCCCCGCCCCGCCCCGCCCCGCCCCGCCCCGCCCCGCCCCGCCCCGCCCCGCCCCGCCCCGCCCCGCCCCGCCCCGCCCCGCCCCGCCCCGCCCCGCCCCGCCCCGCCCCGCCCCGCCCCGCCCCGCCCCGCCCCGCCCCGCCCCGCCCCGCCCCGCCCCGCCCCGCCCCGCCCCGCCCCGCCCCGCCCCGCCCCGCCCCGCCCCGCCCCGCCCCGCCCCGCCCCGCCCCGCCCCGCCCCGCCCCGCCCCGCCCCGCCCCGCCCCGCCCCGCCCCGCCCCGCCCCGCCCCGCCCCGCCCCGCCCCGCCCCGCCCCGCCCCGCCCCGCCCCGCCCCGCCCCGCCCCGCCCCGCCCCGCCCCGCCCCGCCCCGCCCCGCCCCGCCCCGCCCCGCCCCGCCCCGCCCCGCCCCGCCCCGCCCCGCCCCGCCCCGCCCCGCCCCGCCCCGCCCCGCCCCGCCCCGCCCCGCCCCGCCCCGCCCCGCCCCGCCCCGCCCCGCCCCGCCCCGCCCCGCCCCGCCCCGCCCCGCCCCGCCCCGCCCCGCCCCGCCCCGCCCCGCCCCGCCCCGCCCCGCCCCGCCCCGCCCCGCCCCGCCCCGCCCCGCCCCGCCCCGCCCCGCCCCGCCCCGCCCCGCCCCGCCCCGCCCCGCCCCGCCCCGCCCCGCCCCGCCCCGCCCCGCCCCGCCCCGCCCCGCCCCGCCCCGCCCCGCCCCGCCCCGCCCCGCCCCGCCCCGCCCCGCCCCGCCCCGCCCCGCCCCGCCCCGCCCCGCCCCGCCCCGCCCCGCCCCGCCCCGCCCCGCCCCGCCCCGCCCCGCCCCGCCCCGCCCCGCCCCGCCCCGCCCCGCCCCGCCCCGCCCCGCCCCGCCCCGCCCCGCCCCGCCCCGCCCCGCCCCGCCCCGCCCCGCCCCGCCCCGCCCCGCCCCGCCCCGCCCCGCCCCGCCCCGCCCCGCCCCGCCCCGCCCCGCCCCGCCCCGCCCCGCCCCGCCCCGCCCCGCCCCGCCCCGCCCCGCCCCGCCCCGCCCCGCCCCGCCCCGCCCCGCCCCGCCCCGCCCCGCCCCGCCCCGCCCCGCCCCGCCCCGCCCCGCCCCGCCCCGCCCCGCCCCGCCCCGCCCCGCCCCGCCCCGCCCCGCCCCGCCCCGCCCCGCCCCGCCCCGCCCCGCCCCGCCCCGCCCCGCCCCGCCCCGCCCCGCCCCGCCCCGCCCCGCCCCGCCCCGCCCCGCCCCGCCCCGCCCCGCCCCGCCCCGCCCCGCCCCGCCCCGCCCCGCCCCGCCCCGCCCCGCCCCGCCCCGCCCCGCCCCGCCCCGCCCCGCCCCGCCCCGCCCCGCCCCGCCCCGCCCCGCCCCGCCCCGCCCCGCCCCGCCCCGCCCCGCCCCGCCCCGCCCCGCCCCGCCCCGCCCCGCCCCGCCCCGCCCCGCCCCGCCCCGCCCCGCCCCGCCCCGCCCCGCCCCGCCCCGCCCCGCCCCGCCCCGCCCCGCCCCGCCCCGCCCCGCCCCGCCCCGCCCCGCCCCGCCCCGCCCCGCCCCGCCCCGCCCCGCCCCGCCCCGCCCCGCCCCGCCCCGCCCCGCCCCGCCCCGCCCCGCCCCGCCCCGCCCCGCCCCGCCCCGCCCCGCCCCGCCCCGCCCCGCCCCGCCCCGCCCCGCCCCGCCCCGCCCCGCCCCGCCCCGCCCCGCCCCGCCCCGCCCCGCCCCGCCCCGCCCCGCCCCGCCCCGCCCCGCCCCGCCCCGCCCCGCCCCGCCCCGCCCCGCCCCGCCCCGCCCCGCCCCGCCCCGCCCCGCCCCGCCCCGCCCCGCCCCGCCCCGCCCCGCCCCGCCCCGCCCCGCCCCGCCCCGCCCCGCCCCGCCCCGCCCCGCCCCGCCCCGCCCCGCCCCGCCCCGCCCCGCCCCGCCCCGCCCCGCCCCGCCCCGCCCCGCCCCGCCCCGCCCCGCCCCGCCCCGCCCCGCCCCGCCCCGCCCCGCCCCGCCCCGCCCCGCCCCGCCCCGCCCCGCCCCGCCCCGCCCCGCCCCGCCCCGCCCCGCCCCGCCCCGCCCCGCCCCGCCCCGCCCCGCCCCGCCCCGCCCCGCCCCGCCCCGCCCCGCCCCGCCCCGCCCCGCCCCGCCCCGCCCCGCCCCGCCCCGCCCCGCCCCGCCCCGCCCCGCCCCGCCCCGCCCCGCCCCGCCCCGCCCCGCCCCGCCCCGCCCCGCCCCGCCCCGCCCCGCCCCGCCCCGCCCCGCCCCGCCCCGCCCCGCCCCGCCCCGCCCCGCCCCGCCCCGCCCCGCCCCGCCCCGCCCCGCCCCGCCCCGCCCCGCCCCGCCCCGCCCCGCCCCGCCCCGCCCCGCCCCGCCCCGCCCCGCCCCGCCCCGCCCCGCCCCGCCCCGCCCCGCCCCGCCCCGCCCCGCCCCGCCCCGCCCCGCCCCGCCCCGCCCCGCCCCGCCCCGCCCCGCCCCGCCCCGCCCCGCCCCGCCCCGCCCCGCCCCGCCCCGCCCCGCCCCGCCCCGCCCCGCCCCGCCCCGCCCCGCCCCGCCCCGCCCCGCCCCGCCCCGCCCCGCCCCGCCCCGCCCCGCCCCGCCCCGCCCCGCCCCGCCCCGCCCCGCCCCGCCCCGCCCCGCCCCGCCCCGCCCCGCCCCGCCCCGCCCCGCCCCGCCCCGCCCCGCCCCGCCCCGCCCCGCCCCGCCCCGCCCCGCCCCGCCCCGCCCCGCCCCGCCCCGCCCCGCCCCGCCCCGCCCCGCCCCGCCCCGCCCCGCCCCGCCCCGCCCCGCCCCGCCCCGCCCCGCCCCGCCCCGCCCCGCCCCGCCCCGCCCCGCCCCGCCCCGCCCCGCCCCGCCCCGCCCCGCCCCGCCCCGCCCCGCCCCGCCCCGCCCCGCCCCGCCCCGCCCCGCCCCGCCCCGCCCCGCCCCGCCCCGCCCCGCCCCGCCCCGCCCCGCCCCGCCCCGCCCCGCCCCGCCCCGCCCCGCCCCGCCCCGCCCCGCCCCGCCCCGCCCCGCCCCGCCCCGCCCCGCCCCGCCCCGCCCCGCCCCGCCCCGCCCCGCCCCGCCCCGCCCCGCCCCGCCCCGCCCCGCCCCGCCCCGCCCCGCCCCGCCCCGCCCCGCCCCGCCCCGCCCCGCCCCGCCCCGCCCCGCCCCGCCCCGCCCCGCCCCGCCCCGCCCCGCCCCGCCCCGCCCCGCCCCGCCCCGCCCCGCCCCGCCCCGCCCCGCCCCGCCCCGCCCCGCCCCGCCCCGCCCCGCCCCGCCCCGCCCCGCCCCGCCCCGCCCCGCCCCGCCCCGCCCCGCCCCGCCCCGCCCCGCCCCGCCCCGCCCCGCCCCGCCCCGCCCCGCCCCGCCCCGCCCCGCCCCGCCCCGCCCCGCCCCGCCCCGCCCCGCCCCGCCCCGCCCCGCCCCGCCCCGCCCCGCCCCGCCCCGCCCCGCCCCGCCCCGCCCCGCCCCGCCCCGCCCCGCCCCGCCCCGCCCCGCCCCGCCCCGCCCCGCCCCGCCCCGCCCCGCCCCGCCCCGCCCCGCCCCGCCCCGCCCCGCCCCGCCCCGCCCCGCCCCGCCCCGCCCCGCCCCGCCCCGCCCCGCCCCGCCCCGCCCCGCCCCGCCCCGCCCCGCCCCGCCCCGCCCCGCCCCGCCCCGCCCCGCCCCGCCCCGCCCCGCCCCGCCCCGCCCCGCCCCGCCCCGCCCCGCCCCGCCCCGCCCCGCCCCGCCCCGCCCCGCCCCGCCCCGCCCCGCCCCGCCCCGCCCCGCCCCGCCCCGCCCCGCCCCGCCCCGCCCCGCCCCGCCCCGCCCCGCCCCGCCCCGCCCCGCCCCGCCCCGCCCCGCCCCGCCCCGCCCCGCCCCGCCCCGCCCCGCCCCGCCCCGCCCCGCCCCGCCCCGCCCCGCCCCGCCCCGCCCCGCCCCGCCCCGCCCCGCCCCGCCCCGCCCCGCCCCGCCCCGCCCCGCCCCGCCCCGCCCCGCCCCGCCCCGCCCCGCCCCGCCCCGCCCCGCCCCGCCCCGCCCCGCCCCGCCCCGCCCCGCCCCGCCCCGCCCCGCCCCGCCCCGCCCCGCCCCGCCCCGCCCCGCCCCGCCCCGCCCCGCCCCGCCCCGCCCCGCCCCGCCCCGCCCCGCCCCGCCCCGCCCCGCCCCGCCCCGCCCCGCCCCGCCCCGCCCCGCCCCGCCCCGCCCCGCCCCGCCCCGCCCCGCCCCGCCCCGCCCCGCCCCGCCCCGCCCCGCCCCGCCCCGCCCCGCCCCGCCCCGCCCCGCCCCGCCCCGCCCCGCCCCGCCCCGCCCCGCCCCGCCCCGCCCCGCCCCGCCCCGCCCCGCCCCGCCCCGCCCCGCCCCGCCCCGCCCCGCCCCGCCCCGCCCCGCCCCGCCCCGCCCCGCCCCGCCCCGCCCCGCCCCGCCCCGCCCCGCCCCGCCCCGCCCCGCCCCGCCCCGCCCCGCCCCGCCCCGCCCCGCCCCGCCCCGCCCCGCCCCGCCCCGCCCCGCCCCGCCCCGCCCCGCCCCGCCCCGCCCCGCCCCGCCCCGCCCCGCCCCGCCCCGCCCCGCCCCGCCCCGCCCCGCCCCGCCCCGCCCCGCCCCGCCCCGCCCCGCCCCGCCCCGCCCCGCCCCGCCCCGCCCCGCCCCGCCCCGCCCCGCCCCGCCCCGCCCCGCCCCGCCCCGCCCCGCCCCGCCCCGCCCCGCCCCGCCCCGCCCCGCCCCGCCCCGCCCCGCCCCGCCCCGCCCCGCCCCGCCCCGCCCCGCCCCGCCCCGCCCCGCCCCGCCCCGCCCCGCCCCGCCCCGCCCCGCCCCGCCCCGCCCCGCCCCGCCCCGCCCCGCCCCGCCCCGCCCCGCCCCGCCCCGCCCCGCCCCGCCCCGCCCCGCCCCGCCCCGCCCCGCCCCGCCCCGCCCCGCCCCGCCCCGCCCCGCCCCGCCCCGCCCCGCCCCGCCCCGCCCCGCCCCGCCCCGCCCCGCCCCGCCCCGCCCCGCCCCGCCCCGCCCCGCCCCGCCCCGCCCCGCCCCGCCCCGCCCCGCCCCGCCCCGCCCCGCCCCGCCCCGCCCCGCCCCGCCCCGCCCCGCCCCGCCCCGCCCCGCCCCGCCCCGCCCCGCCCCGCCCCGCCCCGCCCCGCCCCGCCCCGCCCCGCCCCGCCCCGCCCCGCCCCGCCCCGCCCCGCCCCGCCCCGCCCCGCCCCGCCCCGCCCCGCCCCGCCCCGCCCCGCCCCGCCCCGCCCCGCCCCGCCCCGCCCCGCCCCGCCCCGCCCCGCCCCGCCCCGCCCCGCCCCGCCCCGCCCCGCCCCGCCCCGCCCCGCCCCGCCCCGCCCCGCCCCGCCCCGCCCCGCCCCGCCCCGCCCCGCCCCGCCCCGCCCCGCCCCGCCCCGCCCCGCCCCGCCCCGCCCCGCCCCGCCCCGTCACGTAACGACGACAAACTGGCGAGGGGCGGGGCGGGCAGTCCGTTCCGTTGACAGGTGCGAATTGTATGAGGAGACGCGAGACAAGATGGAGGGGCGTGGCGCGGAGAGACCATGGGCGAGCAGGGGTGCCCCCAGCTGCCGCCCGGGCCACGTCGGACTGCCGGACCCGACTAGGAGCGGCGGCTGCGGGTGGCAGTTGCGCGTCGTGTTCTGTTCTGCGCGGAGAGGACGGGTGGGATCTGCGAGGGGGGG
>NW_026267170.1:811727-812717 GCF_000697945.3 Frankliniella occidentalis | reverse complement strand
CCATTGCACCTCCCCCTCCTCCTCCTGTAGGCCGTCGCGGCGGTGGTCCCCCGGCCAGGCCCGCCCCGACTCAGCCAATCAAACAAACAACAAAACCATAACACGGTCCACCCGGCCCGGCCCGGCCCGGCTGCGCATGTCGCTTATGGTAGCGTCGTTAAGGCCGTCGGCTCATTAAGACATGAGCAGCGGTACACGGTACGGTCGACCGGGGATGTTTCGGGGCGTGAGGACCGCGTTCGAGTCGCCCCGCAGGGCGGGCCGGGCCGGGCGGGCTTGGCACTCACAAAAAAAAAAAAAAAAAAAAAAAAAAAACTTTGTCTCGGTGCGATAACCAAACCTGTGTGGGATATGCTTGAATTAATGGCTGCAATCGAAAATTCGCGATGATTACAACCAGTAGTTGGTTATTGCAACAATCAGACACTTGTAAGAACAACAAACCACCCCTTATGTTGTCGTACAAGTGTATGGGCGTGGCTACCAACTGCTGGTTGTAGACATCGGATTTTCGATTGCATCTATCGACTTAAGCCAAACCAACAGAGGGGGTAGTCACTGCGACAAAGTATATTTTTTTACGTGCAGGGCAGGGCGCGGCAGAGCGGGGTGGGGTGGCGCGGGGCGGGCGACAACCTCCCCGCCGTGTCGTGGAGGAGGATGGGGTCACGGACCGGGCATGGTCGTGCACACGATCCGTGACCGCACCGCCTCCGCCGCGCAGCACCTCCATTCATCAGTCAGGGTCGCATGGGGATATCAAACTGCGCGGTAAAGTATCTGCCGTCCCGAATGGCTGCCCGCGTGCGCCCGGCCCGGCCCGGCCCGGCCCGCAGGACCATCAGCAGTAGCCGGCCCGGCCCGGGGCGGCCCCCGCGGCGTCTTTAACGAGTAATTAGGTCCGGACCAATCAGAGCCGCGATTTGAGTGACGAGTCCTGTCCATGCAAGGAGTAAGAAGGAGTCTACGGCGCGAAGTGCGAGCTGTCCG
>NW_026267170.1:807401-811677 GCF_000697945.3 Frankliniella occidentalis | reverse complement strand
GGTGGGGCACCGAGACAGAGAAAGAGGGCGGCGCGAGAACAGGGAGGGGAGTTAGGGGCCATCCAGAAAGTACATCCGTCCGTCGGTTACTCGCCGTTAAAAAAAACTGCAAAACTCAGCCTGTGCCAGCTCACTTAGCGCCTGGTAGGTAGGCAACAACTCGTCTGCAGTGCATGCGTGTACTGCGGGCTGGCATACCCTGAGTCGCACAGGCGTCAAGCTTCGGTAATTTGCTTGCTGACAGAACCTGGGGAAACGAAAGTACTTTGTAGACAATCCGAAAATAAGGGTTGGTAAAGGGGTAAAGGGAGTTGCTGGGGCGGTCGCGGAGGCCGGTGTTAGTCGGGCTCATGTTACAGCGAGAGGACGAGAGCTATAAGACGTATGAGCATTGCCCAACCTGTGACCCCAAACAGGAGTTAGTGAAAGGCCGAATGGGGGGTGGGGAGGGGGGCAAGGGGCCTCGACCCCTTACAAAGCCTGCCGCCGCCGCCGCCAGCACTGACCCTCGGGACGGGTCGCGGGCGCCTGTGCTGTACCGAGCGGGCCATATGTATTTGGTGTTCGGTTGCGTCCCCGCGGAGGCCAGAAGCGCCGGGCATATGGTCGGTGCGCGGCGCGGCGGTGAGCGCCGTGGGGACCACGGCCAGGGCCGAGTCGAGCCGGGCGAGGACCACCACCACCACCACCACCACGGACCATAGGACCACAGGGGGCAGCCGGCCGGGGAGCCGGAATCGGCCGAGGCATCAGGGAGCCGCCACGCCGCCACGCCCGCCTTTGTTCGGCGGCTTGCCCCCGTGTGTGAATGCGTGTGTGTGTGCGTGTTCGTGTCAGTGTGTGCGTGCCTGCGATGGTGATTATGACGAGATGAGCCCCGATGACGTGATGTGGACAGCAGGGCATGTGTGCTGTGACATTGGGACTGTCTGTGTGGCGGCGTGGTGGCGTGGCGTATAGCGCGGCTCGCATATCCCCGCGGGAGGCGGTTCCCTTCCCCCCCCCCCTTTCCTCCCACCCTCACCCGCGACCACTTCCACGCCACGTGGGCAAGAAGAAGGCAAGGGACCGGCATAAAAGATTGCAAATCGTAAATTCGCGCGCAGTCGCAATGACTGCGGCCGGCTCCGCCTGGCCTACGCTGCGCCCCGCTTGCACGGCCGCCCACCCAAGGATCACGCAGCGCCTTGTGTTGTTGTTGTTGTTGTTGTTGTTGTTGTTGTTGTTGCCGTTGCCGTTGCTGCCGATGTTGTATCCGGTGCAATGAGGTCGCGACCTGCGAGCCGCCGCTGACGGCGCGCGACCACCCGGGTCCACCGTCCCGCCCCGCCACCAGCCATCCATCAGCCAATCCCATCAGCCCGCCTCGTATTCATATCCTGGTGCTGCTCCCCTGGCTCCCCTGCGCTGGCTCACCGCACCGGCCCCTCGCGGCGAGCGTCCTGCTGGACAGCCAACTTCGGTTGTGGTGGTGGGGGGGTAGTCGGGAAATATCCTCCCTGATGCGTGCGTCAGCTGGGCGTCAGCAGGGCTTGAGCACACTCAGAAAACCATTTGAACCGCGGAACAAATAAAACTTAAACCAAGAGAAAATTTTAATTCTGCAAAACAACTTTTGATTGCCCTGATTACATGATTTAAGTCATGTTGACAAAGGTGTGATCGGCCTGATTGTAATAATGTAAAATGTCAGCCGGGCGTCAGCAGGGCGTCAGTAGGGCGTCAGCAGGGCGTCAGCAGGACGTCAGCAGGGCGTCAGCAGGGCGTCAGCAGGGCGTCACTAGGGGGTAAGCAGGGCGTCAACAGGGCGTCAGCAGGGCGTCCGCAAGGCGCTAGAAAACCGAGCGTCAGCAGGTCGTCAACAAGGCGTCAGTAGGGCGTCAGTAGGGCGTCAGCAGGGCGTCAGCAGGGCATGAGCAGGGCATCAGCATGGCGCAGGTTGACAGGATGTCCCTCTCTGTGCGTTATGTCCCCCATCATCAGATACGGCCCGCGCGGGACGGGACAGGACCATCAAACAAGGCGTCATTGTGTCCCCCCCCCCTCCCCCGCCCCCGCACCACTCTGCACGCCGTTTTGTTATGGACGGGAGGTGAGGTGCAAGGGCCCCCGCCGCGTGCTCGCGCCTTATGACAAATTCATCTCCCACGCGAGCCGTTTTGTTTCGCACCGAGATTTCTCATAGTCCGCCCCCTCCTCAGCGGGCCGCCGCAGCCGCGTCCGCCGCGTGTCCACCCCCCCCCCCTCCTCCCCCGGAACAGAGAGCAGTGCAGCGACTCAATTACCCCGCCGCCCGCCGCGGAGCTCGATCGAGAGCTCGATGGTAAGGCGATACGGCCGGGGCGGCGCGTCTAGCCGATGTCTTGCTCGCACCTCGCCGCGCCGTGTCACCTGCCGCCCTGCCGTGTCGCCGGTGTCGCATTAGAGGTACTTTTCTGCTCCTCCTCTTTGCAGTGTGGCTCACACTGGTAAAACATGTGTTTAATTTTGCACGTCAATTGAACTTAAGTTCAAGTGTGTATTTTCTCGACACTTTGTGGTGTCTAACTATGTTATACATCAATTGGTGCTTAAACTTTCGACACTTCTGAAATGTATAGCAGCTTCACACCGTATGCTTCCCTATTGACAGCATAGAACTGTGTGTCCAAGTGTGCAGAATTTAAACGTTTACAAAACGTCTAAAATTTGCACACCACGCAAGTGTGCAACTTGAGTTAAACACCATGTGATGTGCAAAATCACAACTTGCACACGTTTGATGTGCAAATGTTGCACACTTGTTTTACCAGTGAAGTGTGCCCGGTATGTAGACGGGGCGGGGTGGCGATGCGGCGCGGTGATAGTGCCCCGCCGCTCAGCAGACGCGCCGTGGAGATTTCGATGGGATTTGTTGTAAGTAACTCGATTGCGGAGGGAGCGCGGGGGCTCTTTGCATATCAGTGCATCGCTTCTCTCTCCTCTCCGCGCCCACTGGCCGGCTCCACCACCACCACCGGCAGGAGTTACGGCGGCGCGCGCGGAGGTCCCAGCCGGGAATGCGCCGCTGCCGGTGTCCCCCCCCCTTCTTGCTAGGGGCTGTACATAAAGCACGAAAGATTGATATCGAGATTGTACTGTATATCTGGGGCAGTTTAAATCGCCAACTTACTCGATACCTGATACCTTCACGTCTCTGGGCTCTGGGATGACTGACGGTGGTACAGTGAACCATGGCTTTACACGGTGAGGTGGTATGGTAGCAAAAAGGTGTCCGGTAAGGAATCGTCCGTAATTTTTCCGTTTTTCGTCCGTTTTCCTCAGATTAATTCCGCAGATAACGGGAGCTCGGCGCCTGCGAATCGCGGGGTAGGCCGCACCTCAATACACGTATGCACTGCAGACAAGATGTTGCCTACCTGTCAGGCGCTTTGAGAGCTTGCACAGGCTGAACGGCGGACGTACCTCCTGGGTGATCCCCATGTTGGCGACTTCATTCGCCGTTATTCTTTGAAGGCTAGCACCAGATTTATAGTGCAAGCAACTTCCATCAGACACGGTGTTTTAATCAAGTGTTCAACAGCCATATGCTCTCTTAGACAACATTTGGTTATGTTTGATGTTAAGGCAATAATTTTAGCACATCGTCGTAAAAATAGCATCCTATTGTTATCATCCCCAAACTCTATTCGAAGGGGCTTCTCAAAATATCGGTTCAAACCTCTGCTTTCGGACTTCGTCTAAGGTAGCTCAGACTTCCTTCCAACCGGGTAGGGCGCCTTGAAACATCAGATCAACTGCCGATCTTCGAAGTAAAGCAGGCGGTTCCCCGGGTAAGACCGGGCACCGGGCGTGGGTAGAGAGGCCCCACATTCTCCGGTTCAATTTTAAAAATAATTCTATTTTGTACTTTGGAAGCGACTCGTTCGTGCCCTCACAAAAAACTCGCACAACCTACACTAGGACATCGCCCTAAGATTTTTGTTTGAAATAAAATGAAACTAAATCACAATGCCGACGATCAGCAATCCACGACCAACGACCACGCCACGTCGGGCGGGCTGCACAGCGTTTACCATGACGACCCGTTCACGTCCCGCGCTCCCGATCTGATTCAAAATGCGGCGGATGAGTATCGGCCGTCTGTATCTTTCCGGCGAGTGTCAAAACGTGCGTAGGTAGCCGCCTTCCGGGGGCCGGGCGGGCCGGGCCGGGGCGCTACTGTCTGCCGGGCCACAACACCGCGGTGCAGCACAAGACTTGTGGCGGCCCACTCGTTCCGCAGCCGGGAGGGGGG
>NW_026267170.1:793723-799136 GCF_000697945.3 Frankliniella occidentalis | reverse complement strand
GTGGCCAGCGGGGAGGAGATCAAGCTCATCAAGCTGAAGAAGAACTGGCGCTGCGTGCGGTGCGGCGGCGAGCCCACCGACAAGAAGACCGTGGAAAAGGAAAACTCCCGCGGTAAGCTTACCATCAAGGTGGACAACAAAAACCTCTCTACGAAGGTGGAGGGGACGGAGAGGCGCGGCAGCACGACGACGACGACGACAACCACCTCCTCCACAAGGGAGACATTGCTGACCAACGGCCAGCGCCGAGAGGAGTCCTTCACCTCAGGCGATGAGACGGACGTGCCCAACGCGGACAAGACGGCCACCCCCACCGGCGTGGACAGCTACATGTGGGAGCTGGAGGACATGCGCCGGCGGCAGGAGGAACAGTACGCGCGCAAGGTGAGCACAGAGCTTAATCTAGTTATTGATACAACGAAACAAGGGTCATAGGAAACAAATTTGAGTTCATCGAACCAACTGCAGCATTTTAATTTTTTAACCAAAGAGGTTCGAACCAAAGTTAACTTGTCTTCGTAGTAAATAATGATTGCAATCAAAATTCCGTCCAGAAAGGAGAAGTGGTGTATTTCCGAATGCTGGCCGCGGCTGACCGTGTTTTGCTGCTCGCAGGTTACGGACAAGGAGAACATCCTCCTCAACGCCGATGTGCACGTGCAGCTTCCCAAGTCATCCCGCGAGTCCTCTCCGGACGCGCGCGGTGTTCCTGGGCGCGCGGGGTCGGTGTGCACGGCGGGCGACGAGTCGGACAGCAGCCGGCCGCGGTACGCGGACCGCGTGAGCGAGCCCGGCTCTGACGAGGAGGGCCCCGGGCCCCGCCAGGGCTCCGTCAACAAGCTGCCCCAGCTGGACGAGCGGAGGTCCAGCGAGCAGCGGGAGTTGGAGCGTGACGGACTTGAAGAGGATGAGAACGACGTGGCGAACCTCAGCGTGTCCGACAAGGTAAAGTAGAGTACAGTTTTCAAGTGGATGTGGGGTGTTCGAAGTGGAGTCCTTTCTGTGCAATTCTGTTTTTATCGACATTCCTTCTTTGACCAGGTGAACCGCTTCATGGAGAGCTCCCGCACGCTGTCCATCTCCGAGCTCAAGACGGTGCATCGTCCTTCCACCACCACCACGACCGGCACCACCAGCCCGGACCATCCGGGCAACGTGAGCAAGGCCAAGGCGCTGTTCGAGAACATCGCGAGCGGCCAGCAAGGCCACAAGCACGACCAGGACGACGAGGAGGAGCTCGAGCAGCAGCAGGAGCGACGGCAGAGCAGCAGCGAGGTGGTCACCACCGTCACGTCGACCTCCACGCCCCAGCAGATCGACGTACTGAGCCGCCCGTCCATCTTTGACGGTAGGAAAGTCTTGACGGAGACCACCATCGAGACCACGACTACCACGGCCACGGTGCCGGATATTCCTGTTGGGGTGACTATCGCCAAGGACACGCTGCCCAGAAAGCGCTCTCCATCACCAGAGCCACCCAGCTACGGCATCGACTACAACAAGAAGCCTGAGCCGAAGCAGACCACACCGTCTCGTGCCAACGTCACCCCGAGTCGACATGACTCGTTCCCTAAAGACACAAAGACGACAACATCGAAGAAGACTACAGACACCACGGACTCGGTCCGCAGGGATTCCGTACGGAGGGAGCTCTTCCCGGACACGAAGAAAACCACCACAACATCTAGCACTAAGACAAGCGCCGCGACGTCCTTCCTCGACAACGAACGCAGCAGCACAGTGCAACAGCGTGCAGGCACCTCCCGCACCACGTCCCCCGTGAAGGACGTGCCGAGGACGGACTCTGCCACCACTCCCTCTCGCACCACGTCCCCCGTGAAGGACGTGACGAGGAAGGACTCCGCTACATCCTTCAAGGACCTGACTAAAAGGGGATCCTCGTCCTCCATCAGGGAGGTTACCAGGAAGGAGTCCTCGTCGTCCCTCAAGGACATCACTAGGAAAGAGTCGTCATCCTCCATTTCTAGGAGGGAATCCGCATCCTCAATCACCAAGAGGGACTCCTCAACCTCCATCACCAGGAAGGACTCGTCGTCGCCAACGAAGGACGTCGCCAAGAAGAGCACCCCGGCAAGGTCACCTTCGCCCACCAACAAACCAAAGCAGCTTGACATCCTCAGCCGTCCCTCCATCTTCGAAGGTAGAAAGATGATGGCGGCGAAGGAAGGCTCCTCGAAGACCATCAACACGACCACGACGACCAGCACGACCAGCACGACCCGCCCGGAGCCCAAGAGCCCGACCAAGGACGCCCCCGCGGCGCCCAGCTTCTCCTTCTTGGACCGCCCCACCGAGAGCAGCCTGGCGCGGGTGAACAAGTTCGGCGTGCACTTGCGCAGCACGGCGTCCTCGTCGACCACCTCCTCCACGAGGGAACAGCGCAGGCCGAGCGCCGTGTACCTGGACGACCAGGAGCTCAACATCGAGGAGGTGTTCGACATCGAGTTCCTCGAAACCATCGTAAGTGCCAATCAGCCTTTCTGTCCCGGTCGGACAAATAAATGTTGTTTTCATGCAACCTTGGCGAGCCGCCTGCGACACATCGATCCAATTATAGTTGGGTGGGCTGGGCCGGGTCGTGCGCGTCCCCAGCGCCTTACATAACGTCAGCGGTGGGTGATCCCTGCCCGGCCGCCGGGACGCCCGTGACCGGGATCTAATGAGGCGGGGGCGCGACAACACGGCGCCACGACACCTCTGTTCGTACCTCGTGCCGAGCGGGGCCCGGGCGGGGGCGGGCGGGGGCGGGGGTACAGCTCGCCGCGCTTCCTACTCGCATGAGCAACAAGACAGAGGCTTTCAAATTTCTGCAATTAGTCGGTATCATGGCTCCCTCGATTTTAGGGAGAAAGTAGTGTTGTGTTGTCATCTTCCGTACCTTAGAGCTCCCTCTCGTAAAGCCAGCCTCCCGGCGAACAAAAGCCCAGCTGGTTGTTCTGCTGTTCGGATCCGGATCGTTTGAAAGCGCGTTGCGGATGCAGTCCAAGACTGTTTCCACCGGAAAGAAACATGCTCCCCCCTCTCCTTGCTCTTTCCCACTTATTATTTTTATTCAAAAAATGTAAAACACAGGAAAATTATTAACTTTAATAACAAAACACGCAATAGCATCAAACATTCCCCCGGCCACAAGGCCTCATGAGGCTGCAGCGAAAGAAAAGAACCATTAGTGTTTTTTGCCGTCATGTTGGTAGCAGTTTAGCAATTGGCGTTGCTCTTCCGTCTTTTTGGTTTTTTATTTTTGTTGTGACTGTTTTTGTTTAGTTTGTTCTGTTGGTTGTCAGTGTAAAAAGTAAGGTATTTTATTTAAACTAGTTAACTGGAAATTGAATGCACACATATTTGTGCCGGGTAAAATGTAGGCTAACTCACCAATGCGAATTAAAACAATTGATGGTAGGTTTATACCTGATTGACGCGTTGCAAGAAAAGGATACATGAGCAGAGGTTATGGACTGATTTTGTGAATCTACTACTGTAATTTATTTTCTTTAAAGTGGTAAAGATAACATTTTTCGTGTTGACCGATCACTAACGCGTCACGTGCTGCCAAACAGCAGTTGATGTGGGAGTGTGTCCGAATTTTCAATCGTTCCGTTCCGATTAGGTCGGAATAAATCGGAGAGAGGATTTTGACCTATTCGGAACGGAACGAACGATTGAGAATTCGGGCGGACTAAGAATTATAGAAATGTTTTCTGTCTTTGATTCTTCCCGCCCATTTTGCAGCGTAAAATGAATTGTTTTCGATCGTAACTGAAACTTTTTTTTTACATGCAGCTGGAGCGCGTCGTGGGTTACGAACAGCGGCGACGCATTCGCACGCAGATCCGTAAAGCCAGAGAGCAGGCGGAACACCAGGACGTCAAGACGTCGACCAAGACCAGCACAAGCAAGGTGGGAAACACGACGACCGAGAAGGTGAGGACCACGACCACCTCCCAGTCGCCGACCAGCAAAGTCGTCACGACCAGGATCACCACGACGAGCACCACCAACTCGGGCGGCAGAAAGTCGACCGGTGCCGGGGGGCCATCGTCGCCGACGCGGTCCTCACCGACGCGGTCCTCACCGACGCGGTCCTCGCCGACTCGATCTTCCCCTGAGCGTTCACCTAGTCGCTCCCCAGACCGATTTGCTACAAGAAAAGTATGTCGAACGAAGAGTCAAAAATTATCTGCACAGTGTATCAACCGAAATTTCTTATTGGCATTCATATCTTGCAGTCGTCCACCTCGTCTACGTCTAAGTCTCACGACACCACGGAGCGTCGGCGTTCTTCTGCCACGTCCACCACCATCAGCTCCAGCATGAGAGCCAGCTCCCGGACGGAGAGCTCCGCGGACAAGACCAAGTCCACGGCATCGCTGGGTGAGTCTCTTGGCGAGCCCGAGCCACCCCTCTGGACTGCGCGGTGGGGTAGTCCCAGGCGGGAGGACTTCCCCTCGACGCTTCGCGGCGCCAGGTCGCGGTGCAGTGCGCCGTCGCGACGCCGCGCCGGTGGAGGGGGCTCGCGAGCCCGGCGGGAGGCGCGGGCCGGTGGTGGGGGCGGCGCGCCGCGAGCTGCTCTGCGCTGCCCATGCCCGCCGGGCCGGCCGGACCGCGTCGCACCTCGCGCTTCACCGCGTCCCTCGCGTCTTCGCGGCGAAACGCTGCGTCGACGCGGCGCTAGTGTCGCCAGAATCCAGCCGGCTGTCAGCGTGTCCGCGGAGGTGTCCCGCGCGCCCGTCCACCCCACCACCGCTTCGCGGTCGCGGCCCGCGCCTCCCGCCGCGCTCCCCGCTCCCCGCGCGCCCCTACCCCGCCGGACCTCCTCGCCGCGCCAACTTTCAAGTCGCTCGATTCATATCGCGCTCGTCTCTTTACACGTTCGTGTTGCGGATCAAAACAGGTCTTCGGAGAAGAGCGAGAGCGGCCACTTACCTCTCATCGTCGTACGAAAGCGTTGGAAGTCGTCTATTGCCTACGAAATGACTGAAAATCATAGAAAATGGATTTACCACAGTTATGAAACGGGTGCGTTGCTATGGGCATCCGAAAAGGTGGGAAGGAGAAGTCCGGTTTGTGCCTCTCACTCCCGCCGGGGCGAGTGGAGGGTCTTAGATTCTACTTTACGTATGACCCACCATGAATTGACACTCGTACGTTTTCCGATATCAAAATATCCAATTCGGGCTGAAATATTGAGGCCCCTTGGTCCACGTATCCGGTGTGTGTCTGGGCTGACGGGTCTGGACGGCTCCCCTGGTGTACTTTTGCTGGGGACTGTGCGCTCCGCTTGGGGCCCACCGGGGCGTCGGCTCGGGTTACGCCCTGCGTGCATGCCGCGTGCCCCGTCTAGCCGTTGGTTCGTCCCCCCTGATCTCGTGGACATCGGAGCGGGTCAGGGCGG
>NW_026267170.1:788244-793673 GCF_000697945.3 Frankliniella occidentalis | reverse complement strand
GAGGCACCGCTGTTCTTCTTTGAATCCAGTTCGGGTCAAATTCTAGGTGCCCGTCCAGTGTAGAAGGTGGTTATGTAAATGTCTGAGATTGTGGATTGTTACGCGGCACGCTCACAAAGAGTGCGACAAAGTTAGATTTGAAGTTCTGGTCAAGCAAATTACGAGACGTTGCCTCAACCGCCTGTGGCCGCCCTCCTCTCAAATTAAATCACGACCGACTGTTTGTTTTCTGGAGATTGCCTTATTCATTTATAATGCCCCTGCAAGCGGCTGTGGGACGGGGCTGCGCCTGCGCGCTGCAAGATGACGAATTGACGGGCGGCAAATCGAATCATCGAATCAATCTGCGTTCGATATATGAGATTCATCACCTTGTGCGGGAGAGAGAGTAAACGAAAAGTGAGAGAGTCGGGAGAGGGTAGGAGGGGGGGGGGGGGCACTCTCAAAGAGGAACAAAGGTGGTCGCGGACTTTGTCAAAGAGATGAAACAGTATTTCCGTTTGTCTTTTGGTGGTGAGCGGTGACCGGACCAGGCGTGGTGGTGGGCGGGATGTGTGTTGGCGAACCGGGAACCGGCGGCCGCGGAGCCGACCCGGCCCGACCCAGCCCAGCTCTGATCTCAATGTCAGGGACCTCCGCGACAGACTGCTCGCATGCAAGAGACCAAGCAAATTGTTGTGCCGCTGACCAGTTAACAATTATTATGACTGGTGAGATGATTTACTGAGTATGAGTGTTGCGCACGGTTGCGCAATGATGGGGATGCCTGTGGGGAAACTCGGTGTGCTCACTCGTCTATTTCGCTTAATTGCGAAGTTAGACTCTGATTCGAGTTTTTCCGCGAGTTTTCCAAAGCTTGTGCGATCACGCCCCCTGAGCTGGACGTATTAGGAGCGCTCGTCTCCGCCACGACGCGGACACGTTTCTTGGCAGCCCGTGACACGCTGCGCCGCGCCGCCTAAAAATATGTGATTTCGTCCCACCACGCGGGCCGCGCTTTTTGCTGCCTTTGTGATCGGATCTGCATATTAATGGCGGCCAATGAGCGAATGACATCGGCGCCTGGAGCGAACTCCTGGTCCGGGACCAGGGCCAGCGTGCGCGCAGTGTCCTCAGGACGCGCCCACGACCATTCGGACCGGCGGGCCGGCGGGCGGGAGGGACACCGCGAGGGGATTACGAGATCTGCAATTTAATGGGAAGCCCGAAAGAGCCGCCGCCACCGCTGGTGCCAGGGTAAAAATAAATAAAAATCGTACGACAGAAAAGACATATGAATTTTCTGCCCCCGGCCGATGCCGGGGACGCGTTGTGTTCACGACCGCTTGTAAGCGTCTGGGCATCGCCGTGCGGGCAGGCAGCCCAACAGGCACGCCCGGCGTCGCGCGGCCTAGCCTTGCCTCCCTGGGCGCGCTGCGCGACGACGCGGCGACAGAACCCAACCGGTCCTGAGACGGGGATAGAAAAACTTACCTCATCTTCGACAACGTGGAATACCACACGCTTGACTGCAACATTCATTAAGCAATTTATCATTTTCAAATAGCGTTTCGTAGGTGAAGTTACGGTATTCCTTCTTTGGGGCGATCAGTTTGGCTGTGACGTTTTTTGGTAGCCGATCAGGCAGCCGCCCCCGCAGGTGCCGTGGCGCGGGTAATGGCCTTCCCCCCCGCCGGGCCGGCAGTGCCGGTGTGCCGTGTGCCCGAGCCGTGCCGGGGCGTGGCCGAGCACTTGTCGGCACTTGGTTGCACTCGCTCGTCGCGGTCGGGCCGTGTTTGATGTCGGCGGACACGCTTTGAAGTGACCGCGCCGCCGCTTGTCGTGCCGATAACGCCCAGCCGAGCAGTTGCCTGCGAATAACGCCTCCACGCCGGAATACATTAAAACTGCAAAGAATCGTTGTGCCGCTGCCGATCCCCTTCTAGCCGCGGCGAGCATGAAACTGTCCGCACGTTTTCACTCTTGTGAACAGTGGAGGCCGAGCGTTGACAACGGTGCAGCCGCACTCATATGGGAGTTGACCAGTCACGTCATACACGTCGGCTTATGTTTTCCCTCCACTAATGGGCGTGTACGTTTTGTCCGGCAGGTGGCGGGGCCAAGCAGTCACCATGACAACGGAGGTGACGTCTGGCTCCGGGGGTGGGCTGGAGCTGCAGACCATCTCGAGTGACGTGGGCTCGATCCAAGACGAGGACGTTCTCCGGCGCATGGTGAGTATCTTCAAAGATATTAAGCTTTGGTTGTTTTGTAAATGGGTTAGAAACGTTCCGTTTTCCTTGCGGAAAATGTTATCATTGCTCTGTCTCGCCCCTACAGTGGCAGCAGACCGAGGACTTCGGCCAGAAGAAGGAGATCCGCGCCAGGATGTACAAACTGCGCGAGCAGCGTCTCAAGGACTTCTACACTACGGGGGAAGTGCTGCGCGACCTGCAGACCGTAGGGGACGCCCAGCAAATCATCACCAAGAAGACAGCCACGTCCGTCTCCTCCATGACCGACAGCGGCGAGGTGCGCACGCACGGCTCGCACGCCGAGTCCATCCACGGCCAGGGCGGCGGCTTCATGTCCCTCAAGTCCAAGGAGATCCGCGACTCGGAGTCGCCTACACGCGACCTGCACAAGCGCCAGCAACAGCACCAGGACTTCTCGAGCCACGCGTTGACTTCCTCGACCGGCGGCGCGTCCGAGACCACGGGCAACTGGAAAGTAGTCCGCGAGTCTTCGTCCTCGGCGTACGACTCGGCCAACAACCTGGGCGTGGTGTCTACCAGTAGCCGCAGCGAGCAGAGCGGCACGACTCAGGGCAAGGACGGTCTCGTCCCCCAGGGCCTGCAGCTGGTGGACGCGGGCGAAACCGTCATCCACAACCCGGACGGCAGCATCACGCGAAGGAAGTCCGCCACGTACAAGGCGTCCAGCTCGAGCACCAGCGCGAGCCAACAGGTCGCCACCCAGCGCGCCGTCAGCTCATCGACGGCGAGCTCGCGCACGGTCACCACGGCCAAGTCCTCCGCCACGTCCAGCGCAACGGCCTCCAGCGACCAGCCCGGCGTCACCATCACGGAGATCAGCAGCATCGCGTCGGCGGATAAGAGGGGCAGCGTTGGAGAGGCCGCGCTGAAGTCTACGTCGACCACGACGAGCACCCGCAGCGAACAGCAGCAGCAGAGCGGGGTGGACCAGCGCATCATGACGGAGATCAGCAAGCTGGATTCGTACCTGTCAACACACAACGCCACGGGCTCCACAAACACCCCCGTGAGCCCTCGCAGCGTGTGTTCCGAGGCGCCCGTGATGCCGCAGCAGACTAAGAGCGAGTTTGTCTTTGAAAGCAGCAGCTCAGCCACCGCATCAGGCACCTCTGCCACCTCCAAGCAGGAGAGCAGGAGAGTGACCTCCACCTCGAAGTCAACGACAAACTCAACGACATCCAACGACCTGGATGCAACAAGGCAGGCAAAGTCAATTCCCACCCCTGTCCCCACCTCCACACCAGCCACCGAGGACTCCGACCGACGTCAGTCGACGACGGTCATCGAACAACAGCGAACGACCACAACGAGACTCGAAAACGAGAAACGAGCCGCCGAGGTAAGCAGCAGCAAGCAACAAACGACCACGGAGCCGTCTAGTACCGTCATCACGACGACCACGACGACAACTAAACGGGAGCGCGAGCAGCAACAGCCGCAGCAGCGACCTCGTCCCCGCGAGGTTGACGCGGACCAGTATGTGACGACGTACCAGCAGTCGTACAACAGCAAGCGCATCAGCGAGGACCTCAGCCCTACCCACCAGTACTTCGCGAGCGCCCTCCGCGCCAGCCCGGCGCCCAGCTCGGCCCGCGCCACGCCGACGCGCTCCCTCGACAGAGAGACGGCGTCCTCGCGACCGTCCTCACGGCCTTCGTCCCCGAGGAAGAGCAGCCGCGGCGGCACGCCAGACAGCAGCAGAGCCTCTCCAGCCAAGGACAGACCGCGTGTGTCGTCGCCGACCAAGTCCACCACCTCGACGACGACCTTCGACTCGTCGACCATCAGGCGCAGCAGCGCGACCAGCAAGGACAAGAGGCGCTTCACGTCCAGCGCGTCTCGCGCGGCGGCCAAGAAGCGGTCCGGGACCCCCGGCGCCTCCCCGCGGGCCTCGCCGCGCACCAGCCCGGTCAGGGCGAGGTCTGCGTCCCCGGCGTCCAGCACGGCGGACGATAGCGATGCTTTCGTCACGTCAGGCAGACGGCGGAGCACCAGCAAGACGTCCGTGTCGTCATCGGCTACCTGGACGCGCGATCTCACACGAAAGTCGTCCTCGGAGACGTTAAAAGGGACTAGCAAGGAGACGTCACCGTTAAGGGACGACGTCACGCCCAAGGCGTCCCCACAACCCACGCCGACCTCGGTCACTTCCATCTACAAGACCACGAGGGAGAAGTCCCCGGAGTACAGTTCAGACGGGTCACTGGCCAGCGAGCTGTTCCAGCGCGCCGAGCGTGGGGAGCGCAGGACCGACAAGGACGCTAGCCCCGACCGTTTCACGCCCATCAAGGCCTTCCGCACCATCCCGGAGGGCGATGTCCTCGAGCCCAAGAAACCCATCGACGTCGACACGACTTCGACCAAGACGACGAGCGTGACCACGAAAAAGCAGACTGACTCGGCGGCGTTCCTTCGCGAGGAGACTCGCAGAGCCAGCCAACCCGGCCAGCCCCGGCAGCCTGGCACTTCGCCGACGCAACGCCGCACCCCGCAGTCCTCCAGCGTGTCGCCGTGCACCAGCCCCGAGCGCTCCCCCGTGCGGCCCACCGCCCCCAGCAGCGCGTCCCCGCGAGGCCCCAAGCAGCCCGCGCGCTCGCCGGCCAGCAGCCCCGAGAGGTCACCTGTGCGCAAGCCTCAGCCACCGTCGCAGCCCGCGGCGGGTAGAAAGCCGGCCACCAGCATCCCTAGGGCCACAGCGGGCAAGCCCAGCCAGCCTCAACGCCCCAGGGACACATCCGCGCCCAGCACACCGGCGCGGAAGGTGCCAGGTCAGCGCCGCTCCTCGTCCTCAAGCCCCGAGCGCCCGAAGCAGCAATCCCGCCTCACCCCCAAGCGCCCCATCGAGACCCGGACACCGTCCGCGCCCACCCTGAAGCGCCCCCTCGCCGACAAGACCAACCTGCGCTCGCCGGCCGCTCCCAGTGCTGTGACGACCCACGGCCCCACTAGGCCTGCCAAGCCCGCGCAGCAGCCCTCCAAGTCAGCCTTCGTGAGGACGGGCTCCAGGCCCGAGAAGGACAACAAGCCGCGCACGGCTTCCAGGACGCCGTCCTCGCACCGCCTGTACGGCGGTATGTCCGCGGAGGTGTGCGGCGCCTGCCACCTCAAGCTGGGCGCCGAGAAGGACACGGTGCAGTGCACATCCGACTGCAAGCGCAAGTTCCACGTGCGGTG
>NW_026267170.1:773204-778574 GCF_000697945.3 Frankliniella occidentalis | reverse complement strand
CGGCGCCCCCGCCCCTCCCCTCCCCGCCCGCGGCCCGTTGAGGCGCGGCGGCTCGACCGGCCCGGCAGCGGCAGCCCCAGCAGTCAGTTCGGTTCAGTCGGCCAAGAGCCGGTCAGGTGTAAGAGTCGTGCCGTCCGGAGGGCCGTCCCGTCCGTGTAGCCGCCCTGCGTCTAGACCGGTGTCAACGGCGCGCGTGTGTCGAGCTGTGTGTGTGTGCGCCCTGCCGGACAGGCCGAGTGACGGTCCAGCATGGCGACGGCCGTGAAGTCCGCGCCCAGGCCTTCCCCGATGATCGGTAAGTGTCGACGGTGTGCTGGAGGACGAGGAGTCACCTGTAGAACCAGTAGTTAGGGCATCACAGAGGGCCGTCGTCAGAGCCGTGCGCGAACCAGTGGCGGTGCTGCGGTCGGTCGGTGGAGCTGGACGCGGGCAAAGCGAACAATCGCTTAAAGAAGAAAAGAAAAGCCCTACTCCTCTGCCCGCCCGCCCCGCCCCGCGGCATCGAGGCATTCGTGGAATTTCAAATGGCGAGCCTCTCTTGTCTCAGCGCGCTGTGGCTGCAGGGGAAGTCTTCTTGCTCTTGTTGTGCACGGTCCCGTCCCGTCCCATCCCGTCGCACGGCTGTTTTTTGCCTGTCTCGCGACGCCGTGGTTGTCGCCGCGGCTGCCGTGCGCCCGTCGCAACCACAACGCGGGCCCTCTGGTCTCTGCCTCGCGCACTTCCCCCGAGGCTTGCTGGAGCACGCTGTACAGCACGAACCCCCCGCCGGCCCTCCCCGGAACCAATCCCCCGCCTGGTACCGCCCCGGAGTGTCGCACGGCCCCGCAGACAATGACTGCAAGTAGGACGGTGCTAGACGACCCAATCAAAGCCGTTTATGAGTTTCGTTTAGACTCACCGCGGCGCGCTGGGCTTGCTGCTCCGGGGGTTCTACCGTGCAAAGCAGAGAGGGACGAGGGGGTGAAGGGTGCGGTGGGGAGGGAGTCAGTGGCAGCGACGCGTCTGAACTTGTCCGCGCGCTCGCGGCCGCGTCGCGGATCGCGGAACCCAGAGAGGCCATATGAATCAATGGATATGCGAGCTAAGATAGCAAGATTATGGTTTCACCCCCACCTCTTCCACCATTCAGGTAGACCCCGCCCGATGAGCCGCATTCAACACGTTTAATGACGCGATGTCTCTCCCCCCCTCCCCCTCCGGCTCCCCTCCGATTCATTTGGTTTGTTTTCCCACACGGCCCCTGCCGCCGGACGCGGGGCACAGCTAAAAGGCAGCAGGTACGTACCTCCGAGCTTTTCTCCGGTTCCACGAAGCGGCCCGAGTGTATGGAAGGGCCCAGCCGGACCGGGGGCACGGGGGCCCCGGAGGACGGGGGGGACAGCGCCCCCCCCCCCCTCCCCGCCGCGCCGCGTCGGCCCCCGCCTCACAGACGCACTCGCTCGCGTTCCGGGAATGCCTACAGGCAGGGGCCCGGGATCTCCCGAGCCCCCGCGCGCGCTGTTCACCGTGAATCCTCCTTGATCCCGCCCGCCCTCCCTCTCCCGCGCCCCCGCGGCGCCCGAGGCGGGGATGCTCCTCCTGCCTGGACGGGGAATGACTCACTGGCTCGGCGGGTGAAGTTACGAGGGCAAATAACTGGGTGCCGTCCTCGCTGTCCTCCTGCCTTCCTATTCCGGTTCGAGAGGCGCCGCGTCATCGGCGCATCGGCATCGCCAGCCGCATCAGCTGGCCTTCCTGGCCGGTCAGCCACCCGCCCATATTCGGGTGCGCGGGCGGGCGGGCGCCCCGGGCGGGGCTCAGCGGCCGCGGCTTTACCAAATAATCTGCGCGCGGCCGGCCCGGCCCGCGGCGCGCCCGTGTTTTGGTGTAGGAACGCGTGCTCAGCGCGCGGCGGGCGCAGCGGGCCGAGGCGGTCTAATCGGCGTGTCGCCCGCCGCAGCTGAGGTGATGAGGTGTGTGAACTTGTTCTCCCGCCGGCCCGGGCCAAAGCTACCGGTTAACCAAAACCCGATTCTAAAACGAGCCGGTTAAGCAGGGCGACAGCGACGCGAGATACCACCGGACACCACCAAGCACGCCCGCAGCCCGCAGGAAGCTGCACGGCACGGCTGTCGCAGCCTCAGCAGCACCTGCCAACCGTGTCGTCGGAATTCCATCCCGAGGCTTATTCGCTCGAGTATTTTTATTATTTTTTTCGCTGCGCGCTGCGGGTAGCAGCCCTGAGCATGGCTCTGAGTCAAGCAGCCGTCCCGGCCGGCTGTCCGCCGCGCCCGGATGTACGCGTCTTATCTCTCCCGCGCTACTCGGCGCCCTCCATGGGCTGCCCGCCCGCCACGCCCGCCACGCCCGCCACGCCCGCACAGCGGAGGCGGTAGCGCGGCGGCCTGCCGCTGCCGGTGCAAACATGACCCAGTGAGTAAAGGCTCGCGGTTCAGCCGTTCGCTTTGTGGTCCCGCGAGAGCCGCCTCGAGCACCTAGCCGACTCTAGTCGCATTAGCGGCCCTCCCGAGTCACGGCTCGTCTCGCTGAGGTGAGGTGTCCTCCTCTTGTTGGTCGGCCCTTTCCTCCTCCCGACGGGCTGGTCATTCCATCTTTTCATTTCCTGGGAATACTCAAGAGTGGCGGTGCGGCGTGGCGTGGCGTGGCGTGGCGTGGCGTGGCGTGGCGCGGCGCTGCGCACTCTGCGGCGGTAGCCGCGCTGATCTGCAGAACGTGATTCGAGTAGCAGTAATAGTAGGAGTTTCAGGGCGAGGCAATCTGAATGTGAATAAATGGGATTGTGGGTGGAGTCAAAGCTGTCTAGCTGCGTCGTCCGTCCTGTCTATATGGGCCTGCCTGGCTGCAATCGGTCGCCCATACAGTCGCTCATAGAGAAGAAAGAGGTTCAACGAACCACTTGCAGCAACAACGGCAGCAGCAGCAAGGCAAGCAAGGGCAGTAACTGCAGCAACGGCAGCAGCAGCAGCAACAACAACGGCGGCGGCGACAGCAGCAGGCCGTTCAGCAGGAAACACTCTGCACAAGGCCCGCCCGGGCGTCCTGGTCGCGACGTGCGAATAGGCCCGGCTGATTAGCGCGCCACTAACGCCCCGGGCCCCACCCTGGGCCTGGGCCTGGGCCTGGGCCCCGAGGGTGGCGGCGGCGCGTCAGTTAGTCCCCAGGACCGCCGCTCTTGGCACGGCTCCGCACCTCGGCGTCCGCACCGCCGGCACCGCCAAACGACCAATAACGCGGATCCGACCGATCCGACCAGAGACTTTACGACGGACAACGCGGCGGAGTCGCACCCGAGTGCGGTAGGCGCCGGCGGAGCCCTTGGCAGCCGGGCCGCCGGGCTTTCTAGTATTCGGGCTCGCGATGAATTTCTCTTCCTTCAGCAGCGGCCTGAAGGCCCGGCTCTGGCCGGCCGCGGCCGCCGCCGCCGGTGCGGAGGGTGGCGAGCTGGAACTCCAGAATGTCGGCATCGGCGGTGGTAAGTCCCTAGTTGGCGCGCGCGACCGCCGGGCCGTCAGGATGACGTGTCGTGGGGAGACAAAGCCCGGGCCGCGAGAAAGTGACCACCACCGCCCGGCCGGCCTTGCCCAAAAGGAGGAGACTTGCGGAAGTGCGCGGCGGGGCGGACGGCGGCGGTCCTCCTACGGCCGCCTCGCGCGGCCCGCTGTGCGTCGGCGGGGCGTTTGGCCGGCCCGATGCGATCGGTCCTGGCCGTCGTGCGTCGGGGCCGCGCCGGGGCCGCGTACTCCGCGACGCACCCTTCCGGGAACTTGTCGCGTAATTGGGCCATCATAACCGCATTGGTCGCGCACCGGGGCGCCCGGCTGCGGCTGGCCCGCATCGCCCACGACCGACACCGAAAGTGAAATTATTCTCCGAGAATGTGCGCGTGTGTGGCGAGTCTTGTCGTTGAGCTCGGCAAGGAGATCCATGACTACTTGTGCGGGGGGTACACAACACCCTGGCCGGTGGGACTTCCGTCGGGGCGTGGCGGGGCGTGGCGTCGCACATCCGCTTTCGCGCCAAGGTGACCGGCCGGCTGTGGGGAGCGTCGCCGTGCCAATGTGAATGGCGACCTGTGGGCGTGGGCTGGGCCGGCCCTCCGGGACAGGCGTCCAGGAGATGAGCCCTCTTCCCGACCGGTGGAAGGAAGTCGTGCGAGGTGGACGACCGCTAGAACCAAGGCGTTATGGTTATTGTACATACATTCTTCTCAAAAATATGACATTGTCACCGTGTTAGGAAGTCTCTGTTGTCTCGCTTGGCTTGTGTAGTTTTTTTCGGCGAATGCCTTGCTTGCCGTGTGGACGTTTCCAATCTCTGCGGTGTGTGTGCGTGTGTGCGTCCACCTCACGTGGGGCCGCGTAGGCGTGCAAGTCGCCACCTTGCCTCCCGGTACTATCAGCGCTGCGGGTCGTCGCCCTGGTATGGCGTGGCATGGTCCGCCTGGCCCACTGAGGCTTAGCCAGAGCCCGTCCCACACGACCGTGTGCTGTTGGAAGTAGTAAAATGCGCGGCTCTCTCGGCTCTGCACGCCCGGCCGTGAGTGCCCGCAGTTCTAGTTTGATTGGCGGCCACGACACGGGGGGTCTGGGTCTGCTGCCCGCCTGTCCCGTCCTGTCCCGGCCTGTCCCCGGTGTAGTGCTCCGGTTGGCGGCGCGGGGCGTCTCGTGGCACAGGCTCAAATATGAGATCGCTCGGTGGACAGGACAGCTCCGCACGGCAGAGCCCTGCTCTGCAGTGAACGGCTGCGGCTACCGCGCCGCGCTGCCCATCCGCTGCTGCCGGTCGCACATGTGCTGGCCAAACGGCTGCTGCTCGCCGTAAAGATGCTCCGATTGCCCACAAGCACACACACAACCGCGCCCTCGCATGATGGGCGGGCACGGCTGTGTCTGCGCGAGCACCGAGAGCACCAAGGACTTCCTGGTGGCCTCCCCGCCGGGGTGCGCCGGCCCCGGGACCCTCGCTGTGCGGTAACGCGACGGGCTCGCCGTGTGTGTTGTTATTTGAGCGGCCCAACTTGCCCCGTGGCGAGGCGTGGCGGGGTGATGCAGTATCGGCCCAGGGGCCCTAAGCACCTGACACCTCCATGTGAAAAAGAGGGAGACGGAGAAACAAAGCGCGCGAAGCGGCCCCGGGTGAGAGCGAGACGAGGACGGCGATCATCTCCCGGCCATCATCATCCTGCTCCCCCTGCAGGAGGCGGCCGCTGCTGTTCTCGAGTTTCCCGCCAGGCACGACGTCGAGGGATAATGCAAAGTGACGCAACTCGACGAGGGGTATTGGTCCAGGCCGGGCGACGCGTACGTGCGCACGGCCTCCTGCAGCACCAAGGTGACCCCGGCGACAGACCGAGGCGGCGGATTGAGGACT
>NW_026267170.1:770646-773154 GCF_000697945.3 Frankliniella occidentalis | reverse complement strand
CACATGCTCTCGGACAGCAGGCGCCACTGTAAAGCGCACTTCACTCGCGGTCTGATAGTCGGTGATAAACCCTTTCGCCAGCCAGCCGGGGCAGCCCGGCCAGGCGCTTCTGCGCGTGCGGCAGCTCCTTGATCTCGAGAGGAGCGCGGGCGGCGGGTGGTCGACACTCCACCTCGCTCGTATTGCTGGAGTGAGTTGTCCGAGCCGCTGTCCATCCCATAACATCCCCGTCACTTAGTCGCCGTCTCTCTCTCTCTCTCTCGCTTTCTCTCGCCGCGCGGCGATGGGATGTTTCCTGCCTGTCGCTCTCATTTGTTTACCTGGCCAAGCCGCTGGACAGCGGCAGGGGCGATGCGCCCATTGTATTGTCTCGCCGCCCGCTCGCAGCAGGCATTTGAAGCTCCGCTCGCCACGCCACGCCCTCGCCGTCATGCCTCTGGACCAGGAGGACTCACTGCAACTGGGTGGCGCGGCGGGGCGGGGCGGGGCGGGGCGGGCGCAGACTTGATGATGATCTTCCGCGGCTCCACGCGCGATGCGGCAATGAGGCCAATCAGGCTCGCCGGACACCCCCACCCCAACTCCCCTCCCCGTCACGCTGCGTCCTCGCCCGTCAAGCCAGTCATCGCTGTCCGTCGGATATTGTTTCGTCCCGGTAGCCATGGGTGTATAATACTTCTCTAGCCACGAATGGACCCCTCATCTGCTCTATGGGGAGATCTGGACGGCGGCGGTCGGGCGGGCTCGGGCGGGCTGGAGGGCGCCTGGCATGTAGGCAGCACCTCGATGTCGAAGTATGGCGGGCTAGTCGCCCCGGCCCTGTTGTGATAGTGGGTTTACGGGTTTCGTCAGGGAATAATGGCTGACTGGGAGTATGGTCTAAACACGTGTATTGGTTCCCGAAATATTACAACACACGAACCTCCAACTTCCAACTCCTAATGGCGACTGCCGCGCTTGGCATCCCCTGCCCCCGGCCAGGCCGTTGCGCTTCCAGCCGGGCGGCCTGCGCCGACGGGGTGAATCCCTTACGTCAGCTGGACAGCGGTTCCGATCACTTCTCTGCCTGGCATATCGCCGATGTTCGCTTGTCCAGCTGACAGTCGCGGCTGGTGGGCGCCAATATTTGAACTCGCATTCTTGAGTCAGAGTTAATCAGTTTGCCCACAACAGTCCCGTAGGGCGCCCGGCAGGTAGGCAGCACCTCGACGCCGGAGTACGGCGGGCTTGGCGTTGAGGTATGGAGGGCGCCTGGCAGGCCGCAATGCCTCTAGCAAATGTAGCATGTCACCCTCTCCGCTTTGCGCACTCTCAGATTCCTTATCGAGGTTTTCGTTCCTTGGTGTAACCAATTTTGTGCAATGGTAATGTAACAACAATATTTTAATTGAAACCTACCTGGTACCAACACATGTGTTTGGATGTTTTCAAGAAAAACTTTTTTGTTTGTTAAGAAAAGTAAGTTAGCAGAATTGTTTGAACCTGCATAGCACAAATACGTTAGAAGTTTATAAACGCAACAGTCACTAAGTGATTGAGTGAGCGTGCGGCGTGCGGTTCGGTCGTTGGCAGGAACTCTTGGGGACGAAGGAAAGTGAATGAGTCGGAGTGAGTGATTTTTAGTGGAATGAAGGAGGCGGACAGGATGGAAGGAGACATTCGCGGTGATTAGAGGTCTGAGCAAAACTCGAGGAGAGACGGGTAACGGGCCCGCCAGGACCTCGGCCAGGACGAGCCGCCGGCCTCTGCCGCGCTTCGCCGAAAACGAGCAGACTGCGTTAAAGTGGCAGATTTGTGGCGGCGTGACAATCACGACACGGCCGGCCTTGCGCGGGCCCTTCCGCCCCGCCGCGCCCCGCCCCGCCGGTGCGTGGTGATGCCCCTGGCGGGCGTGGCGGTGCGCGGCGCGGCTGACTGCGCGGCGCCCACTTGCCCGCCGGTGTCGTCCGGATTTATTTTAAACCGTGAATTCGGGCGGGCGTTTGGTCGGGGCGCGCGCGGCCGGCCCGCTCTCACGCTGCGTTCTGCGCCTTTGCCGAGAGACGTGTTCGGGGTAGAAATCACCACTGGCCCTCGTGGCCCTCCCCGACGTGAGGGAGGGAGGGAGTGAGGAGGGGGGGTGGGGTGGAGGTCACCACCGCGGAGGTGCCCAGACGGCCGGAACCACCTCCAACTACCGACCTCGCCCCAGCACGTTCAGTGCCGTGCGGCTGTGCATCTTGGGGTTGAAAAATAAACCGATGCGTGGCCACATTGTGTTCACGCCGCACTCAACGTGCTATCGACGACGGGCGGCGGCGGCGCGCACCGTCTCGGCGTGTTCGGTCGGCCCTCTTCTATTTTTATGTTTTCTTTTTCTTGACCGTGAAACGGCGTGGAATACTCCCAGCAGGCCGGGGCTGCGCCGGGCTGGCCGGGGTAGAGAGGGCCTGGCTCGAGGGAAGGAGAGACGAGTCAGCTGTTGGTCCGTAAGGACCGGGGAGGCATAGGCGCGGTGCGGCGGTGCGC
>NW_026267170.1:765045-770596 GCF_000697945.3 Frankliniella occidentalis | reverse complement strand
GCCAGGAAAGACCCGGCACCGCCCCTCCGGAGGCTCGAAGCTCGACCCTAGCACGGCCGCCCGGCCTAAAGCCGACCCTTGCTACCTGCTAATACCTGGTCCAGCGTGCACCCAGCACGTTTCAAACCGATCGGCGGAGTGGCGCGAAGGATCTGCCTTCCCCCACTCTCGCCCGCTTGCAGCCACCTATCTCTATATCACCTTACTCCCCGCCCCAGAAAGGGAAGGTACAGCAACCACCGTATGAGGGAGGGAGGAGTACCTTCTCTCTGGGAGGGAGGGACAATTATTGTGCAAAAAAATGTGGTGGCATCGTCAAAGTTATGCGAATATCGGTAATGAAATGGAAGTTATTGCAGTTGTCGTGATTGGCACAATGAGAGTGCGTGTTTCGCTTATTGCACGAAATCCATAAGCTGATAAATTTCCAAGACTTTAGTTCGTGTGATTAGGACAAGCTTGTATTTTTCCGGGTGCTGCGTCCTGCTGCCCTGCCCTGCCCGTGCCCCGGGCCTGGGCGCGTGGTGGGGCGCAGGTGACTGGGTCGATCCAATTATCAGGAAGTGGTGAGGCAGGACGGGCCGGCCGAGGCGGGCCGAGGCGGGCGACCAACCTGTCTGGGGTGGGCGTAGGTCGGGGACAAGACGGACTGACCGGCTCGGGTCAGTCAGTCCAGGCTGCGGTTGCGGTGGCCAGCGTGGTGTGGGGAGGAAGGGGGCGCGCTGAAACACAGCACAGCAGTCGGCCGACAGCCCCAGAGGGTGAGGAAGGCCAGCGTCTCCTCGGCAGCTGCAGCTCGCATCTGTGGATGTGGGATATATGGTGGTCTGGATGCGGACGGACGCATGCACGACTTGCTTCACTGCCTCCTCGTCTGCGCCGCGGCCACGCCCACAGACGCAGTTGTGAGGGGAAGGCCCTAAAGTAGTATAGGCTGTGGCCGTTCATCTCCATCTTGTGTGCATGCGAGCGAGCACTACGTATTTGGGTATTAGTAAACAGTTCTGCAAAAGGCTGCAGAATACACTGGGCCTTGCTCCTCATTCGGCGCCCTGACGTCACGATCACTCATCCCACGAGGACTGTGTGACTGACACAACCCTCTCCCCGGCCGTTCCGAGTAAGAGAGCAAAGAGTAAGTGAGCAAACGGCTCGGGCTGTGGTCCCAGGCGGTGCGAGAGAGAGACGGGGCGACCTGGACCAGGTGCAGCTTGGGGCGGGTCCTTACCCGTTACGTGATTCCGATGAGCGCCTCCCGATGAGCGTCGAGGAAACGGGACGGTGTTTCGTCATAATTATGGCATAAAAGAGCGCGCCGGGGCCGGCCCGTATGGCGCGCGACCTCGCGTGTGACGCGCATGTGGTCTGCCCGGCCCGGGCTTTAGGCCCGGCCGACTGGCCGTGATGGACCGTTTCGGATACCCGTGTCGGCCGCGCTGTTCCAGTTCATCGTCACTCGAGTGGCCCGCCGCACTTCCGCATCCATGATCCCCCGCACCGCGCTCGTCCGTTTCCTCTCTTCACGGTGCGGATCTTTTTACATAGAATCGGTGATGTTTCAGTTGTATTGTGTGATTACCCTCCCCCTCCCCCCTCCAGTCCAATCCGATTCGTCCTCACGATTCCCCTCCGATCACTCTGCAGGTTTTTATCGTTTTCGGCATCGGCGGCCGCATGAGGGCTCGCGGGCCCCGCCCCGCCCCGCCACGCTCTTGCGGCCGCGGGCCGCCGTGATTCGCCGCGGTCGGTGCCCGGTGCTTGGTTCGGCCACGCCGCCAGTATCTCTCCCTTTAATTCATTCCGTCGGCACATTTGCCGCGCCCGTCCTGCCCGTCCTGCAGGTGGCCGCCAAGGTGTTTGCGATAGGTCACGGTCGGGGCGTGCTGTGGACAAGAGCTCGGCCGCGCCCCGCGGGGGAGAGCAGCAACAGCAGCAGCAGCAGCAGCAGTAGCAGCAGCAGCAGTAGCAACAGCAGCAGCAGCAGCAGCAGCAGCAGCAGCAGCAGCAGCAGCAGCAGCAGCAACAACAGTAGAGTTGGCGCGCTCATGACTGACACGTTAGGCGAGTTCTAGTTAGCCGTGTCGCTGTCGGCCGGCAGGTGGACGACCCTGGTCTGCTGTGTGTGTGTGTGTGTGTGCGTGTAACCGGCGTGCGCAGTGCGCTGCTGGACACGACCGCGCGCCGGCCAGCCGGTTCAAACTATTTCTGACGCTGTGCAGCAGTCGCTGCCTGCTGTTGTGGAATGACACTCGCCTTGGCGCGGCTCGCGGGGAAAGGCTTATCGTATGCCGAGACGAAAATGTGACGGACGCGTTGTCGACAGAGACGACCGACGGATTTATATACCCCCTTTTTCGTGGTATTTGAAAAACACTCTTCTCTGGCTGGCTCGGTTCAGTCTGTCCGAAGGGAAGGGCAGAAGGAGCTCATCTGTGCGCTGGGGCCCTACGACGCCCTGGCCGCTGCCTCCGCTGGGCTGGGCTGCCTGTCGGACTGGGATTTACAGCACGATGGGCGGGGCGGGGCGGGGCCGGCCGCGCTGGGCCCTTTCACCGCCAGAGCCCGGTGCGCGCGTGCTCGGGCTGACATGTGGCCCTGAACAGCGCACACGGGCGGGGCGGGGCGGGGCGTCGCCAGGAAGAGCGACGCCGCGGCTCCCCGTGCCCGCCCCGCCTCTGCTAGCGCCCCAAGTCAAGGCCCGGGCCCGGGGCCGCGATACCGATAGCATCGGCCAGGCCTCGCAAACTGGTACGGCCCCGCGGCTCTCTGATCTGATGAGAAGGCGTCGGGCGCCCCTCTGCTGGGCCGCGGCGCTGACGGGCGGACAGACGGGCGGGGTGAAAGCACACGGCACACGGGGCTCCGGGACGTGTTCGGTGATGAATGTCACTGAGGCCGCCGCCGTGCTGCCGCTGGAGGTGTGTGTGTGTGTGTGTGCAGGGTGACCTCCAGGTCCGGAGCGCCCCGCGGCGTGGTGGGGCGTGGCCGCGTCCTCCAGGAGCCACTGGAGAGAATAACAAGCGAGCCCACTAGGAGGGGCCCCGCGTCCCCGCGCAGTGCAGCGGGGCTGTCTGTCCCTTCCCATGACGCATGCATTCCGATGTAGCTTGGCTCCACACTCACACACACACACACACACACACACACTCACACTCACACTCACACTGAGGCGCTTAATGCACTATATTTACCGTACGCGGGGCATTAATGTCCTGATAGACTGGGAGTCTTATTGTCCGCCCCGCCCCGCCGCCCTGATGGGGTTGTAAAGGGAATTCCAGGACGCGAAGGGAAGTAACGCATTAGCGGCTCAATCGAGCCGCGATATGCACTGCAGTAGAGTGTAGTACAAGGCTTTTCGATATCGGCGCCCCAGGAGGGAGGGGAGAAGAAGGAGAGGTAGCAGGAGGAGGAGGTCGAACGGCATAAACGCATACCTACCGCATGCCACCGGCTGGCCGGCCGGCCGGGCGCAAGTTGCGTGTGATGTTTACGACCTAACTGTACTGCAAGCTCAGTGTATGCACTATGCAGGCCCGGGCTGCTGGCACGGGTTCGATACCGCACCGCTTGGGCGGCAGGAGGCAGCTCAGGGGACCGCAGGGGACCGCAGGGGCTTCCCTCTCTCTCTCCCACCTTGCTTGTCCTGCCGCCGAGGGCCCTGGCAGTAGTGCTGGGCCGGTATGTGCGCGCTTCTCGGCTGCCGAGACCACCAGGAAGCTGGAGAACCGGTCGCCTAAAACCCCCGGACGACTCGCGGGCCGCACTGCGGGAGTCTGACCGAGGGGCTGTCGCGCGTTGTCGCGACCCGTGTGTAAGTGTGTTGTGCACCAGCAGCACCTGTTCGCGGGAAATGGACTTTTTGAACTTTGGCATATGTACGTTACATGGTGGGGGGTTAGCGCCACCTTATTTTGGTTGTATACAGGGCGATACAGGATGGTTCGACAGCGCCTTTGTCATACTGCACCGGATGCAGGCGTGCGGGTGGGCTTGCCTATCGTCGCTCACTGAGGCGCCGTGTGAGTATGCAACTCGCCCGCACGCCTGTATCCCGGTGCAGTATAACCAGAAGAAAGAACAGTGCTGACGGACCACCACGAACTGTATTGTACCGGTGCACCGAATTCAGACATGCGTGGCTACGCTCTGCTCGCCTCCGTCGCCTGCTGAATCCGCGATAGGGTCAGGCCGGGAAGAATATTCTTTCATTTGATAAGTCCTACTGCTTTGGGGCGATGAAACATGTCCCTTTATCGAAATTACGTCGCGATTTTTCTGAAGCAATCACTATATGTACTGTGTGAAGGAAACTGGATAACATGTGCCTTGCGCCATTTGCTATCGCGTGCATTTCGGAGAAAAATGAGACACGCTTGGGTAAGAATGAGACAGACATAAACCCATCAAATGGCATCGGGAACCTCCTCACCCGCAGAAAAGTTTTGGAGGCCTTGCGTACAGCTTGTCGGACTCGGCCGGACTTGGATCAACGATTTACTAGAACTTCGGCCGAGCTTCATAGATAAACTCGCATTAAGTTTTGCGAAGCTGTGCATAGCCTCAGAAACGCCGAAGCTACTGGGCCACGGACACCGTTTGCTGCTCTCTTTGCCTCCGTCGATAGCGCTCTCTATGCTTTCGCTTTCTCCCAGTTTTCGTGTGTGACACTCGGCGCGAGGTGCCGTGATGGACAGATAGTGTAAGGCGGCCTGGTCCCGCCGCGCGCGGCGCTAGGGTAGCGCGGGCTCGCACCGCCAGGCCACGCCGCGCACACCTCGATGCGATACCGAGTAAGGTCCTGCCGCGCGGCCCGTCCTACTTCCCCCCGCCTAGGATTGGATTTAAATAAATAGCTGCACGGAGTCGACCGCGCTGCGCTGAACCAAACCTGCGGACCGATAATGACTTCCCACGGAGGACCTTCTGTGTGTGAGCGAGAGAGAGAGAGAGAGGGGGGTCAGTCCCAGCCGCTCTCGCTCGCACTCACCCCAACAGGTCCATGAGCAGACTGCTCGTGCCGCCATGTGCGATATCATATTCCCAGCAGCCGGCCGGCAGCTGCGCCACGCGGCGCCATGCGGCGCCATGGGCCGCGGATAGTTTATGGCCGCGATTCAACCAGGGCTGCTCACGACCATTCATGAGGGGAAAAGTCTGCGCGGCCCGGCCGGCCCGGCCGCCAGGTGCTGCCATGAGAAATGTGGGGGTCCTTAGCAGGTGGGATTAATACCCGCCAGCGGGCCGCGCGTGCGGCGTGCTGCTGCTCAGGTGCCGCAGCTGCAGCTGTCACTGGGCGGCAGCCTCCCCGCGTGCGAGCGGGCCCTCGAGGAGGTCGGGTGGGCACATGCAGCAGCAGCGAGCGCGGAGAGCCTGCTTGTTAGGCCCCCGCGGGAGCGCTCTGTAATTTCGCGTTTTGGACCGGCAGCGGGTGCAGCGGGGCCGCCCGGCCCGGCGCAAGGGATCCAATTATCGGCGCAAGTCGCTCGAGAGGGCCGGCCCGGAAGTGGGAGCAGAACGAGGAGGTGGCGGCCAACGGATGATTGCAAAG
>NW_026267170.1:761020-764995 GCF_000697945.3 Frankliniella occidentalis | reverse complement strand
CACATGCTCTCGGACAGCAGGCGCCACTGTAAAGCGCACTTCACTCGCGGTCTGATAGTCGGTGATAAACCCTTTCGCCAGCCAGCCGGGGCAGCCCGGCCAGGCGCTTCTGCGCGTGCGGCAGCTCCTTGATCTCGAGAGGAGCGCGGGCGGCGGGTGGTCGACACTCCACCTCGCTCGTATTGCTGGAGTGAGTTGTCCGAGCCGCTGTCCATCCCATAACATCCCCGTCACTTAGTCGCCGTCTCTCTCTCTCTCTCTCGCTTTCTCTCGCCGCGCGGCGATGGGATGTTTCCTGCCTGTCGCTCTCATTTGTTTACCTGGCCAAGCCGCTGGACAGCGGCAGGGGCGATGCGCCCATTGTATTGTCTCGCCGCCCGCTCGCAGCAGGCATTTGAAGCTCCGCTCGCCACGCCACGCCCTCGCCGTCATGCCTCTGGACCAGGAGGACTCACTGCAACTGGGTGGCGCGGCGGGGCGGGGCGGGGCGGGGCGGGCGCAGACTTGATGATGATCTTCCGCGGCTCCACGCGCGATGCGGCAATGAGGCCAATCAGGCTCGCCGGACACATACACACACACACTCACACACACACTCACACACACACTCACACACACACTCACACACACACTCACACTCACACACTCACACTCACACACCATGGGCGCGCGGCCTTGCGCCAGGCTGGCCGGGTGCTAAAATATGTGCGTGGCACGACGACGCTGCTCGTTGGCGCCCCCCGCCTCGCTGCCGCTCGCGACACCCCGGCGCGGACCACCGCGCCACACACGCGGCTGCGGCGCCCAGGTACGCGGCCTGCAGCAGCAGCAGCAGGAGCAGCAGCACAGGCATCTGGATCTGAAATAGCGATTGAGGTCGGCAACCCCAGGGGACGCGTTTGCAGTAATGGGTGGTGGACGCGTAGAGCGGCGTGCAGCGCGGCGGCGGGGCTGGGCGTGTTGCACGGAGCCCTTGCTGACCGCGACCCTTCGGGAGGTCGCTACTGCGATGCTGCCGCCGCCGTCCTGTGGGGTTGGCGGCGTAACCCGCGCTCGCGAGGGTCTACGCCCCGCTGCTGTTGTCGTCGACCTCGGGTGTCTCACTGGTTTCCGTTTTTCGTGAATGTCGCCGCGCTTTGGCGGCGTGCTTGACCGCCCCTCCTTATGGCCACCTTGGGGTCGCCGCCACGTGCGGGGTGCTCTCCGAGCGAGCATTGTTTTGGGGTGTCCACTCACTCGGAGGACTCGCGCGGCCCTGCTCGCCGGGCCCAGCCCCCTCTCTCCTCTCCTCTCTCGCGGCCCCCGCCCCCCGCGCCCTTCTCTCTCGCCACGCCCCGCCACGCTGCGCCGCGCCGCCGCGCCTCAGTCCCACACCAGCACCGTGTAGAGCCAGACTGTAGCTGCTCGGCCCAAACTAAAGCCGACCCCCGCGGCGGTGACGCGTGCAGCGCTCGCTGTGGCTGCTCTCTAGAAGTGAGTGTGAACCTTGTGTGCGCCCGAGGAGAGGATTACCGCCAGGAAGCAGGAAGGACGAAATGGATGGACCGAGCCGACAGCCGGCAGCTGATCGCCTTTGTGCCTCTCTCTTGAGTACCCGCCAGCCGAACGCTTTCGCGAAAATACGCTATCATCGGCGCCAAGTTGCGAATGAAGGCGACGTGCTGAAGGACTTGTCGTTGGCAGAGCAGCTTTGGATAACAAATCGTCCGGTCTTGTGGACCTCTGGTCGTTCGGGGTGGTGGTGAGGTTCGCGCTCTTTCGACCCGCGATTTTAAAACATAGACGAGCGAACAGCGCAGCAGATATTCCCACATGTTCTTTTCCGGAAGTATTCTATCTTTCTCAAACTTAAATTTGCGAAAATAATTTACTTTCTTTCGGCTGTGACGACGGCGTCCGCTGGTGACTCAGAGCGTGTGGGTCGCGCCGGGTGATGAGTGTCGTCGGGGCGCTCGGCCCAGTGGCGTAGGGGATGGGGTGGCACGGGTGTCCCGCCACTGCCGCCGCTGCTCGCCCCGGCCTCGCCTCGCGGTGTTAACTTGTCCCGCCGGCAGCTCTGCATTTCCCTGCCGTTCATTCATTGTCTAGGCCAGTGCCCGGACAACAAGCGCCCCACTAGAGTCGTTTATGTGGTCATTAGCACGACGCTGTTAGTGATCATGACTCTGTCATGTGAAGCTAAGGGGTTATTGGTTTCTGCTATGCTCGAAACTGAGATGGATTTGCGTCTGTTTACAAGTTATTCCAATGATAGTTTTATAAACTAGGTGTATCAAATACGAACAGCACTCCTTTCATCTACGCGTACTGTTTCTTCCTGTTCGTGCTAAGACTAATGGCCATTTTCTATCTCCAACTTTCAACTTTGGATTTAAGGCATAATTGCTAAACGCGATTGCAGAATTCTGTTTTGGGGATCATCCAGAAAGTACGTCCGTCATTCGTCTTTAACGAACCTTATTAGTTCGGACAATGCAAGCTCTCATGACGCCTGATGGGTAGGCAACATCCTGCTTGCAGTGCAAGCGTGTAGTGCGGGGCGGCCTACCCCGGGTCTCGCAGGCGCTGAGCTCTTGTAATTTACCGAATAAATAGAAGAAAAAGGGACGCACTTTCCGGACGATCCCTTTGGGAGTCGGTAGAACCGGTTGCAAGTCATCGATTTTGAAGAATATGTGGCTATTCATACACAAGGAAACATATTGGAAGAAACAATACTCATGGTATATCGTGGCAAAAATACCGTGTGTTCTAGAGGACGAAATACATTTCTTAACGGTTAGAAAATCCTCCTTATGTACTCGTCTAATGCTTAAAATCAGACATTTTTGTGAGTGTCCGACTGCCTTGGCGCGTGTGTCGCACCGAGTGACGTACATCGGCGTGATGCCCAGTGATGCCTCCTGGCCGCCCCATCCCGCCCCGCCGTGGCCGCCCGACCTTGCCGTTAGGCTTGGCTTCAGCAAACTCACCACCATGATCTTCTGCCGATAGCTGAAAAAAACTAAGTGATCAGAACAGCTTACATCCTCACTGATGATGGCAGACGATTGCACCGGGTGTTTAGGGAGCACGCTCGTGCGGGCGGGCTAGCCTACTCCGTCTGCCTGTTAATCGCCATCATGTCTCCTGTGAATAGGCAAGCCCGCTCGCAGCGGCGCGTGCACCGGTGCGTTCTACCGGCCTTTACCCGCCCTACCCCCGCGCTTCCGCGCTGCTAGACCCGAGGCTATAGACCACGTCTTCGCCCCCCCCCCTCTTTCTCCCTGCGTGATGTAGGTCGTGTAAATAGTGGCCAAGTGCTGTTGCATTTACCTTCCACTCGTTTACGTCTATCGCAAACCCTGGCCTAGATCACTGACGTTCGTTATGCCCACCGAGGCTGGCGGTCTGCGTGTCCTGGGACGACTCCGCCGGCAAGGGGCTGTTTCTGTTTCCTATAAGACAACGACAACGTCTTCACCCCTCAGTCGAACCCCCCTTCAGCTCCTACTCCCCCCTCCCCCTCCTCTTTCCGCGCGTCTTAAGCCCCCAGCAGCCGACGAATGTTGACACTAACTGCCACTCAGACTGTCAGACGCTGTTCCACGCAAACTACCCCCCAGTTTGTCCGGAGTTTCGTTTTCCGTCAACACGACGGTGGGTGGGAGGAGGAGGGGCTGGACCTGGAGCAGCCCGGCCGCTGCCTCCCCCTGCCCTCGGTGCTCTGAACGCTCGCGCACTGCTGCTGTCATTGACCTGCAGTCGCCACACTCTCTGGTGCGACAGGTGGCGGTGGTGGTGGAGGAGGAGGGCGGCCTTGTGGTTCCTCCTGCTCCTCGGCCGGGCCCGGCGGCGTGCGCGAAGCGCGAACCTCCACTCGGCGGCCGCGGCGCCGACGGGGAGGGGAGTGGGAGGCCACACAGTGGCCACACAACGCACTGTGCAGCCCATGCTGTGCTGTATTTAGCCGGGGCGGGACGGCGGCGGGGGGGT
>NW_026267170.1:753157-760970 GCF_000697945.3 Frankliniella occidentalis | reverse complement strand
GCCCCGCTCCGTGTCAGACGCCGCCCCCGCCCCCCTCCTCTCCGACCGGACCGGTATGGAGTCGAGCCGTGGGACTGTTCGCACGGAAACGCGCGGCAAAAAAGTAACCTGTCTGGGAAAGTATGGAACCAAAGTGCCGAGTTGTGGCGCGGCCCGGCGGCTCGGGTCAAACCGCCGGCCGGTGCGGCAAGAGCGAGCCGAGCCGGGCCCGGGCCCGGGCCGAGCGTTCTCATATGCACGGCCGGCGTGTTGTTTATCGTGTCGCTTTTGACGTGATGATTCACGACTCGCAGAATACCTATCGGTGGCTGCGGTGGCGTCCCGTAGGCCCCTCCGCGTCTCTCTCGGGGGGGGGGGGGGGGGCAATGGTAGCGGCATGCCCCATCATGGATCTCTCACACTACTCGTTCGAGCTCCGTTAGCCTCTTCTTGTGGTTGACGTGGGTGCACGGCGCGGGTCCCCTGGCGCGCGCAGGGTCGGCCTGCAGCGCCTGCAGCGCGCCCGCGGCCGTTGGGTTGCATACCCCGCCGGCGCTCGGCCGCCGCTGGCCGCTCACTGCAGCCGCACACTGCAGCCGCACAGCTGACCGACACGCGCTGACCGCCTCGATGTGTTTCTTTGTCCTGCAGGGAGGCTGGCGGGTCGCGAGGCGGCGAGGGAGGCCTGCCCCACCGACTCCATCACGTCGAGCTACGGCGTGGGTCCCACCGACGACCGGGGGCGCCCCTTGTTCGGGCTCAAGGCGCTGCGTCGCACCAACACGAACCGCACTCTGGGTACGTAAACCAACATGATCATGTGTTGTTGGTCTTAGCCTCTCGCTTCTCCTCGCTCATTCGCACTTGGTTTTCTCACTTGTAACTTGCTGCTTCTCCCCCTCCCCCCGCTAACAGAGCCGGAGCCCGCCAGTGGGACGACGACGAAGCAGACATCGACCTCCACATCCACCTACACGTCGTCGTCGTCGTCGACGGCGAACACCAGCTCCTCGCGGCCCAGGGCGGCGGACATCACCGACTCGTCGGGCCTGCCGCTGTTCGGCGGCCTGCGGGCGCTCAAGATCAGCAGCACCAACAGCAGCGCGACCGCGAGCGAGCAGAACGGAGCCAGCGGCCCCGGCTCACCGCCCCTGCGGGACCTGGTGCAGCGCCACGAGCAGCACGCCCGTAAGAACCGTTCTCCCCCACCCCTCCGCCCCGCCACCTAACTCCTAATGCCCTAATCATGCCCTAATCCCCGCACTGAAACTTTACGCGCATTAAAACATAAGAAACGCTCGTTTGTTTGGCATGGTGTCACGCAGAGAAGCGACGGGGGGTGGATTTGTCGTACTGAGTAATGAGTAGTTGAGTTATGGGCGGTACTTTTGTGGGCCGCACGAGGCATTTCTTACTTTATTGCGCTCCTCCGTCCCCGGACCATTAATACGCTCACATCGGCCTGTAACGCTTCTCCGCTAACGTGACTAACGTTACGCCCCCAGGTGAGAGCTCGGCCACGCCGCCGGCGCAGCAGCTGACGCAGCGGCCGCGCGCCAAGCTCCGCGATAGCTTCGTGCAGGACGACGAGACCCCCGTCCTGGAGAGGGCCGAGTCCTTCAGGTCCACGACCTCGATTCAGTTGTCCCCCTGCAACGCTGGCGCCTCCCCAAAGTTCTCGTTTGAAAAGTCTGAAAAAAGCGGTGGCAGCCGCGTTGACGAAGAGTCGTTGGAGGTTTCCAGGAAGAAACTTTCAGACGACTCCAGATCGTCGTCGTCGTCGCCGCCGCCGCCGTCCTCCGGCCTGAAATCCCTCATCGGGAAGCATGAGCTCATTTCCAGTAGTGGTCTGTAGTTGCCCGCCCCTGCCGCCTGCAGCCCGCGCTCTCCTGCCGCCCCCTCTTACCCGTTGGTCTTCCCCTGCAGGTGACTCGCTCCTGGACTCCTCCCGGCGCGGTATCCTCAAGAAGCCCCGCGACGAGGGCGTGACCACCTCCACCTCCTCCTTCTCGCGCTCCACCGTGGTGAGCCAGCGCCAGGTCGTTGGCCCTGACGGCACCGTGTCGCTCACCAGGGACGTCATCCGTGGTGAGTACAGGCAGCCCCTGCTGCGGCAGGCAGGGAAGGCCCACCCCAGCAGGACTGTGCGCCGCTCAACACGTCCGGGGCCCGGGCCGGCGGGGTCCCTGCGTGGTTTTCTTCTCTCGGTGCCGTGGTCGCCGAAATAGAACGAACGCCTTGTGACATTACAGCGCTAAAGTTAGAGTGCGCATTGAGAGGCGCGGAGTGGATCAGCAGGGCTTGCTTATCCCGCGGCTGCCGGCTGAGTGGCTTTCGACGGGAAGACTGGGAGTCGCCGGGCACCGAAAAGGGAAGGGCGAAGAGCGGCTGCAGACGGACAGTGACCAGGCTGTGCCCGGGCCGCCCGCGAAAGTGAAAGGGAAACAAAGCGCCGGCCGGCGATAGTGGGCGTGGTGCCTCACGGCGTGGCGGGGCGTGGCGGAGCAGGGCGGACCTCATATATTGTCGCTCATAAAGCGAGCCAAGCCGGCCGAGCCGCTCGTGCGCTCTTGCGGGGAGCAGGCGAAGCACCCCGCCGGCCTCTCCCCCCGTGCCGCTCGCCCGCTCCGCGTTTAGCAGCCGAGTAAACGGCCACTTGCACTCGCAGACGGCGCGGCATTGCCCCGCCTGGCACCCTTCCACCGCCTCATTTTAGTTTAGTTTTGTCCGCCCGATCCCGGCTGGTCCGCCCCGAGCCGCGCCCGCGCCGCGCCCTTCCCCGCAGTGCGTGTGTCCATCTCGTCCTCGCCCTCGGCGCCGCTCCCCGGGGCTCTGCGCGCCGCAGCAGAACCGCCGCGGGATGCGGCCGCCGCCAACGCCGGGAGACTTAACAATAAGGGAACGCGGAAGTAGAGTAGCGATGACCTGCCGGGGATCCTGGACGAGCTCCTCGCCGTGATGGCGCTGTGCTCGGCGGGTCGCCGCGTCGGCCGCGCCGGCCGCCCCCGGGGCGCGCTGCCCGTGTGGTCTCTGTGCGCCGTGCTCTGGCTGCTCGTCTGCTTCACGTGGACCTGCCTCTCCGCCGTCGTGTTCTGCGGCGCCTCCCTGCTGTTGTGCGGTGTCATCAGGACGCCAGGTTGGGGCGGAAAGCCACCCGAGCCCCCTCCTCCGATATTACCTCCGCCCACACTCACCGCTCCGACCTTCTCCACACTGACTGTGACTTTGTTTTGCAGGAGAGACGGTGTCCAAGCCCGGGCAGGAGCCGGTCACCAACGTGTCGCGCGAGCACTTCGCCTACGAGACCCCCGAGCCCTCGGCGCTGTCCATCACCCAGCTGGACAGCGAGGACGAGGAGGTCCGCAGGTCCGGCAGCAGGAAGAGCTCGCCTTCGCCTGACCGCGTGCTCATCGAGTCAGCTCAAAGTTCCAAAAGGTGATGAAACATCCTCCTACTTCATCAACTTTTGTTGAAAACCTGCGCAAGCTCGCCAGCAACCAGTAACTCAATGTGCTGTTGGTGAAGTGATATCGTGTTATCTTATTTGTCGGTTTCTCTTTCAATGTCCACAGGTCATCTCGAAACTTTGAAGAGGATACCAAATTTAGTAGTTCTTTCAGAAGATCATCAGCCCAAGATGACTTTATTCAAACAGAAAAGTAAGCGAGAGTCCTGTCAACTGCTCCGTGGTAATTTCAATTTTTGTCTTTCCGAATCATTAACAAAATATCTATCTCTAACTAGAGCACATTCAACATTGGCATCTCAAAATGGAGACGAAGTGGACGACCGTGGAAGCCGTTCATACTCAAGTAAAGTTACAAGAGACAACCCCAACAAATGGTCCAATACCGTATCAACCAAAAAGACTGACGGCAATGCTACAACCCACACAACTACTACCACCTCTAAAGAGCGGCGGGCATCCGGCGGAGTGACATCGGAATCAACAAGCGTTTCATCCAAGTAAGTTCCTTCCAAGCTGTGTCGTGTACCCTAAATTTTCGATGTATGAATGAAAATGTTAAACACGAATTCCTTCTTGCACAGGAGCGTAACTACTACTAAAAGTTCATCTCCTTCACGAAAGTCGCCAACCAGAGAAGTAAGCAGCAAAAAGCAAACAAATGACAAGAGCTCTACAGGTAGCAGTTCTGAATCAAAAAGTACAAGCCGTTTCACAAGTTCATCACGCACTTCGACGTCTCGAAATAGTAGTTCTTCGAGTATCGAAAGACGAAGGTCATCAGCAACCGCTGATGATGCATCCGAGGAGGGTTCCTCAACAGTTACCAGCAGCTTGTTAAGAACCTCTCAAAGAGGCTCGGTTCGGGCATTGCAAGAAAAATTCCAAAAAGCTGCAGGTTAGTCTTGTCCTTCAGTAACTATGAGTAGGGTGGTGTTCTTTCGGTGTTTTTGTGATTCCTTCTTGTTTTGAAACTTTTCATCTGTGCCCTGTGGAGTAGAGTTATCCAAAAACTATTTTGCATAGCAGTGGAAATAATTATGAGACTCATTTTTCCTATTTCTTGAACCTTTTATTTTCAGGTTCTTTCTTGGACCCTTTGAACTAGGCATACCTATTCTTTTCTAATACAGCAAGCTAACTTTTAATGCTCTTTCGCTCTATTTATAGAATTCGTTTGCAGTCAAAATTTATTCAACTCAAATTGCTTGCTGACCTTTGAGCAGCTTAGCTGATCTCATTTAATTTTTATTATTGAAAGTTGGTTATTTCCACTTACAATTTTGACTTAACATTTAACAGAATTGAAATCATCCTCTTTCATTCATCCATACATTAGCTTTTGACTTGTGCTCAGGGTGTAGAAACTAAAGCATTACTACAATATCCTTTTACAGCATTACCATTAATTATTTTTGAATCATTTAAAGCATTTGTAGGGTATAGAATGATCGCGACCTTTCCGAGGGTTCTTCAACTTCATTGCTTGACCTCTGCCTAACAATAAGATTTTGAGATTTGAGATAACTAATTAACTTTGGAATGTTAACATTTTAACCCGGTAGCTGACGCAAACAGTGCTGACACCGCCCGATCAAATCGCTCTTACCCCAAGGCGGGATTAATCTTCCGCTCTGCCAGCTTCCGCTCTAGTAGTGGAGATGGTACTGCGCCAGTCACACCAAGTTCACCAAACCCTCCCTCTACTCCGTTGTCTGAACTGGGTATGTATGCTCATCCATCCGTATTGATCATCTCTCAAGTGCATGATGTAATTTTTGCTACTTTTTTGTTTGTTGTTGTAATGGTGTGGTTTGTTCAGTTCATGCTATAATTACCTAGCACACCGAGGATGATGACCCGTTTTGTTTACTCGCGACTCCATCTTGCAATGATCCTGACTCTCTGTCCAGGCACGAACCCCACCCTGAAGCAGTCGGCCTCGATGGAGGTGAGGGTGGGCTCCCCAGTGGCGTCCCCTCTCCCCTCTACGCCTTCCTCCTCGGAGACGAGGTCCTTCCTCAACGACCGCACGGCCGTGACTGACGTGCACGACGTCCTCACGCGCATGCGCAACGCGGACATTGGTCAGCATTCTTTACATCCGAGGGTGTAACAACTCCAGATTTTGGTGTACAGACTACTCCATATTACGCCGGATATTACCCGCAAAATGCTGCCGTTTTTGAGCGTATTTTGCTCTTTTCGGTCACTCATTACGCGTTATTGTGCGTAATACTTGGATCAGGTGTACACACTATTTTTACGCGAGTTGTTACCCCCTCGGAGTTATCGCGAAAATCTCTTGTTGGGTCTGTGGTTTCAATGCTGTCTTCCTGCAGTGGTGGAGAGCGGCGACAGCGCGGAGGACCAGGCCGCGAGATCCCTGCTCAACAAGTTCCTGGGCGCGTCCGTGATCCTGCAAGGCATGGAGCCGCTCGTGTCCGACAGGCACACCTCCAGCAGCACCAGCTCGGCCAGCGCGAGGCAGACCATCGTGTCGGGCGGCGCGCCCGCCAGCACCACGTCGGCGGCGCTCGTCAGCCAGGTGGAGCGCCAGCGGCTGAGCGGAGCCAAGGTGAGTGCCGTGCCGCCGTCAGCCGCGGAGGTAGGCCGCCCATCCGACACGGGGTAGCGCCGTCCCGCGGCCCCCGCCGGGCAGCGCGCGGGGTAGCGCCGGCGCGTGGCGACGAGGATGGACCGCACTGGTGATGTGTCGGTAGCGGTCGTGGACTTGGGGCGTGGTATGGTGCTCGCGCTTCAGAGCTCGCCTTTGATGTCGGTGTGGTGCTCTGGGTGCGCAGTCCGCCTTGACTAATAGTAGTCGGAATTATTTCCCCGAGCCCGAGTTCCGTGTACTGCGGCTGCGCCGCGCTGCGCCCGTCCCGGCCACGCCAGCCCGCGCGTGTTTAGGTCGTGGTTCGCGTAAACCCCGCCCGTCTGCAAGCATCACTTCCGTCCTCCCTTTCAGCGCGGAAGAACATTTTCGCTTCTATTTCCAGATGGAAAACTACTGAAGGCCCCGAAGCAGACTGCTGGGGGAAAATCAGTTTTGCTAGATCGTCTGGGCACCAGTCGAAGCAGCTGTCGAAGAAACCTAGTGCGCAATGGATACGCCTGTAATCTGGCGAACCCACACTGTAACAAGGGTTGGGAGGCTTTACCCTCCGCTAACCGCATGCAGTAAAGTGCACTTATATCTCGGTCTGGCGCACGGTCGCGCTGGCGTGACGTACACGCGTATCTCTCATGTTTTGTCCTCGACGCCGGCCCCTCCCCCCTGTCATGATTTGCGCCGTGTTTCGTGAGTTACAGTCGGGCCCGTTGTGTGTTTCTCTGGCGCTGCTGCCGCCGCCTCGCCGGGTGCAATGGGGTCCTTTACCCGCAGGGCTCAGGACTTGCACTGTGTGTGCCCGGCCCGCCCGCTTGAGCGAGAGAGAAAGACTGAGAGAAAGGGGAGAGGTTGGAGATTCTAACCGTTTTCTGCTCAGTCATTAACTTTGTTTCGAAACAGATTTCTGGTATGGAAGGGTGATCCTCGGGGAAGAGCAGAAATAACCCGCCGGTGTATGTAGAAAGGGGTGGGGGATAGGGGTCACCATAATGAAGGTGAGGTGGGTGAATGACAGGGCGAGGGCGAACACGACGGGCCGGTCCGCCAATGTGCGGCCTTGCACCGGAGTTTGCCTGCTGTGACGCTGTAGCAGTGCAGGCCGCCGGGACGCACCCAACAAGTGCTGGCCTCGCCTATGGCCACACAGCACTGGCCTTGGACAACGGCCGCGCCGGCCAGGACGACAAGCAGAGAAAGCACCGAGCACTGAGACCGGCCGGTGGGCCGTCCGCAAATAGGTGACCTACGACCTCGGCCGGGCTGAGTCGGGGGCAGCGAGGCTCGCGCCTTGACGACGCGGCTTGACGATCCCTGTCGTCCCCACTTTTTGGCTTTGGCTTCGCAGAAGTACGTTGGCCTTGTCTTGCGCGGGGGTGGGGGCGGGCAGGTGGCTGAGCCGCGGACCGCCTTTCTCCCCGAGGCGAGGCCCGCGATTGCCAGCACGCGCGCGGCCGCCTCACGCGGCGCCAACGGCCGGGCCGAGCCTCTCCTTGTCGCGAATGGCGTTTGGCCGGCGCAGCGACACTGCTGCAGGCGCCGAGGGGAGGGGGAGGCTCTACAGCAAGGAATGCGGCAGCAGAGTGTCGTGGGTGCATCCCTTCCCCTCCCCTTCCCCAGCAGAGGCACCCCACCAAGCAGACCCTCCCCCGCCCGCCCCTAACGTTCGCACGCCTGTCGAGAACAGAACAGGGTTTTACTCTCAGTGTGCCACAGTGTGGTGGCAGCCGGGTGGCAGGCTGTACGCGCCCCCAACC
>NW_026267170.1:746402-753107 GCF_000697945.3 Frankliniella occidentalis | reverse complement strand
CCGCCGCCTTCAACCTGACCAACGTGCTCCACAAGTTCTCATCCGAGGAGGACATTTCACCGAAGCCGACCGGGCACATGCAGCAGCAGCAACCACCCCAGCAGCAGCAGCAGCAGCAGCAGCAACCACCTCAAAAGCAACACTCGCGCCACGCCCAGCCACACGCGCAGCATGCCAGCAAGCAGCCCGCGCCCAGACTCCGCAGCGAGCCTAACGTGGGCGCCGTCACGGAGGCCGCGCGCACGCAGGCGCACCAGAGCAACGGGGGAAGTCCCATGACATCGGTGAGACCGTCGCCGGTGGGCACCCCGTACGGGACGCCCTACTCCAACCAGTCGCAGAGCCCCGTGGGCTCGGGCACCGAGTGGAGCAGCAACCACCACCACAGCCCCGTCTCCAAGCACCAGCCCGCCAAGGCCAAGCCGGTGGACGCGCACCAGGAGGCGAGGACGCAGTCCTCGAGGAAGTACGCCGAGACCAGGGTCGGCGACAAGGCTGTTAGCCAGTCCTCGCCGCGCTCTCCCGCCGTCACGTCGCGCAGCCGGACGTCGTCCACAGACTCGCTCATCCTCTCGATGAGCACCGAGGAGCTGCAGGACTCGGGCGAGTCGGTCGTGACGACCCGGCTGCAGATTCCCGTCAACAAGGTGGCGGACACGATCCAGCGCTACCAGGCGCACACCCAGGCGCACAGTCAGGGCCAGGATATCGTCATCGAGCAGCGGAGCCCGTCTGTCTCCCCCAACCCGGGCAACGTGTTGCGGAAGTCCGAGTCGTGGCACCAGCTGGCCGCGCAGACGCAGGGCCTGCCCGTCAAGGGCTCGGGCCGGGCCGAGGGCCGGCCCCTCAGCATGCACGGCGGCAACGGTCAGGACCTCCCGCCCGCCGCGCCCGCGCGCTCCCCAGGCCTGGCCAAAGCCAAGTCCAGCCACAGCCTGGCCTTCCCCAAGCAGTTCGAAGCGGCCATCAAGCCGGACGCGCTGCAGGTCAAGCAGAAGACAGTGGAGCAGTACTTCAAGAAGGCGGACAGCACTGCGGGGGACGGCTTCGGCTCGGGCCCGAAGAGCGCCAGTGTTAATGTGAAGCAGCAGTACTCTAAAAAGAGCCAGCAATCTTCTCTCTCCGTCTCCACCCGCAAAACCAGCCAAACGTACGAGCCTCTCACGCCCGTAGAGGTGCTCCTGGTGGACGACAATCTAGAGAATGTGGACGAGGCTTTCGAGTCACTTTTTGCCGCTAGCGTAGGCAGTGATGGCAGGACTTTGTCGGGGAAGGCAAACTACAAGCAAAGGAGGCTGTCCAATAAACCTAAATTAGGTGGTTACAGTGCCAATGTGACGAGGACTAGCAGTGTGCAAGGGGGCAGTGCCATAAAGAGTAGTAAGTAGATTCCATGTAAAGCCGCAACACAAACTAATTATGAGTTTTAATCAGTTTTGAAATGACTTGAAGGTGCGTTTTAATAGGCTCATGTAAACCAAATGGCTGTACCAGTTTCAGCATACAATAGTAGAAATTAACAGGCAACCAAAAAAAAAAATGTATTTTTTTGCTTTAATTAACTTCCACAGTTTTGTAAACTCATCAGATTGATTACGTAATCCACTCTGTACTTGGAGAGCTTTCAGTATAAAATTAACCACACCTGCAGCAATTCCCCTCATTGAATTCGCTGAACAATATCCCGCGCGGGGCCACTCAATTATGTCCTGTAAAGTGGGACCCCGGAATAGACTGATAGCAGGCAAATTAACACCGCAACTGTTAAAAAGTTGAGTGAATACTGTAAATTTGTTCATTTTGGGATTTGAATGACGCTAGCCGCCTCGGCTCACGCTCAGCTCGACCTGCCGCGGCTGTCTTTGTGTGTAAGTCAGACCCCAGAATAACAGTTGCTGCCAAGTGGCACTGGTCACTGTTGGCGCTGGCACCACCTACCGCTGCTAAGGCTTGGAGGTTTTGATAGCTTGGAAGTGGGAAGCCCTGCGAGTCCCTCTTGGTCCGCCATGAGGGAAGCATCTGTTCGCTGCCTGCCTCCGGGAACTTCTTCTTGTGAGTTAAAATCTCTGCCCTCTTTGGAAGTTTTGATTAATGGTGTGACCCAACAAACCATTAACAACCCTTTGAGTCATCTCATCCGCTACATTTCAGTAATTACGTTTTGCTGTTCTGCCTTTAGTTTAGTGAAACTTAAACTTGCTTGTGCAATATATTAGTTAAGTCCTAATTTATACCCCACTTCGCCAGCGTTTGTTTGTGCCTTCTAGTTAATGAACTAATGAGGATTGCGTAGTGGCATTTAAAAGTTTTCGTATAGTTTAGCTAATTGTTTTACCTGTGACCATATTACTAGTAGAGTTCAAGTAAATGTTGTCTATGTAAATGTCCATTGTGAATGGTATATAGCTTATACCAAATCACTCTTACTTGCTAGATTAGACATATTTGCTCTGTAGTATATTTTAATTTATTTTACTGTTCTATAATGCAACTGTGCTATGGAAATATCATAGAGACCATTTATTTACCATTCCTGTACTCTGAGAGGTGGCATTGTTTGAAAACATCCTGGCTTTTAAAAAATTTCCATGCTTTTGTGTATTTTTAAGTCAAGTTATCAAGATTGAGCTTGTGTTTTCTTTTGTGGCATTTTCCTTTAATGTCTAGTTTTTTGTTTTGGTTTTGTTCCCTGCCAAATGGTCTACTGTTCTTATCATTATTTTTTTTTAAACTTTCGTTCCTTGTTTATGTTGGTGCAGCATTTAATATGTTACATCAATAACATTTGAAAATTTTTCAGTTCAATGTCAAAGTTATTTCTGGATTGCTGTGTTCTCAGACCAACAGACCCTACCATGTTTTAATTTAAGGTGTTGCTGCGTCACACACTGTTGGTTTTTCTTTTGGAAAGATGCCAGGTGTAGGATGCTTCCTGCTTGTTGAGTGTGTGTGTTGATTTCTGTGAAAACTTTTATTCTGTTTTAAGTTACTTTTTTTCTCTTCTCTCCTTATTCTTAGTATCGTATCTGTACATAAGTGTAGTTTGCAGACCCTTAACACATTCAATGTGATTGTCTCTCCATGTATATAAAGATATTTTTTTTGTGTGTGTGTTTAGTAAATTGAAAACTAGAAAATATTGCTTTTAAAAATTAGCTTTTCTGTGTCAGATTTTATCATTAAAATTTGTTATCCTACTTTTCTCATTTAGAATTTTAGGCTTTAGTTTGTTTACATTTTAAACACTGTAGATAAATACAGTTTAAATGGTCATTTCAATTTTCTGCGGGACTAAAGTTTGAGCCAGTATTCAGCTGGATTCAACCCTAGCTTCAAACATCTTTCGCAACATAAAAATAATCTCTGACGTGTTGAGAAAAGAGAATTGTTTGCACTGATATTTAATCTAGCTGTTCAACTTTTTAAAATTTAGAAGTGTTTTTCAACTATTTTTTTTTTATTTTGCAGGGAAGAGCGAGTTGTTCAAAAGTTCTACCTCAACTGACGGCAGTAGCACAACACATACTGAAGGTACAATTTTGTTTTTTTTTGGTTTTTTTTATGAGTTTATATATATTGACATACTATTTACACAGAATATCTTGTTTTCAGTGAGAACCAAGACTTCTCATTTTACCTCCACCAGCAGCATGGCTTCAAATAAAGGTTGGTGAGGCCAAAATCATAAATTTTGTTTTTACTGTAAGTTTTCAAAGAACTGCTCTTTTTGTAACGTCCAAAGGATTTGGAACCTTTGTAATACAAACAAATCTTTTGTATTACTAAGGGCTTGGCTTTGTAATTTGAAGAACACATGTCTGTTCACAAACCAGTGCTGGTTGCAATATGAAGGAAATACGTTTGTAAAAGGGTGGTTCCAGATCCTTCGAATGTAATATGAAGACTACTCTTTGTTTGGAGAGCTTAGTGTACTTTTACTGTTCAGCCAATCGTAAAGTGTTCTAATTTTATTTCTACTCTTTAGGTGGCCCTCCTAAACCCATTTCCCCATTTGCTAAATTCCAGCAGCTGGATCGTCAGAGCTCCTCAGCTTCAGCTCCTAGGTTTGTACTCATTCATTTTCTGTACTAGACTACGTTTTCATTATGGAAGGTGGATGGTTTTGATCCTTACCAGAACATTGCATGGTGGTCAACCATTTTTATTGGTGATATCTTACCTTTTGAAGTAGGGGTGTACTTACTTTGTTCTCTCCTCTTCTGGAATCATATAACTTTTGCCAGCGGTCTTGCCTTCTGATTTGGTGATTGTTCTCAATTTAAAAGCTGAGGGAGAGTACTAACAAATATGGACCATCAGTAATTTGTGGATATCTTTTGGGTGCGGATCTTATTAATATTTTACATGTTTCTTTAACTCTTGCGGGTTGTTTTGTTTCCAGATTGTAAGATACTATTCTGTACTTTATTTTACTAAACTATTGCCCTACTGCTAAAACAGTTGTGTTATGTATATGGATTGCTAGGGAGACAAAAAGGAAAGATTTTATAGTACAATGGTATTCTGTATATGTATCTACAGGCATTCAAACAAATTGTTCCTGATTAACCCTATGCTATCTTTGAATTTGCTCATACTATTTCTCTTTATAAATACTGTTTTGTTAATACTGATAGATGACTAGAAATCTGAATATTCAGTAAGGAAAATATGTATCACGCCTTAATTCTTAATTCTAATTCTCAGTTGAACCATTTAGTTTCTGCGTTAACATTAATTAATCCATAGGTCATAATTGTCACATTTTCATTTTATGGCAGCTCCCCTAAGACACCGAGTACACCTGGTGCTCCAGGCAGCCCAATATTTAAATTCACCGACCCCAAGTTGGCTCGGTCTGCATCCAGTGTCAAGGACAACTTGCTGTACTGGTGTCAGTGCAAGACCAAGAATTACAAGGTACAAAACAAGTTGGGCTTGTTCAGTCTGATGGAATTCTGCTTGGTAGTGTCAAGTGCATACTACATCACGCACCACATTTCCAAGTTATGTGAGCCTTGTCATTGCTGTGTGCTTGTCCCACTCACTTTTACACTGGTCCACCACAATGCACTTTCCAGTGTTATTGAAATACACCACTGAATGAGTCTTTTGTACCAAGGGTAGGTGAGTTCGCTAAAATGTGTTTTCTGATGTTATGGTAAAGCTTGACCTAAAGCAGCTTTAATGAGAGTTAGGGAGAAGAACTCCTATGTGAACATCAAATTTGGACCATGCGAACATGGGATGGTGGAGAAAAAATTGGCAAAAGAAATCACATTTTGGCCCATTACCTACATGCAACACAATTAATTTTAATATACACCTGTAACAATCGGTCAGAAGAAATTGAATCACAAACAGAAGCGATCCAGATGTTTTTGTAATGCACAAACTGTGTGACATTTTTTTTTCATATCTTTCATGCAGGTTGGGTGTAACATGGATTGCATGGCTTGATTTCCTAATATTGATGGCTTTGAAAACACGTCAACTGTGTAATCTTTCTTGCATGTACTACCTAATTTTATGGGATTGAAGCATGCCTTAGAAGAAAGTCACAAATGTAAAACAATTTCTTAAATTATTTTGTTTTAATTTTATTTAGCTGCGGAAGATTTGCTGGCCTCTCAGATAAATTCTATAGAAAGATTTTTAACTTTACCTCTCTTTTTTCCAGAATATCAAAGTAGAGAACTTCTCAAGCAGCTGGAACGACGGACTTGCTTTCTGCGCACTCATTCACCACTTCATTCCTGATGCCTTTGATTATGATGCTCTTGTGCCTACACAGCGCCGCAAGAACTTTGAGCTAGCCTTTCGAGTCGCTGAGTGAGTAAAATGCAACCCTCAAAATGGTTGTTGCATGTGGACACATGTTTATCATTTGACATAAAAGCAAATAAAATTTGACTTGGGAATGTGTTTTCACAGGGAAAAGGCAGATATTGCACCGTTGTTGGATGTGGAGGACATGGTTGTGATGAAAAGACCTGACTGGAAATGTGTCTTCACTTATGTCCAGTCCATCTATCGGCGGTTCAAGGATGAGGATTAAGCTTCCTTTCTGCACCTCTAGCGCCTCTCGAGCAGTTCTCCTCAAATAACAAAACCGACAATTTCATGTAGCAGATTTTGAAGATGATAGTTCATTCGCATATGATGACAATGCTGCCTATCAGTTTAAGTTGCTGTGATAAACTCAGGCCGTGGATAGCATATTAGTGGTTGGATAAATTCTATCATGTTCAGTAAAATATTATAAACCAGTTTATAAAAACTTCATATTTTGTTTGTGTTCTCACCTTATCAAGACGACTATATGTGTTTTGATTTTATTTGTAAAGTTATTGGAAAAATTCTTGATTTTCTAGTCCTGTTTGAGTTAATGCTTGTTGTAACTTGATTGATTTATCTTTCCAAGCCTATGTTTGATACATTTCTCATTTTCTTTTAATATGGTCTGAAACATGTCAAACTTTGTAACTTCTCAGATCTTGTAAGTCTGCACTGCTGATTTTTCATATTCTGTACCTTACTTGTGTTGTGGGTTTCTGTTTTGTATGCATTATTTATTTTCATGTTACCAGTTGTTTCTAGAACTTTTTTTTGATTTATTTTACTATTCAAGAAGCAGTGAATGAGTGCGCATATACTTTCCCTTCTAGTGTTCATGTAAAAGGGAAATATAATAAAAATCTAGCT
>NW_026267170.1:740239-741722 GCF_000697945.3 Frankliniella occidentalis | reverse complement strand
CTCTACCAACTGAGCCAATGATGAGGGTTTTGCATAGGTGAAGTTTATCTCCGCTGTGGCTCTCACCCCGAAACATATGGCTGGCAGACGGAAAAAGGTTCCGTCGACTAGATTCGAACCAGCGACTGTTTGCGTACCGGCCCATCATATCAGGTGTCGCACGGCTGTAAAGTCATGGCCAGCGGAGCGCGAAAATTATCACCCGGCCGGGATTCGAACCAGTGACCAGGTTCATACCGGGCTCGGACGCTACTGCCTTGGCCACGGCGGAACGGTACAGAGAACTACTATCAGCGGCATCTTGATCTAAGCTGTGACCGACGCCCGAAGACACTTGGACATAAAAGCAGGGAAAAATGACCGCGGATGGGCTTCGAACTAGAGACCACCCGCACGATCTGCCAACGATCAAGCTTTAACACGCTCGGTTACCAGCTTGCTTCTACGGGGCCGAGGTCTAAGCTCGGTCATGCCTAACGCGAGACAAAAAGCGACAAAGAAACAATTTGCCCCGCCCGGGAGTTGATCTTAGGGCCGACAATTTTGGTTTGGATGAAGCTGCATGCGGTCATGTCGACTGTAGCTACAACTGTTTAACTACAAAAGGGGCGTGTGGCTAGTGGCATCGGACATCGTATGTTGCCCCATTTGTGACCACATTTTTGTGTCCATAAACAGGGACGTGTGTACTACCACTTGTCGCCGCGACGTGAGTTGTCGCTTGGACGCCTGCGAGGTAGGCCACGGCTTCTATCTAAGGCGTCTGTCGTGACGGGGCCTTTGGGTTTAGGCTCCTTTTGACTCCAGGCTCATAAATCCTTTCTAAAGCTAAGAAGTGACGCCGTGTCAATCTAGGCGTGGGTCAATGATTGTCGCTGAAAACGCCTGGAGGGTAGGCAATGCCCGGCCCCCTGTCCCTCCGAGCGCTTGGACAAGGCGAGAGCTTCGGAGAGGCATTGATATCTTTCGTTTTCGCTTTAGTTCTTAGCGCAGTTGGCTTCTGGTTGATATTCTAGCATTGGCGGAAGTAATGAATTCGTCTATAGACAGTTCAGTTTAAGCTGGCTCGGGCACTGTCGGCTGTAGCTAAAATCGTGCAGCTACAAACAGGGACGTACCCCTCTCCTCTTCCCCACCCCGCATTTCCCACGCCTTCATGGAAACGTAAACAAACAGTGAAATAATCGGTGTCACGATCAGCCTTTCTGCCAAATACCGATAATACCTACTCATATAATTGATGATCATAGGATTTTAATTAAGCGGCACTAGAGTGGCACCGAAGTGCCCACCAAGGGGTGAAGAAGTGTACATTTAAAGCTGTATTTTAAGTGGCACTAAAGTGACACTTGAGTAGAAAGTTAGCTCTCACTGATGAATCACCATGCTAACAGAGCCATAGTCTGGACGCTATGCCAAGGCAATCGCCTGCTTCGGATTGTACACACTTGTCATTTTTGTAAAGTAAGGTTTACGAGCCCCT
>NW_026267170.1:732900-740189 GCF_000697945.3 Frankliniella occidentalis | reverse complement strand
CGGCCCGCGGGGGAGGGGGCGGAGGGCCTCATCGCGCACCTCCCAACTTGGTCCGCCCGCCCATGGGCCGCGGGCCGCGCCAAGCCTAACCGAGGACTGCGCCGCTCGCCGTCCCGCGCCCGCGCGATGGCCGGACTTGACGTGCCAACCCCTTTCCTCCTACACTACCGTCTGAACCACGTACGACACTATGCAGGTGCAAGTTTTCACACCTCTCTGTACACTAAGCCGTCGAGCAACTGTGCCACCACGTGACGGGCTCAGTGTTATTGCGCGTTTTCCATGGCGCCTCTTCACCGCCTCCTGCTGGCGTGCGCGGGCCGTGCGCGGCGTCCCGCAGAGCTGGAGCCGAGGCCCGCCTCGAGGCCCGCCTCGGACTGCACTTTCGTCCGCGGCGGGCGTGACGCGTCTCACTCTGGTTGCGCGTCTCGTCTTCTTTTGTTGCCGCGCGTTCACTTTGCCGCATGAGATTACAATCGTAATTAAACTTTGTTCCAGCGCTAATTATATTATCTAAATTACAGTTATTACTTTTTTGATCGCGCGTGTACGAACTCGGATACTTTTGTCTCCCCTTCCCCAAACGGTTCGCCGTACCTTTGGTCGTTGTGTCTGCCGGCCGCTAGGGGTAGCGCCGCCGGGCGGTGGCGCCGCGAGGGGTAGCGCCCGGGCCCGGCGGCCGATCGGATCGACTGCCGCCGCCTCTCTGCGCCACGTGCTTATTAGTTTCCTCGTTCGCGGGGCGCGTGGGAATGCGTGCGAGCGCCCATCCGCCCAGCAGGCACGCCGGCCGGGCCGGGCCGGGCGCGAGCCGGACAACCGCCGCCGTTCTATTTTCGAGGTGCAGCGGCGCCACGCCGCAGTGCCGACGGGGAATATGGGGCGGAGCAGCGGCGCGGCGGGGCGGCGGGGCCGGCAGTGCATCGCCGCGCCCGCTGCCACCGCCGCTGCAGTTTAGTGGCCCCGCCGGCCCCGCCACGCCGCGGGCTGTGGGCTCTCTGTGGGCCTGCCGCGGGTCATGCGTGACGGCTGTACGCGGCGTGATGCTCGCGCCCGGCAGCGGCGCCGCGCGCAGAAAGCGGAACTAGGAGGCGAGCCGAGCACGCACCGGGGTGCGCTGGGGGAGGGGTGCATGGTGACCGTGACCCGCCCGCCACCCCCTCGGTTGGGGGTTAAGTGCGTGGCGAGCTCACGCGACCGGAGCCCCCCGGGGGAAGGGGGGAGGGGAGGCGGAAGTCCTCGCTCCGGGCCTCGCGGGCGATGTGCCTCATTGTGTCGTGGACGTCGAGCTGGCTGGGCAGCGCAGTGGCCGGCCATGTGGCACGGCGGCCCCGCTGGCATGGCGGTACGGCGGCTCTATGGGCGCTGCTGTTGTTTCATTTCTGTTCTCCCCCGCAGAACTTTTGGGTCGAAGTGACATTAACTCTATTTTGCTTGGCTTCCAGGTCACCAACGGATCCGCGTCGGACCCGACCGCGGACTTGGACTCCATCTGGGACGAGGCTCACCTCCGCAGTTTGGTAAGGATCCAATCCAATCAAGAACCCGCTCCATCGCTTCTGAAAAACACACCACAAGTTATGTGTTGACTAAGCTACGACCAAAGTCAATCTATTGCCTTCTTTTCTTTCTCTGGAGCAGCTCTAAATTCCTATCTTGTTTTTCTTATATCCTCTACCTTTCTTTTTGCTGCTTTTTTATAACGTCTTTTTTTTAACGGAAGGCTTAATTTATTTTCGGACTCTTTTTTAAACTCTGTTTTGGCATCAAGTTTTTTTTTAACTGTTCTATTTTTTTGTTATCGTGCATCTTTTGCATCCCATTTTTGTTTGGTGGCACACTCAGAGACGAGACCCTATTCGCACGACTCCTCGCGCTTACTGGCTCTCCCGTACGGGACTTGCGTCAGTGTAGACGGAAACGACTGCATTTTGTGCACCTGGCACCGAAATTAAAACCGCGTTAATCGTCCGCGCCGCCCCCCCCCCCCCTCCCCGCCCCCTCATCCACCTTGACTTAACCTCTTGGCGGGCGGGCTCTTGGCACCCTCCTCTCATGCTCGCGCCTGTTCCGTGGGGTGGGTCGTTCACTCCTTAACAGTTGGTCGCGCTGGCGCCTTGCCTTCGGTCCTCTCCACGTGGCTGCCGCTGCAGCTCGGGGTGCAGCCCGCCGCCCGCCGGGAGCCCCCGGCTGGGTAGGCAGCGGCCGGCCCGCTCGCGCGCCGCTCCGAGGCGGGGGGCCTACCTTGCCCCTGCGCGCCTGTGCCGGGCTGGGCGCTGGGCCGGCCTTGCTACGGCGGCGCTGCTGGATGCCAGTGGCGCGCGCGGCGTGCCTCGGCCCGGCGGGGCGGCTTTGTAGACGGCAGGCTGCTGTCAGCGCCCTGAGGCCTCGTCCTCGTCGGGCCGCCCTTGGCAGCTGAGCGGCCGAGCTCTAAGCAGCTAGAGGCCCCGCCCCGATAACGGATGGTTAAGGTTTTTGTCCAAACTGAAGCCCTCTGACCCTCTAAAACACCTCTGAAACTCCGTTTCGTTATTTCTGCAGTAGGCCAGACCATATAACTGTTCGTTATTCCGGGATTTCTTGCTTGCTTGTGATGGGGCGAGTCGTAAAAGGAACCCGGCCCGGCCTCGCGTGAGGAGCGTGCGCTGCCGGGCGCGACTCGTGGCGTGCTGCCGCAGGGCCGCCGAGCCTCGAGTGCGAGAGAGACAGAAATAGAGGAGGTTCGCCGAAAAGTTCCGGATTCTTATCTCTCTTGCACTTTTGGTTGGGACGCCCGCCCGGGACGCCAGACTGCGCACCCCTTTCGGTCATGAATGATGTTGTTGTTGTTGTTGCTTGTCGGTGCTGATCGTCTTGCTTGTGTTTGTGCCTGCCGTGCGTGCCCTGCCTGGCCTGCCAATAGTTGGACGTCTGCTCGGACTACGAGGGTCGCCGCAAGATCCGAGCCCGCCTCCGCACAGTCATGGCTGAACAGAAAGGTAACGTGTGTGACAGTGCGGCCGCTCCTGGTACGGCTGTGACGGCCGAGTGGTAGCCTACTGTGTCGGGGAGGGGAGGTGGTGAGAGGGGCTGGTCTAGGCCTGGGCCGGTGTAACGCCACTTGTGGGTTCATGTTCGCAGCCTGTGAGGGCGTCGTGGCCGCCGCACAACGCTCGGCCACCGACGAGAGCCGATCAGTCGACGGGGACACTTCTTCAGCGTCCTCTGTACACGGTGAGTCTCTCCTGCTGCCCTACCTAGTCGAACACTTGCGATCATCTCTACAGCAACAGCAGCAACTTCAACTGCAGCAGCAACAAGAGCTGCGGCAGCAACAACAAGCACGGCCTCGCAACCACCTGCCGGTGTCGTCTTCGGGACACGCCATCGAGGACTCTGGCACCGAGTCGGGTGAGGACCTGCGCTTCCTCGCCGCGGGACTCCGAGACTCGATCGAACTCCACCGACAAGAGTCGTCGGCGCAGCTCTCCGCGCCGTCGCAACCACACGGCCCCGGACCTGGCCCCGGACCCGCCCCCGGACACGGGCCACAGGGCTTGCAGGGCCTCGGGCAAGACGGCCTCCTGGACGACGTGCAGTCGGCGCTGTCTCGCCTCGAGGCGTCTCTGCTGCTCGGCGTCGTGGGTGGCGAGAAGGTCGACACCTCGCGCCAGGAGTCGCTCTTACAACTGGTAAACCGCCTCAAGAGCTCGTTGGGCGCGCAGCAGCCCGCGCCACCCCCGCCCGCCGCTGTCCAGGCCCCGCAGGCGCCCGCCGTGCCGCCGCGCAGGTTCGGCAAGCGCGGGAGGCAGAACAGGCACACGGTGGGCGTGAGCCAAGAAGAGCTCGCCGACGCGCGCCGCTTCCTCGAGGAGGCCCAGGCCGCCCAGGCAAAGGCCGCGCAGGTGAAGGCCCAGCCGCAGCAGGACGGACCGGTAGAATCTCTTCAGCCGGCCGAGGCTGACGACGACGTCCTCCCTGCCCCGATAGTTGTGTCACTGCCGCTTACCCGGGCGCGCTCGCCATATCAGCTGCAGAAGCAGAGCTCGGCTGGCGACGTTCCGGCCTGCTCCCTCTCGGCCTCCACCTTCCGCGCGTTCAGGCCGACGCATTTTATTCCCAAGAAATTCTCCAGCTCGGCTGCATCCACACCGCCCAACGCGTCGGTGCCTGCCTCGGCCTCCGCGTCCGGGTCGTCCCTTGCGCATTCCGAGTCCGTCCAGGACGATGTGCGATCGACGCGGAGCAAGAGCTCGTCGCAGAGTAGTGTGAGCCGTCGGCAGGCTGCCGCTCTCAAAAAGACCCCGCAGTCGTCTTACTCGTCCATAGGGTCGCAGTCGAACGAGGACGACGACGAGGAGGAGGACGACGAAGAGGACGAGGACATCGATGAGGAGGATGAGGACGCTTTTGTGGCAGTTGCTGCGGGCAAGCCCGAGGCAGTAAGCAAGGTGCTGGATAAAAATGCCAACCTGGTGGCGAACACGGACATCGCTAGCAAGGACTACGACCCTAGCAAGAAGCTCTTCACGGCCGCGCAGTCGGTGCAGATAGCCGTACACAAGGCAGCCATCAATAAACAGCTCTCTGTTGAGGAGCAGCGCAGGTCCAGTAAGCCGGACAAGGCGGATACAAGCGAGGAGAGCGACGTGACCGAGTCCGTGGACGAGGAGACTGAGGAGGACTACTATGACGTGGAGGACGACGACGAGGCAGACAACGTAAAACCGCATAATCAATCAAACAAGGGCATTAAGCCTAGTGATACAAGGGAGCCGCCCCCGGGTGTGTTACGTAACCAGACTTTTACTGTTCAGCCAACCGAAAGTATTATCGGAAAAATTCAAAATACGAATATTGAGCCACGGGCAGCACCTGATCTGAAAAGTGCTATACAGGCGCCGAACACAGTGATGGTTCAGAACCCTGTTTATATCGAAGACAAGGCCGTCTACCATCAGGACCAGCAAGAGACGAAGATAAACAAGCAGTGGACGAACGTGGATACGCGAGTTGTGCCCAACAGGCAGGAGTTGGACCGAGTAGAAACACAGTCCAACGCTTCAGATACGTCCGACACGCTCCAGGGCGACGAGAGTGCCGTCTCATCTGCACAACGGCTGCTCAAGATGGCCACCAACAACGAGCAAAATAGTAAGGTCGCCGGAAGCCGCTTCTCAAACCGCAGCTCCAAGAAGCAGAAGATGAAACGCGCCAACACGATCGACATTCCCAAGCCGCTCAATTACTACCAGGTGGAGGAGGACACTGACGGAGAGGTGACGTCGGGCGACGAGGCATTCCATTCCGCGCACGACAGCGCGTCGAGCAACGACAAGCGGGCCGCCTACCTCGCGCTCAGGGGGCCCATCCGAGTCACGCCGGACGCTCAAAAGGGCCAGCAGCAGCAGCCGCCGGCGGCTGTCCAGGCGCCCAAGACGGAGAACGACCGCAAGTTCCTCGCGTTCCTGGAGCAGCAGGGTGGCAAGAAAGGGGGCACGGGTGGGTCTCTCTGGTCCGGCGCCGACGACCACAACGGCAGCGCCAGCCCGCTTGGCGGGCACGGGCCGAGCCACCAGTGGAACAACCGCTTCTCCAACATCAAGACCGCCTTCGAGAACAATGCGAGTCACAGCAGCCGGGAGCAGCAGCTCAACCGGATCAACAGCGACCGCAATGCAGCGCGGCAGGGCGGCGCGCGCTCCTTCTGGCAGACGGCCGACGACTCGGCCGCCCTCCTGAAGAGCCGCGGACGTGGCGGCCGCGCCAACGGCGCCCCGCACGAGCCCCGGCTGTCCAAGCAGGCCAGCGCCTTCCTCAAGCAGCTGCACGAGCAGGGGCAGCCGGGCCAGCCCGCCAACAAGCTGCCGTGGGCGGCCGCCGAGCAGCCCGACGACCCGGGGGTGGTGGTCGGGTCCCTGACTGTGGCCGCCAACAACCGGCAGCAGCACCACCACCAACAGCAGCAGCAGAAGCAGCATCAGCAGGTGACCAATGCTCCTAACGGACCAGTCAACAAGTTCTTCCACGCGCCGATGTCGGCCTTCAAACCCATCGAGAAGTCCAAACCTACCCCGTCCGCCCCCTGGGCCACGCCACCCGCCACGACGGGCAGCGTCAAGCAGCTCGCCGCACAGAAGTTCGAGCAGCCTGTACCCCCGCCCGCGCCCCCGCCGGAGAAGCCGGCCGTGGTGCACGCCCCCAAGCCCGTGCACCCGCACCACCTGCAGCCGCAACCTCAGCACCAGCTGCCGCCGCCCGAGCATGCGGCGTCCCCACTCAGCCCGACACTGCCCTGGAAGAAGGACCTCGGCCACAGCCACCACCTGACCTCCACTCTCGCCAAATTCGAGTCGATGTCCTCGCGAGAGACGTCCCCGCAGCTGATGCCCGTGATGCGCAGCCAGAGCCAGGACCGCATCGCGACGGGGTTGGGCAGGCAGTACCCGCAGCCGCCGCAGCCGCCGCCCAGGGCCTTCATCCCCGCGCCCTCCACCGGCACGGTACAGTCGCGCACGCAGACCTTCTCCGCCAAACAGGCCCCCGCGCTGCCCCCCGTCGTGCACCCTGCGCTTCCTCCTCACAACTCCTTCGTGCACGGCGAGTTCAGCACGCGGCCCGGCTTCGGCCATGGGCTGGTGCACAGCAAGTCGAATCAGTACGTCCCGACGGCCGACCTCCACTGGCACCACCAGCACAGCTACGACTCTGACTCTGAGGACCTGTCGCTGCCGCCCACGGACAACAAGCTGGTCCTCAGCACGCTCCGGGACGCCGACTTCGGCGGCTACGAGTCGCCCAGCCTGAACGCGCCGCCTATCCCCACGTTCAGCGCCGGGGTCACGGTCCGTCAGTCTGTGTTCGGGCTGCCGTCCGCCGGTGTCACGCCCGTCGTTACGCCCGGTGTCACGCCCAGCGTGACGCCCACCGTGGCGCTTAGTCAGGCCATGTCCACGCCCGACTCGTCCCCGCCGCCGCCCTACGGGGCCACGCCCGAGCAAGGTCCGCCCGTCAGGCCGCCCAGGCTGCTGATCCAGGACGCGACCGGCCCGTCCGGCGCGCTCGGCACCCCGGAGCCCGAGGAGCACACCGCCGCCGTGGCGAGGGTCATGGGCGGCGCGCAGTGCCAGAAGGCAGTGACCGTCACCAACAAGATGCGCCACCGATACGACGACGAGAAGGGCGGCGCCGGTGCGGGCGGCGGGGGGATGAGCTCCGCCGCCTTCAACCTGACCAACGTGCTCCACAAGTTCTCATCCGAGGAGGACATTTCACCGAAGCCGACCGGGCACATGCAGCAGCAGCAACCA